>NW_022107431.1:5958585-6025034 GCF_000313985.2 Echinops telfairi
GATAGCCGGGCACCATCAGCTTTCTTCACCACATTTGCTTATTCACCTGCTTTGTCTTCAGCAGTTGTGTTGGGAAGGTGAGCATCATAGAATACCAATTTATTTATTTTATTTTTTTAATCATTTTATTGGATCATTCGCTTTCATCACCACTTTTTATATGGTTTAACAGCCAGGAAAGATAGTAATTTAGGTTTGAGAATTTTATGTGTGCTAATAAATTCTAATCTTCCAGAAGAAATAAGCATAGCATATATTGACTATGTTTGGGAAACAAATGACACACAGACATGCCATTTAGTGGGTGACATGACCAGAAAATAGGGCCCAATTGGGGACATCATTGACATTGCCCTGCCTTTGAAGGTGGTGTTCTTGCCATGGTTAGCCTCCGTCTCCTCATTTGGTGGGGGAGGGGCGGTGATGGTTAATCAAAGTTAAACCAAACAAAAAGCAAGGAGGTTACTTTGAGGACTAAGATGTACCCGACCAAAGCTATGATATTTTCAATCACCTGCATGTGAAAGTTGGACATTGAATAAGGAAGACCAAAGCAGAGTCGATGCATTTGAATTATGGTGCTGCTGAAGAATGCGGAAAGTACCATGGACTAAAAGAGCACACAAATCTGTCTCAGAAGAAGTACAGCCAGAGTACTCTTAAGAGGCAAGGATGATGAGCGTTCATCGTATACACTTTGGATATGTTTTCAGGAAAGACCAGTCCCTGCAGAAGGATGCCATGCTTGATCAAGTGGAGGACAGCGAAAAGGAGGAAGGCCCTGGACAAGAGGGACTGACACAGGGGCTGCCCCGTGGATTTGAGCGTAGGAATGATTGTGATGGACCCCACAGTGTGTCGTGCTGTAATTCCACTCTCCCCCTCCTGCTAGCTGCCTCTGCCCCTTTTCTCAGTCTTCTCAACTTTGGGCTGTGATCTGCAAGTTCAGTGGTTTGAAACCACCTGCCGCACCTCCAATCCATGGCAGTGAGCAATAGTCTCAATGTGGGAATTTCTAGATGAGCTTGTGAGATCAGTGTGGACATGGCCATGTCTGACCTCCTCTGGCTCCCCTAGGTCCACTAGTCGGGGTGAGGCATGCCTTCATGCTCCATCTCAGAGGCCAGAGTGGTCTCTGAAAAGAGTTTGGTCTTATCAACACTCATTTCAACATTTGAGTTTAATAGACTGTTTTACAACACAAAGGTTTGGCTTGCAATGTCTTACTCTTGTGACAGAAGTCAAAACTTTCAACCGAAAGGACAAATAACCTCTAGGTGTGTTTAAATAAATGAGGAGTTAAATGTGTATTTCTAAAGTTTTTCTGTTATTATATAGAATATGGCAATCATCACATCACAGGAAACCTTGAGTACTGGTGACTTGGTGTGGCTCGGTTATTTTTTAAAAACACAACTCACTGCCGCTGAGTCAATTCTGACTGATAGCCACTCCACAGGACAGGGCAGGCCTGTCTCTGAGTCTTGACGCTGTCAATCTTTATGGGAGCAGAAAGCCTCCTGTCCCTCATGTAGAACAGCTGGTGGATTTGAACTGCTGGCTTTGTAGTTAGCAGGCCAACAGGTAACCACTATACAACCAGGAATTTTTATCACCTGATATTCTTAGACTTAGGTACCCCTATGGTGTTGTTGGATGACTGTTGTTTGTCGGATCTTTTAAAATTCTAATGACTGATCACAAAGATGATAATAGGTGGCTGTAATTCCAACTCAGGGATCTGTTAGATCAGTTCCAAATGGTCTAGCTTTGTAATAATTTTCATACTACCATCAAAAACTGAAGCTATGAAAGTGCCCCTAGATTTGGAAAATTATATGCCTAAATCTATATTTGTATGTATGCATAGATCATTCTATAAAAAGACCAGAAGTATATATACCCTTTAATTTTTCATGCTTCTCTATAATTTATGCATTTTAAATAATTAATTCTATGCTTATTTTATTTTACAAGTGGAAAATTTAATGTGTAGGATATCAAACCCAAGAGAGAAAGTTAATATCTGTTTGTGGTTTTTTTTTTTAGTAAAGGGCAAACTATATTTTATTAATAATTGCAAAATATAGATGATTAATTATAAATCATCATTTTGCAAGGGAGACAAGCAAGGATGAAAAAGGAAGGGGGAAAGCTAGCACACATGAAAGCTCTTAGAGGGGGCAGTGCAATCATCATAACTTGAACAAATGGCTGTTCCCGCGACACCTTCCACTTACGGAAACATCCCTGAGTGGTTCAAGCATGGCTTTGCCTCCAGCAAGTGGTCGATCGACCTCAACAACAACCACAACAACTAGTACTCTGCACGCACAGTCCGTTCTGTCGTAAACTTTTCCCAAAGGTGAACATCATGAAGGCAAGGGTTTTGCCAACTTAAGTTCACTGCTGTATCCACACCACCTGCAACAGTATAAGTAGCAGGTGTTCGTTGGATGGAGGAGTGAGTGAATAAATGCATGAAGGGGAATTTGTTCTTCCTCTTTTTTAATATTCCTTCTCATAAGACCAGAGAATTCTAATATCGTGGGGTGCAGACCTCACCTAACCTGTCAACTCTTCAGTGTCCCAGCCCCCATATCACACCTTGGCAGAGAGGACACACAGGGGCTATGGTTATCTGCTGCCATCCATGGAGAACTTCTTTTCTGATACAGTGGCTTTCTCCTAGAACAGCACAGATTGCTGATTGCACCAAAATCTTTGCAGCAAGAGTTTCCTAGTGCTATATCCTACCGTCATAGATCGTTAGGTGGCAGCGAGCCAATTCCAACTCTTAGAGACCCCAGGTAACAAGTAGAACTGCCTTGTCGGCTGTATCTTTCTGGGAGCAGGCCTTGTGGGATTGTGGGCTATCCGCTGGGCTTTGTGAAATCTCTCCAGGAGCTGATCACCAGGTCATTTCCCTTAGAGCCACAACGTGGGTTTGAAGCGCCAACCTCTCAACAACCAATCACACAATGGCCCCAGGACTCCTTTGGGACCATAGGGAGTGGGGCCTAATATTTCTCCCACACACCTGCTTTTGGAATATTGGGAAACAGTTATCAGCTGTCACACCAACACCCCCCCCCCCCATTCTCCCTAAACGCACCACAGCCCAGGCCAATTCTTCTGACAGTTCCAAGAGTCATAAGGGCAAGTGTGCTCATTAGCATTGTGATGGTTTCCATTGGGTATATTCTTGCAGAGTGGTATCTGCTACGGATTGGGATAGTCTGGTGTCCTTGATTCCGACTCACAGTGAACCCGTCCAGTGCTCAGACTCCCTTATGAGAGGCACCACTTGATGGAGGCAGTTTTCCTGTTGAGTGCATTGCAGTTGCCTCTGAAAACCACCATCCCCCCACCCACCTACCCAACCATTGTGGTCACGTCTATTCCTGTTCATGGTGACCCTGCAGCGCTGAGTAGGAGTACTCCTTAGGGTTTCTGAAACAGTAATTCTTTACAGAAGCAGACAGCGTCATATTTCTCATGAGGAGAAACTAGTGGATTTCAACACTGACATTTCCATTAGCCACCCAGCACCTGACCCGCTGTGCCACCAGGCCTCTTTGCTGCCTACAGAGGGTTTGATGAGTGATCACCTTCTATGTTGGTTCTGTCTGTGAATATAGAGCTGGTACTTTGGAAGTCAGAGGAGGGCCATCTAGTTACCTCATCTACCTTTCATTTAAAGGAGTAAACCTGCTCCCTTTTGCCCCGTTTTAAAGTTGTTTCAGCTTTAAATATTTTCTGCTTCATTTGAGACTGTTTTCTTTTTGTTTTTGTCACTTTTATTAGGTGTTTTTTTTTTCTTTGTTTTTTGTTCTCTGTGATTTTTCTGTATCTGAAATCCAGGATAGGTAAACATTTGGAGACACAACTGGATTAATAATTACCTAGGGACATGGCAGCGCGTGTTCAGGGCAAATGAGGAGGGAGCTAGCTGCAATGCATAAGAGAGAAGGAAATTTTTCTGAAATTGATTGTAGTGATGATTGCACAGCTCTTCTTAATAGAGTTGAACAATTGAATTTATGAAATGTTGAAAAAAAGAATTTAATCCAGCCTTCTAGGCAGTTATCATCTCTTGGATCCTAATTCATTATTATCTTTAGTTTTTTACCATCTGTGTTAGGCAGGGTTCTCTAGAGAAACAAGATCAGGACACTTATGATTATATATATACGGATAGGTTTATATATCACAAAGGAACATAACAGCTAATTAGTCCACAAAGCAGAGGGCTCAGTTCAACTCACTTCTATGGAACAGTTAATATACTGCAAGTCCTTCAAGGGCTGTCAGGTAGTGGTCTAGGGAGAAGACAGCTGAGACTTCCTTCCAGCATCACAGGCAGAGTCCGCCCACAGGCAGCAAACCGCAGGGTGGGTCACCAGCTGTCAGCAGCCCAGGAGTTTAGCAAAGCAGGCACAGATGGGATATCAAACTCAAGCAATGCAAAATGACAGGATCCACCAGCCTCAAGCTCAAGTGATGTACACAGCAGCAGTGTGGCGAAGCAGGTCTCAAAGGAGCCTCAAGCTCTAGCTACCCGATGCATGGTTGGCTTGGCCCACAGGTAGTGTAGTTCACAAGTTGAGGCAGAGAACTAGCTAAAGCATCTGCAAGTTGGTCTGATCAACAGAGAGCAAGAGAGAAGGGGTTGGGCCATGCAGAGTCATTTATCTCTTTGCCCTCTATACAAACTGTAACCTGATTAATCCTACATATTCCTATTGGCCAGGTTGGCACAATAAACCTATCTATCACACCATCCCTAGATGATATTGATAGAACTGCAGTCTATTTAGTTATCCAACATAGCCATTTAAAATAAGTTAAATCGTGAACTGCCAGAAGAAGCAACAAATCAGTCTTGGAGGACACAGCCAGATTCCTCCTTAGAATAGTGAGTGTTCCATCTCATATACCCTGGGCATATTATCAGGAGAGATAAGTCCTTGGAGTACATCATGCTTGGATATCGCAAGGTTGTTGTGGTACACTGGGTGACACCTAACAACAACAGCATGGAACAGAGGTCTGTGATCTACTGGGAGAAAACCTCTGTACCCTTCTAGGTCATTCTTTCTTGGTCCAGCACCAAGCTCAGGGGCATCTCAGCACATAAATATTTTCTGCATTGTGTGAACTGTTGAACATACTTGGCACTCCTTGGATGAAACTCTTCATCCAGCCACGCTACTAGACCAAACCCAGGAAGCCAGCTTCCATCAGCTGACATGTCCACATAGTTAGAATGGACACTCATGTACTGTCTCGTTTACTTTGGACATGCCAGGAGAGACCAGCCCCTGGGGAAGGACATGATGCTCGGTAAAGTAGAAGGGCAGAGAAGGAGAGGAAGGCCCTCAACAAGATGGGCTGAGACAGGGGCTGAAACAATGGCCTCAGGCACGGGAACAATGTTGCGGATGGTGCAGGACGGGGCCATGCTCTGTTCTGTCGCACTCAGGGTCCCCCTGAGTCGGAATCAACTTGACAACAACAACAGGTAATGTCTGGGCAGAGGGGATACTAAAAGGCAAGCTCACAGTGTGGTCTACAAATGGTCATTTCTTTTTACTGAAGACCAGCTGAAGCACATTCATTCAGCTCATAGCCCACGTTGAGCGGAACAAAAGAACAGCCATGACAAGTGTCATTTTCTTGAAGTAATCTATCACAGCTGTTGTTCATCAATACGTGTATACACACCCACGTCCTCATAAAGGGTAGCAGCTATTTCAGCAATCAATCCAGAAATAATAAGCTGGGTTTGTTTCTTTATTAACTTCTGTTATGAACATAGAAATATGTATCTGCAAGCATGTCAAGGAAAGAAAAATATTGGTGTTTCTGGTATTTTCTTTCGGCACTAGTTATTATGTGGAGTTGTCATCTTAAGAAATAACATAATAAAACTATTGATATACAGAAAGACATTAAGATATATTAGGCATCGTGTATCCAGTGGTTGTAGATAAAATGAGAGTGTGATAACAAAACAAGCCCCAGTGTTATGATGTTGTGATAGCTCTGCTCTACCCTCAAATACCACCACCTACCCTCTTTCCATACAACTTTAATGAATTTTCAGAGGAGTATAAGACATACTGAAAGTTTTAAGTATGATTAATATTTAATCTGATAGTTGTATATGATGACAAAATTTCCAGGGTGGGTTGGGGCAAGTGAAATTGGCATTTTTAAATTGTTTTACCTAACCTTAGTTTTATTTATACAATGAATATAACATTATGAATATAACATTAATACTTTTCATTCTGTTTTGAAATTTAAGAAGTAGCACCATTTTCATACTATCGTTCTTTTTTTTTTTTTTTTTTTTACTTTCTTATTATCTCCAGAAAGTTATTTTGCATTTTAATGCCTTTGGGATAGTTAGGTTATTTATTTAGTTTAATCTGTTTCTTCTGACATAATGTTGACATTCCATTTCTCTGATCAGCATTTTTACTGACATTATGTCATATATAGAAACACAAGCAAATATAGGTTGGAAATAAGATTCGCTTTGGTAAGCAGTATCTGAAGCACTGTTAGCATAGTGGTTACGTGTGGGGCTGCTAGCCTCAAGGCCAGCAGTTCCAAACCACCAGCCACTCTGTGGGAGAACTATGAGGCTATCTCCTTTTGTAACAAGTTAATCTTGGAAACCTACATGGGCAGTTCTACTCTGTCCTAGAGTTGTGCTAGGCCTCTACTCGATGAAAATGAGTTTAGTTTGGAGTTTGGTGCTTTTTATAATTAATTAAGTTTGAGATATTTTTTAATGGAGAAAATTATAATCCTAAAAAAATCAATTTCTCTTAGTACCTTACTCATTTCAAATCACATTGAAATTTTTAAAAACATGAATTCATGAATTTATTTTTTAAATCATAAAAATAAAGATCTACTATGTGTATTTGTGCTGAAGTAAGACTGTTGAGCAAGTCTCAGGGCATGAAAAGGCATCATTTAATTGGAGTAATATGGTCAAGCTAGTTAAAGCACTGTCAGATTTCCTCCACTGCTCCTCTCCTCATGAGCACATACCACACCATCCAAATGGCCCTTATTCTCGTGTGATCCACCATTCAACTTTGACTGCTCCCTTTGTTTCTCAAATGAGAAATCTCGAAGTCCTATTTTTGACTTAAAAATAAATTTCTTAAACTCTTCTCTCCTTTTTCCACTCTCCATACTTTATATCAATCCCTTACAATCCATACTTTACATCAGTTCTTATCCTGCTCAAGTTATAACAAACACTAAGGTCAGAACATTTTTAAACACTACCAGAACATGTTATCATAAAATTTGCAAAAGCATGCATTGTGAAATATTTCACATAATGAAGATGTCTTGTCATGCAGTGATCAAGTTAAAACCTGACTTATGCATTTCAGTTTCCTGTTTGGACTTTCTTACTGTGAAAATAAGGAATCATAAAATTTGTATGTATATCTAATCCTGATGATGTTCTCTTTATATAGTATATGTATATAAGTACATATTCCTCACAAAAACTTATACTTGAATGTTCTTAGCTGTATTACTTATATTAGCTAAAAAGTAGAAACATCTCAGATATCCATCAGTTGATAGGAGGTTATCTGCATGCAGTGATCAGTGAATGCAATGAAATCACATCCAGCAGTAAAAAGGAATGAAATTAAAAAAAACAAAAGGAATGAAATACTAACTGGAGGGAGAGAATAAAGGAAAGTGACTGGTGGTGGACGTGGGACTTTTGAGGATAAGGAATATATCTCAAGTTCAATAGTAACGGTGGTCGCAGAACTCTGAATACTCTAAAAGCTAATATATTGGGCTCTTCAATAAATTGTGAATTTTACAATACAATAAAATCTTTTTTTTTTTTAGGATGCTCTGTGGATTTTTCTACTTGTTTTAAAATGTACTTGTAACCTCAGAATCCATGCTAGTGACACTTTTGTCGCCAGAGTTGCTCAGAGTGGCCGACCTTGAGATACCAGACACACATTCTCCAAGTGAGGTCCCACTGGTGATGCTCTTTCTTCTGTGTCAGCTCCCAGTGTGTGAACAAGTGTCCTTTCTGCAGTCTCTTTGGAGCCAGATTCTTCATACTTATGTTCTTGTTGGTCCATTTGGTGGCAGCCCTGGTGGTGTAGTGGAGTGCATGTTGGGCCATTAACTTAAGGTCCATAGTTTGATATCACCAGCCACACTTCAAGACCCACAGGAGATTTCCTATCCCATAAAGATTCCGGTCTTCGTAACCCACAAGGGCCATTCTATCCTTGCCTATCAAGTACATTCGGAGGTTGAAGTAGTAGGGGTGGTTGCACACATCTGAAGAGTGTAAAAATGAATAAATTATAGATGTCAATCAATAAACTATGTTTTTGGTACAATAATCTACTGGATGGCAGAGTTTTGAGTTCACTTGTAGTGCTGAAGACTGTCCAGTGCTGCTGAGCCGAAGACGACTGAGATGTGCTTTCTTAGTAGATAAATTTCCTTCAGGCATGTGTTATAAGACGGTTGGCCATGAATGTCATGTTCAAGAATCAATAGAATATACTGAATAGAGTGCTTGAAACAGCCACATACATACAGCAATGTTATCCATGGATTGGTTGACAGAAATGTTGTGATTAGAGACTCGTGGACCGAATCCTGCATCTCCCACAGGAGCAACGGTCCAGTAGTTGCTAATTCAGTGGCTACTTTATAGAATTTAGCAGCTGCTTGTAACAAGAGTTGAATGCATGTGCATTATATCACAATAAAAGATCAATCAAAATAATTATGGAAAAAAGCTGAGGCTCCATTGTGAATTAGAAGGGGAAAGCTGTAAGTCATTGTAACATAATGGACTGGGAGGAAGAGACTTTCTACTCTGGTAAAGTGTTACAGTCTGGGAAACTCACAGAGGCAGTTCTACCCTGTCCTATAGGGTCATTGTAAGTCAGAACTCACTCATTGGCAGTGAACTTTGTATAATTTTTTAATGCTTCTCTCAAGGCTTGTGTAGAATTGCAACTGACAGACGAACATTTCAGAGAACGACAACATTTGGTGAAACTTGGAGCTTCCCGTTGGGAGATTCCAGCCTGCTTGGAGAACTAAAATGGAATTCAAATAGAGGGCAATTCTATGGACAAACACTGGATAAAATAATCTACCCAATCATTTTTCACCAGCCCCGAGAGTTTTCGGGGCAAGAATCCTCTCATTTGCTTGGTGTGTGTCGGTGGGAGGTGGATATGCAGATGGCGGATGGCTCCAAGTCGGTGACAGTCAGCATGGGAGACCAGGGTCCACGTGAATGCTACCGCAAGCCCAGGAACTACGTCAGCATCTGTTAGGAGTGGCGGGGAAGCCCCTGAAATGTGCGTCCTCAGACCAACTTGTAGTGAAGTCTGACGCAAGTCTCAAGGTTTTTCTCGAATGCATGTACGTGTGCTGTGCTCCTTGGAGGAAGCAGGAGGGATGTTTAAAAATCAAAGCTTGAGTTTTAAGGATGACAACAAAAGACAAGATAACATTTCAAAACCCTGGAGAGGGTGAGTGAAAGGCTTTCTCATGCAAGAACACCATGATTGCGCAATTCATTTATGTAAACACACGCACACAATTTCTGCGATCTAGTGAGTGCTATAAATAGTATCCCTGAATCCCTTTTATAAGGATACATCCCATATATCCTGAATGTGAAATAATCAACTTCCAACCCGCATCAGCACATTTTCCAAGTGAAAAGGAAAACAATGATTCCATTCTAAGTTGGCTTATAAAGCATCAGGGTTGTTAGAATTCTCATGGCTCCGAAAGTGCTTGCAGTTAATAACACTGTAAGCACGTTTCCAGAGCGGGACTGTTATTCCATGATCACACAAAGGACAAGGTAGGGAATACCACCAATTAAAGGTAAAGGCTCGTACTCAAACTACATTTATGTTTAATTTTCTAAATGTTCTCTATGGAGTTCCGAAAAATAAAAAACAGAAACTCACTCCCCCAACGAATGAGAAGGTGATGCTTGAGGCAAGAGAAATAGAAATGGTGGCAAGTGTCGGGAGCTTTCTCCACACTTGCAAGCTATCAAGTTAGCCTGCAACAGCCAGAGTGCTGGGGCTGGCGGAACATTTGAGACTCCTGGTTCAGGAAATGAGGACTTGTTGCAACAATAGCAGGAACCATAGGATCATCATCCTCTGAGCACCAGTACCCCCTGGGTGACATGATGAATGCCAGGTGACACATACATACTCAGCCAACAAAGAAAAAATCTACGGCCATAGAGCCCATTCCAATCCCATGTGACCTTATAAAAAAACAAGCAAACTCCAAGCAGGAACGTTGTCATCAAGGCTTGGTGTACCAGAATGAGGTCTGCTCTCTCTCCCTTTCCCTCTTAGTTTGCTCCCATGTGGACGGGATATATGAAGGAGCATAGACAAAGTGGAGACCCAAAACTCACCTGTGAGATCACTGGTTAGTCCCTCACAGAAGGGCCACATAGAAGGGATGATATATCCAGCATGCAGTATAGCACTGAAACACAATACTATCCTCTAGTTCTTTAATATTTCCTCCCCTTATTATTATGGTCTTAGTTTTACCTCACTAATCTTGTTAGGACTGTGTATGTTCATTTGTATAACTAAGATAATTCGATGCATGAAATCCAAGATAGATAAACCCTTCAGAAATAGTAACAGGAGCAACAATTCCCTGAGGGTACTGGAAGCGGGGCCAGGAGGAACTGATAGCAATGATGACTATGTAACCCTACTTGAGGGGAATGAATAACAGAATTGTAGGTAAACATATGCATCGAATGGTGTTAGATATGGCAATAATAATATATACTATAATATAATAATAAGAGCTCCTGGGGTATAGTACGCGGGGGTGGGGGGGAGACAGGGGGGATAAAAGGAGCTGATATCAAAGAGCTCAAAAAGAAAGAAAATGTTTTGGAAATGATGGTGGCAGCAGTTGTACAACTATGCTTGATCTAATTGAATTGTGGGTTGTTATAATATCTGTAAGCTACCAATTTTAAAAAAAGAAAGAAAGAAAAACTCACTGCCATCACATTGATGCTGATTCATAGCAACTCTGTAGGCCAGGGTAGAACTGCTCCTGTGAGTGTCTGAGATTATAACTCTTTATGAAAGAAGACAGCCTTATCTTTCTCCTGAGGACTGGCTGGTGGTTTCAAACTGCTGACCTTGCTGTTAGTAGCCCAATGAGTAACCACAATCTTAAAAGAGAGCCTAGATCTTTTATTAACAGGAGGCACTAGCTAGATCTTCCAAAGAGTTTGGGATTCAAGCATCCTTGGAAAGAGAAGCCAACACAGAGGACGTAAGGGTCTTTTTCACGAGATCACAAAAACCCAAGAGATCCATGTAGAATTCTCTCTCACAGAGACTGTTAGCCACTCTCTCTTCTCTTCTCAGGGCACTTGGTGTTTGGATCCTGGTCCCCAAACCCAGACCCACTGCCATGGAGTTGATACCAACTCATAGTCATCGGGGTTCTGATGCTGCAAACCTCCTTTTCTTCAAAAGTTCTCATTGTTTTATAATCCACACGTCATACAATCCAATCATATTAAGAAAAGCTGTGTAATCATCACCAGAGTCAATTCCAGAACACTTTACTCTCTCTTGTACCTATTATCATTAGCTCCCCATCTCCTGCTAACCCATCCTGCCATGCCCATTGGAAATTATTAATCCAATTACTGTCTTTATAGATTTACCTATCCTGGAATCCTAGGCAAAAGATAGGAAACAAAAAGCCAATCACAATAGCAAAATAAAACAGAGAAAAACCTCAAACAAGAAGAAAGCAGATGATATTAAAAACTGGAACAAATTTAAAATGGGTCAAAGGGGATATCATATAATAAGGAGTAACATTTTAACCCAACTAAATCTGCCACAATCTACTTTACAATGCACTCTTTCTGATAGCAAGACTACTCCCATCCCTGGATATAACAGTGCCATGAAGGCTCCTGATTGCATAGGGTACAGATCCTGAAGTAGCATACACGGCATCATAATACATAATTCCATCTTAACATCTCTGCCCCACAGGCCGTGGTATTCATTTTTGTGACATCTGTTTCTAACAATGTACCTACCACATAGTTACTTATTCCATAAATATTTGTTGAAAATGCGAGTGAATGAATTTTAATGTCACCACCAATTTCATCTAAATCTTATTCTTACTTACTTTAGAGCATATGGAAATTAGAATTAGCGTGAGTAATTTAAGCAAATTAGATTTTCTATATTAAATGTTGAAATTTATGTCTTAATGTTTCCTACCATTAGCACGGTTTCAGATCCTGAAAGCACTACTAGGTATAGCAACTAACAGAAGATTTCAGCTTGGCTGCATTATAAAGGAAAAGATCTAAATGCGAAAGATGATGCCGCCGTATTTTGTACATTCACTGCCATGATTTATAGAAGGCATAAAAATAGGGAAAAGCCATTTAAAAGTAAAGTGAATAAGTGAGCTTATTCATCTGGTTTTTTTTTAAACACTAAATAACTGTCCATGTCTAGGTGCTTTAATAGGTCAGGAATACACTAGTATTTTAGGGAGGCCAGATTGAGATGTAATTTATTATAAAGTTCACCTATGTAAGGTATAAAACTCAGCATTTTATGGTTCATTCAACCCACATTTATTCCATTATCACTGTAATGAATTTTAGAACATAATACTCATCCCCAAAAGAAAGCCGCTACCTTTTATCTGTCCTTCCCCTCTTCTTCCCAGTCTTCCTGCCCCGGTGCACTCCCTGTCCCTAGGGTTCTTCCTGTTCAGCACAGTTCATCTGCATGGAGTCCTGCAACATGTCTTTCAGCACTGGCTTCTTCAGTCCACCAAAGTTCATCCATTTTATGACATATTAGTCCTGCATTCTTTTTTTGAGAATTACTGAATAATTTCCCATGGTCTGCGTGCAAGCCATTTTGTGTTTTAATTTGTCAGTCCATTCTAATTGGGCTATTATAAGTATTGTTTCTATGTAAACTCATACACAAGTTCATTGGCAAGCTACAGTTTTATTTCTTGGATGTACATCCAGGAGTAAGATAGCTGCGTCTTATGATAATTCTATGATGAGCCGTTTGCCACACTGCTTGCCAAAGCACTTGCACTATCTGACATCCCCATCAACAGTGTACAATTCTCATTTCCCCACATGCGTGAAGGAGTTTTTAGGAAAAATTCTAGAGGTAGAATTTAAGAGAAATTTTTAACAAATACTCCTCATTTATTAACTGTCTCATAATGAGGCGTTTCACTCTTAAAATGATAGTGAAAAATCTACTGACTCTTTTGTACATTAAAAACATACATCTAGCCATAAAAAACACCAAAATATGAGGTGAAATCATACTGGCTATGAATGTCAGAGTCAGTGTGTCAACTTGGCTGGGCTATGAAATCAGTGGTTTGACAATTAGGTAATGATACAATCTGACAGTTATGTAATGATGTAATGTTATTGCTGGGTGCTCTTGTTGAGAGTCTTCCTCCTGTTCGCTGCCTCTCTGTGTTACCTGTCCAAAATATGTGAGACAAAGACAGGAATTGGGTGGTAGTTCCATTCAATACTGGGATGTATTTATGTAAGACTGAGTTTTACTGAAAATGGTACTTATTAGAAATTATTTTTCTTCGTATCCTTGTCAACATCTTTTTGATTGAACTCATTGATAGGTGTAACACTTTTAAATTGCCCACAGTTTTTAAAAATTACCTATGGAAAATATTTTATCTATGACTAATCCAATAGAAGAATAAACAACCCTGGGGCCCACTCCAGTGCCGTCAACCCCGTGTCCACCTCATGCATGTGTGTACCATTAACTGTCTATTTGGTTTCAACAACTGAATCAGAATTATACATATATATATATATATATGTATAATATATATTATACCCACTTCACCCACTTTTCTGTTGTCCGTTTCCCCAGAGAGGAGGTTATATGTAGATCCTTGTAATTGGTTCCACCTTTCCATCCCACCCTCCCTCCACCCTCCCGGTATCACCACTCTCCCCACTGGTCCTGAAGGGAGCATCTGCCCTGGATTCCCTGTGTTTCCAGTTCCTAACTGTACCAGTGTACATCCTCTGGTCTAGCCAGATTTTTAAGGTAGAATTGGGATCATGATAGTGTGTGGGGGTGGGGGTGGGGGGGAGGGAGGAAGCATTTAGGAACTAGAGGAAAGTTTAAGTTTCATTGTTGTTACACCACACCCTGACTGTCTCATCTGCTACCCGCGACCCTTCCATAAGGGGATCTCCAATTGCCTACAGATGGGCTTTGGGTCTCCACTTCGCACTCCCCTTCATTCACAGTGATATGATTTTTGTTCTTTGCTGCCTTACACCTGATCCTTTCGACACCTCGTGATCACACATGCTGGTGTGCTTCCTCCATGTGGGTTTTGTTGCTTCTGAGCTAGATGACTGCTTGTTTACCTTCAAGCCTTTATGACCCCAGACGCTATATCTTTTGATAGCCGGGCACCATCAGCTTTCTTTACCACATTTGCTTATGCACCGCTTTGTCTTCAGCGATCATGTCAGGAAGGTGAGCATCAGGAATGCCAGTTTAATAGAACAAAGTATTCTTGCATTGAGGGAGTACTTGAGTGGAGGCCCAATGTCCATCTGCTACCTTAATACCAAATCTATACATATATGCACATAGATCTATTTCCACATCCTTATATATAAATATATTTACATATGTATATGCCTGTATATAGACCTCTATAAATGTCCTTTACCTCCTAGCTCTTTCCTCTATTTTCCTTTTACTTTCCTCTTGTTCCACTATCATGTTCAGCCTTCAATAGGGTTTCGGTATTTCCTCTCGGTTATGCCCTTGGTCATGCCTCACCAGGCCTTTATTGGAGGCTCTTACAGCTCTTATAATAATTATACATCAATTTTATCAAGTACATTTATACACATATTGCCATCATCAGTTTCAAAATATTTTATTTCTGTTTAAGCCCTTGTTATCAGCTCTTCTTTTTTTATCATCCTTACCCCACCCTCCCACCCTCATGGACCCATGATAAATTATAATTTTTTATTATTTTCATATCTTACACCACCTGGTGTCTCCCTTCATCTACTTTATGGTTTTTCGTCCCCCTGGGGATGGGGTGGGGGTGGGGTTGGAATTATATGTCATTGTAGTCTGTTCCCCATTTCTCCCCCTTCTAACCCCACCTTCCCCTTACTCTCATGGTGTCGCTACTCCCATTAGTGTTCCGAAGGGTTTATGTGTCCTGGATTCCATGTGTGGAGACCACCTGTGTACATGCGCTGGTCTAGTCAGATTTGTAAGGTAGAATTGGGGTCATGATAGTGGGGAGGAGGAAGCATTAAAGAACTAGAGGAATATTGTGTATTCCGTTGGTGCTGTACTGCACCCTGGCTGTCTCATTCTTTCCGTGTGACCCTTCTCTGAGGGAATGTCCAATTATCTAAAGATAGGCTTTTGGTCTCCCCTCCTACCTCCAACATTTGGGTTGATATATATATTTTTTGTTTTGGGTCTTCTGATACCAGATACCTTATCCTGTCCACACTTCATGATCATGCTGGTGCTTCTTCCATGTGGGTTTTGTTGCTTGCCTACTTAGATGGCCACTTGATTAGCTTGAAGCCTTTAAGACCCCAGATGCTATATCTTTTGATAGCCAGGCACCATCATCTTACCTCATCATATTTGGTTATGCACCCATTTTGATATACAATGGGGCTTGAACAAGTTAAAAATTCATGGAAAAATTCCATTATCTTTTAATTCCATTTTTCCCCACAGACTTTCTGAACCCCTCTCCTGTTTTTCAATTTCATGGTGTCCTAAGTCTTGGTATTATCAATGTCTACAGGATAAGGATGCTATTAGTGTTGTTCCTAATATAAAACTTTTAAAACTATGTAAGTATTTTTCGTATTCAGATTAATAATCTGATAGTATTTTGGGTACATCTTTATTAAACATAAACATGATATTGAAAAGATATCTTTTACTTAGGTGGTTTGAATCATTGTCTTAATTTGATACATATATCTGTGGATGAATCTTACTAGTTGCTGGAAAGAAAGAGGTTCAGTATAATTTTATTCTTCCTCTTTATTTTTATAGTTGTAAACCCTTACTCTAATGGAAGAGTACGTGAGAATAGAAGGGAAATTATTGTAGTAACATTACTTTATCTTTAAAATTCCTTCACATTTATAATATGCCAAAAACTACTTAGTAACTCATTCTTACAAATATTCTAGTGATCTGTCCATTGATAACTCAATTAAGTCCACCTTTAATTTTGTTGAAAGGAAATAATTTGCAAGTGCCTTTTTAGAAAGCACTCATATAGAATCATTCACCTTAATTTCTGGGAAGTATGTCTCACAGACTACCAAGGTGTTTTATACTCACTATGAATTATTCTTGCTGTCCTTCCATGGAGAGGGATTTTATTCAATCTGATACATCTAGGAAAGGTTGGAAAATTGAAATATTATGTATCACAATGCTTTTCTTGCCAGTAAAGTATTTATGATGAAGTGTTTTTATCTCTAAGTGTGTTTTTATTTTTTAAAAACCTGGAAGTTGTGTATATCATTAATTCAGTTTATGAGAAAATTAAGCTTTACCGAATCAGTCAGTAAGACCTAATTGGTCAGAAATAAAATGGGCTCTTCTGAGTCCCTTTGCTAACTTTAGATTGTTATACTGCACTGAGCAAGTGGGTGCGAGGGCATATGGATGGAAAGTGAGGTCAGGAACGGGCAGTCCCCCTCAGAGTCCCAGGTGACTCTCACAGCGGTGTTCTCCTCAAGCTCTCTCTGCGGAGGAATGGGCTCTTTGGTGTTACTGAGGGGCTGTAAGAGCTGATACTGTTAAATGACCATTTCCTTCCTCTTGTCAGTCTTCATTCTCTATCTCATTTCCTGACGTCTCCAGGGGACTAAAACGGCACTGTTCCTAATGCAAGCATTGCCTTAGTGTGAAGGAAATGAAGCTCTACAGTGGGATAATGGGGCCTTGATAGAAGAGATTCCAGTCACCAACAGGTCACGTGGGCTTCTTTGACACCCTGAGATGATGCTTACACCAGGAGTAGCTTTATGAAATGGGAGGGTGACTCTGAAGAGATGGTAGGACAGGGGTTCTATTACGATGTGTCATCTACAGCCGTGTGTCAAGCTCATCAGTGCTAAAGAAGGGTGCAGGGGGGACAGGAGATAGAGAGATGGCCTTCCATAGGCAAGTCTTTCATGTGCCCAGTCAGACACACAGTACAAGATGGATAGCACCCATATGAGGGAGGGAGGGGTGTTACGAACCTAATCCCTAGTTCCTGTTCTATTCCTTGTAAATCTTGGCTCAACCACATTTCCTATGTGCGCATCTGTTTCTTAATTTTTAAAGTAGACATAGTAAAGGCTGTCCCAATTACCTTTCAGTGCTGTTCTTAAGATTAACCAAGATAATTTCTGTAAGAGCATCATTATCAGGATTCTAAAGTCACTTGAGATCAATTACATTGTACTATAAAGTGTAATGAAATAAAGCTCCATCTGGAAAATCCCTCTTATTAAAGGAAAATAGGAGGTACACAGTTTAGTTACCCAGACATTGTTAGGTGCCATCGAGCTGCTGCTGACTCATAGAGCCCCTAAGAACAACAGCACAAAACCCTGCCTGGTCCTGCGCCACATTTACAATTCTTGCTATCTATCCTTGGGGCTGTTGTTGCAGCCACTGTGTCAGTCCATCCCATTGAGCGTCTTCTTCGTTAGTGCAGATCCTCTGCTTTGCCAAGAACGATGCTCTTCTCCAGAGACTGGTCTCCTGGTAACATGCCCCAAGTGTGTGAGATAAAGTCTGTCTACTTCATTTCTCAAGAGCATTGTGACTGTACTTTTTCAAAGACAGATTTATCTATTCTTCTGGCCATCCATGATATATTTAATATTATTTACCAGCACCATATTTCAGGCACCAGCTATTTCGGGGTCTCCCTTATTTATTGTCCAACTTTCACATGCATATATGACTATTGAGAATATCATGGCTTGGCTTGGCCTTCAAGGTCACATCTCTGTAATGCTTTAAATAATCTTTTGTGCTAGATTTGCCCAATGCAATATGCTGTTTTACTTCTTGTCTGCTTCTTCCATGGGAGTTGGCTATGGATACAAGTAACATGAAATCCTTGACACCATTTTTTTAAAAAATCTGTTACTTACTGGTCTAGGTATGAGGATTTTTGTTTTCTTTATGTTGAAATATAATCCATACTGAAGACTGCAGTGTTAGAGCTTCAGTACTTCAAGTCTTCTGTATTTTCTTTACACAAGGTTGCATCATATACATATCCCTGGTTGCTCATGAATCTTCTTCCAATCCTGATGCTGCATTGTCCTTCATCTGGTCTAGTTTCTCTGATGCTTTACCGAGCACAGATTGAATAGGAAAGGTGAAACGATGACACACACCTAGTATACCCCTTGGGAGAAAGATGAGGCGTCCCATTTCCATACTGATTTCATATTAGAAACCCACAGAGACCCTATAGGGTCAATATGAGTCAAAAATGACCCAATGACAGTGCGTTCGGTTTTGGAATTTTAGTTCATTTCTAAGGACTTTCTCTTGGTTGTGTACAAGTTTCACATGAACACAGTTATAACTGTTCTGAAATTCCAGTTCTTCATGATATGATTCATAATTTGTTATGATCTACACAGTCAAAAACTTGCATAGCATTTTATTGAAAACACAGATAAACTGCTGACAATTTGGGGTCCTCTCCCCTGGGGGGCACACTGGGGACATTGTACCCTGATGCTAACCTTCATTGTTAATGAGAAGTCAACCATTAATCACATCATTATAACCCTCTTTGAAGGTGTCTCCCAGCTCTGTGGTTTTCCATCCTTGTTTTTTACCTTTGGCCTTCAACAATCAAGGCTACGGAGGGTCTTACACTAGTCTTACCTATAGTCGCACTCTTTTGTGTTTGTCGAGCCCATTACATAGGTAGACATGTCTTGCTCTTCCACATTGTAGAGCATTAGTCCTTCAAGCGTTTTTCAGCCCCATTCTCTGCTCTCCTTTTGTGACTAATTATTTGTCTGCATTAGACTCTTTGGTATCATTACATTGTAGGGCTCTGAGATTTGGTTTTAAAAAATATCTCATATTAGCATTCCTTACTAATAGTTTGCCCTGTCATTTTCCATTGGATATTAAATCTACTCAATGATTTATTAATTCCATATTTTGTCTTTTTTAGTTACAGAGTCTCTGTTCAAGTTAAATTAAAATAATTTCTTCTCATCTACTCATCCATCTTGCATATGCATGCCTTGCCAATAGACCCGTGTTTTACTTCCCTAGGAACAGTTATAAAAACCGCTTTGAACAATTCTGTCTGCTAGCTCCCAAAACGGAGTGATCTCAGGGTTTATCTCCATTGATTTTCTATCCTCCTGAAAACTTGTACTGATTTCCGGTTTTGTCCCGTGTTAGGCAATTTTTAATTGCTTCCTGGACATTGTTGTTAAGTGCCATTGTGCCGGGTCCGACTCCCAGTGACCCTCTGTGCAGCAGAATGAATCACCATGCTGCCCTGCACCATCCTTGTCTTCCTGCACCGTCAGCCCAGACAGGAACAGTGTGACACATTGGCAATTCTGCACTCTGCCACTTTCCCATTTTCCTCTGATGACAGCTGTCTATTTTGTTAGAAAACATTTGGGGGTGGGTTGGGGCGGAGGGTATGGCTTGAACTCAAAAAACAAAACAAAAACAAGGCTCTTCCTTTAGCAATTCTGTTTATAGTCCAGATGTTTTTTGTGTTTTTAAATGCCAACTTTTTATTAATGACATTTTTAGATTTAGAGAAAACTATAAATATAATACAGAGTTACGATGTACCCCATACCTACTTTTCCTTATTTCTATCATCACTCATTATTATACTACATTTTTGTAATTAACCAGTTTTAATGCAATATTAAGGTCCAAACTGTATTGGTATTTCATTAGATGCTACCGAATGCCCTTTCTCTCTTCAAGGACCGCCATCCAGGAACACCCTTGGACTCAGGAGCCACATTCCCCCTGCTCAAGCAGACCTTGTTTCCTGACCTGAGCTGCTTTGAGCCTATTGTGCACCTTCATCATTCTGGGGTCAGCCAGAGATGTAGAGAGAATTTTTTTTTTGGTGGATTGAAGATCCCTGGTAGTGTAGTGGTTATGCCTTGGGCTGCTAACTGCAAAGTCAGCAGTTCAAAACCACCAGCTGCTGCACTGAAGAAAGATGGGACTTTCAACTCCCTCAAAGAGTCACAGCCTCAGGATCCCACAGGGCTGTTCTATCCTGTCCTATAGGGTTTCTTTGAGTCAGACTCAACTGGCTGGCAGTGAGGTTTTCTTTTTGACTTCTCTGAATTATTTTTGTCCTCCTGGGATTTCCTTCTCTTCCTCAAGGGTACAAGATTGTACTCAGATTCAGAGTTCTGCCTCCCCAGGCCAGAGAGCAGTGATTTCTCCACCCTTGCGCATGTGGCTGTGACTGACCACAGGCTCAGAGCTGTGCAAACAGACCCTGGCTTCATGGAGGGTCACTCTTGCTGGAGTCTTCTCCTGAGAAGAATCCCCTTCTTTTGTTCACCCTGAGGTGCTTGCAAGTGCCTGTGCTTTCCATCCAGTACAGACTCGGTAGTCCTTTCTGCAGGAGAAGTGACTGGCTGTCATAGTGCACAGCTGTTATGGAAGCCAACGCCTGGCCGCTGTTTCACACTATGGTGCTGTGGGGGGCGGGGAAGGGGTTAGATGCTAAATGAGGCTCTTGCCATCCAGACTGCCAGAAATCTAGGGATCAGGAGTAATGCAGGCAGTTAATACAGGATGCTAGCAGACAGCATATAATCAAGGGCTAAGTTATGTGATACAAGAATAGTTTTTAAAAAATAGTAACAGCTAATTATAACCTGGGTCCTTATAGCAACACGCTGAAGGCTCAATTGCTTATGCAAGGTCACTTACCATTGAACTTTGATTCCAAAAACTCAGTCCAAGTCTAGAGTTTGTGTTCTTAAACATGATTCCTGGGGGCATGGTAATAGATGACTGAGTGCACGCTACATTCCTGCAGCAGTGAAGTAGGACTCAAACTAAGGGTACATCTTTTGACTTTGTCCTGAAAAACAAAACAAAAAAGAAAAAGAAAAAATATAGAGAGTATAAAATTCTTCCAGCTTCTGTTGAAAGGTGGTATATTTTCCCAGTGGTCTCCTCCCTGGTGGCCAATACAATAGCTGCTCCAGCTTCATGTTCTTCAATTGCTCATATGCAAGTTCAAGTTGAAGCTGAAGAAAATGAAAACAGGTCTAAACCAGTGCCACTGAATAGAGTCTGACTCATAGCAACTCTAGAAAGTGCATCTGAGGTTGTGAATCTTTAAGGAAGCAGACAGCCTCATCTTCCTCCTACAGAGTGGCTTGTGGGGCTGAACCACTGACTCACTGTTATCTGTTTAAGGTCTAATCCACAGGTCTGCTCAAACTCTAAAACAAGTCCATGGGAGCCACAATATGACCTAAATATGTAACTTGTTCTTGAAAGTATTATAGCTAATGCATGTGTGTGTGTGTTGGGTTGGAGTGGGGACGATGGATGAAATGATGGGACTAAGGGGCAGCTCAAGAAGTTAAAGTAAATTATAAAACATGTGCAAAGACCTGGAATTAGAAAACCAAAAGGGAACAACACTTGACATTCTTTCTAGCTAAAAGGCCTGAAGAAAGAAAGAAAAAAGAAAGTCTCAAGTTGCAATACTGAAGGATTCTCTGGACAACATATGGAATGACGTGGAAAACATGAAAAGAAGATGCAAGTCTGTAGTCACTTTACTGGGTTGTGTTCACCCTGCCTGTTGCTACACTTCTGGCTGGCCATTCTGCTTGCCCTTAGATGCTTGTGGACCTCAGCAAGTGGCCTGGACCCTTGAGCCTGCAGGAAGTAGATGAGCATCCACAGCAGGTCAAATACGGTGGGGCAGAAGTGCTGATTCCCACTCAGGGGAAGGACAGCCATCACATGAGATAACCTAGATTCAGGTTATCTGAATATACACGTTGGTCCTGACAGACTGAGATGGACCCAGCAGGAAGGATCCCAAATTCAGCGAATGGCACCATTTTCTCATGATCAGCATGAAGGGCAACAGCATTAGCAGTGGCACAGTCCTCCGATTATGTGGACTAAGCCGCCCAAGGGCACAGACATCAACTGCTGTGACTGGCTTGTCTGCGAGCAGTACAGGCCTCTGAAGTGTGACAAACTCATTCTTAGCATCCGATCTGGAGACACAGAGGCAAATTCAAGGGGGCATTTTTCTGAAAAAAAAGTACAAGCTCAGATTCCGCCATTGCTGGCATATGCTACCAGGTAAATGGGACCACTATGTGCCCCAGCTCTATGAGCAGCTGTTGGGAAAGCAGGGACATGGGGACATGCAGACTGGTCCTAAGGCCTCAGTGGTGTTCTCAAATTCAGTGACCCATGTAGAGTTCTCCTGTTCCCAGTTCCGGTCCCGTTCCTTCTCATAGGTGAGACGTGAACAATCAGAGAGTGGTTTAGTTAAAGTGACTTTCCCTTCATACTTACAGCTCAGACTTCCCTGTTTATGTTATGATCACATTTGAACTCCATTTGTGGTGATGTTTTGGTACTCTTGATAAGGCCTGCCATAGGTAGGTTTATTGTGCAAACCTTGCCAATCAGAACATGTGGCATTAATAAGGTCGCAGTTTGATTGGAAGGCAAAGAGATAAATGGCTCAGCAAGCCCCACCCACTCTCTCTCTCTTGCTCTCTTGTGATTGGACCAGCATGCTGTTGCTTTAGCTAGATCAAGCTCTAGCAACATGATCCATGGGTTGGCTGTCCCACAGGTAGTGTAGCTCATAAGTAGTTTGAAACCACCAGCCAGTTCCAAGGGAGAAAGGCAAGGCTCTCTACTCCCGTGAAGAGTTACAGCCTCAGGGGCAGTTCTACCCTGTCCTGTAGTCAGTCTGCCCTGTTGCTATGAGTCAGAATTGGTTCAATGGCAGTGAGTTTGAGGGGGGCGGGGTTGTTGAACTTTTCATCAGTAGAATCCCATGATCAACATCTAATATATTACACATCTTTAACGAGTATTGTAAGTTATGAATGCAAGAAATAGGGTGAAAAAATATTTGACTTCCTGATAACTCACTCATTGTAAGCTATGTGATTGGAAGCAACTTATTTCTACCTTGTTTTTCAAGTGGTATCAGATTCTTGGGCAGGATTTCTTAAGTAACTGTATGGCAGAGATATTGTGAGCGAATCATAACACTTAATAAGTGTAGGAACAGATCCTAGGAATTAAAAACAATTCCAGGGAAGCCATGGGACACTGGGAAAAGAAGGATTTGGAAGGTCCAGCGAGAGTGAGACCTTGAATAAAAATATGAGGTAAAATCATGTAAATTAAAATTTCATATGAAGATATAGTCAATTACATATGAATTATAAGCCTTTGGGTTAGTTAAGGCAATCCTGGCTAATAATGTTAGTGATGATAAGAATATCAAAAAGTATAGCATCTGGGGTCTTAAAGGCTTGAAGGTAATCAAGCGACCATCAAGCTTAGAAGCAACAAAGCCCACATGGAAGAAGCACACCAGCCTATGCAACCACGAGGTGTCGAAGAGATCAGGTATAAGGCATCATCAGAACAAAAAAAATCTTACCGTAGTGAATGATGGGAGGAGTGCTGAGTGGAGACCCAAAGCCCATTAGTAGGCCACTGGAGATCCCCTTGCAGAGGGGTCTCAGGGAGGAGATGAGCCAGTCAGGGTACGATGTAACAATGATGAAAAATACAACTTTCCTCTAGTTCCTAAATGTTTCCTCCCCGCTCCCACTATCATGATATGAATTCCACCTTGCAAGTCTGGCTATACTAGAGGATGTACACTGGTACAGATAGGAACTAAAAATACAGGGAATCCAGGGCGGATGAGCCCTACAGGACCAGTGGTGTGAGTGGTGAAACAGGGAGGGTAGAGGGAGAGTGGGTAGGAAAGAGGGAACCAATTACAAGGAACTATATGTGACCTCCTCCCCGGGGGATGGACAACCAAAAAGTGGGTGAAGGGAGATGTCGGACAGGGCAAGATTTGACAAAATAACAATTTATAAACTCTCAAGCGCTCAAGAAGGAGGGGGGAGCGGGGAGGGAGGGGAAAAATGAGGACCTAATGCCGGGGGTTTAAGTGGAGAGGAAATGTTTTGAGAATGATGAGGGCAATGAATGTACAAATGTGCTTTACACAATGGATGTGTGTATGGATTGTGATGAGTTGTATGAGCCCCTAATAAAATGATTTAAAAAAAAAGAATAAAGGAAGGAACAAAAGAAAAATTAGAGTTCTATAGATGAGTGAGTGTTCCCACCCTGCTACCACCTCCAGTCATGATTCCTCTTCTGAAGAAGGATCAGGATAGATGCCAGGGAGGCAGCCAGGACCTTGCAGCAGCCTTAGCCATGAATGAATGACTGTACTCGTTCTTGTTTGAGGATGTGCAGAGTCCAGCCAGGTAACACCAAGACCTTGAAAGGATCAACGAAGTCCCAGAGGTGCCTTTCCCGGCCCCCTTCCAGGTCACTCCTTGTCATCTGAATCTCCCAAACTAAGAGATTGATTCCCTGCCATTTGTCTACCAACTCGTGTTGTTAAAAAAAAAAATGTATGAAACCCAGTATGGATATCGTTCATTTTTTCTGATGTGATCGCAGGTCTCATTAAAGCCCACACTTTCACCCTACCCTTAAATCTCATAAAAGGGAAGCAGGTCAGTTACAGGAGAGGTTTCTGTCTGCCATGAGGAGGAGCCAGCACTTGGGAAAGCACTTGGGAAAGAGGCGACTTCTCATAGATGTCAGGAGCCCCGGGGCTTAGTGGTAAAGCATTAGGCTGCTTAACAAGTAGCTAGCAGTGCAAACCACCAGCTGCTCCAACATCTCTGCCTGGGCCCCAGTGTGGCTGGGGGGCTTCCCAGCATGGCCCATGTGGGTCTGCTCCCCAGTCTCTTAGGTGGCTGCTCATCTGTCCCCGGGGCCACCATGTAAACAGCAGGCCTTGACACAGGCTGCCAGAGCTGAGTGCCTTAGAGAAACTCAAGGCATCCTGACCGTGCAGTCCAGCCAGGTCTCTGTTTGAGCATACAGCGTGGTGTGCAGTCCCTGACTAGTCTGTAAGCAGGAGCCCATGAGAAGCTCTGTGTTCCCAGGTGCTCTATATGGGTAGCATAATAAGTTAGGGGAGGGGCTGCTAAGCACATCAGCAGTTTGAAACCACCAGCTGCTCCGAGGGAGAAAGATGAGGCTTTTTAATCTCATCAAGAGTGTCCAGCTCAGAAACCCACAGAAGCAGTTCTTATCTGCCCTACAGGGTCACTGTATGCAGGACGTGCCTCAATGGCAATGCGTTTATTTTACTGTTTCCCCAAATGGACAATACTGCCCCCTGGGGAGTGACGGGAACATCCTAGAGAGGGGGTAGGGGGTGACAGTGGGGGAAAGCACTGCGAAAGCCAGTAAACTCAAGCACTTACTGCCATGAAGTCATTCCAACTCATAGTGACTCTGTAGGACAGACTAGAGCTGCCCTTGTGGGTTTCTAAGACTGTAACTCTACAAGAGTAGAGAGCCTCATCTTTCTCTCCCAGAGCTGCTCCTGGATCTGAACTGCTGACTTTGTGGTTCACAGTCTGACAACAACGCTCTGTACCACCAGGGCTCCTGGATTATGGGCTCTAGTACACATGTGTTTCATGGCCTGGGGGCTGCTGACACCTCTCTTTTCTACAAAGGAGGCGCTAGGCCAGATACGTTTGGGGAACTTATGCTCTACACCAAAGCCTCTGAAACTGTGGGCTACGATTCCATATGGGGTGCGAATGTGGGGGTTGCAAAAATTTTGGCAAGAGGAAACAGCTAATGAATGCACAATGACCCCAAAATAATTCAACACCAATCACGTCTCAAACCCAAGGTGTTTCTGGCAGTGCTTGCCTGCACTGCAAATGTCTTGGGGGCACGAAGGTGTCAGGCAGAAACCATTTACAAAACCCATCCCTGGGAGGGGGTGTGCGGGCCCAGTGAGCTCCACTAGGCTGCTCACTTGCTCTTATCTGGTTCAGTGTTTGTCAGGTTCAACTCCAGCCATGGCTTTCCCGTGGAGGTCCGTCAGGACACCAGCATCTCCCAGCTCAAGGAGGCGGTTGCCAAGCGCCAGGGGGTTCCAGCTGACCAGCTGAGAGTGATCTTCGCCGGGAAGGAGCTTCGGAACGAGTGGACTCTGCAGGTGAGTGTCCCCGGGTGACCACCTTCTAGAATTCGGCCAGCACCGTGGCTCCTGTCTTGTCTGCAGCCAGTCTGACATTCACGCCCAAGATCTGATAGAATAAGCAGTGGCTGGGGAATCCTTGAACTTTACTCCTCTCTGCTTCATTAATTCTGACCTTCTTAATTATGCATGAAAGCTGCAAGCAGGCTGGGCTAGAAGAGCAAGTGAAAGTGGGGGGCGAGAGAGAGAGAGAGAGAGAGAGAGAGAGAGAGAATGAACCCCCACAGGCTGGGCTCAGTGGATAAATGTTTACCGACTGCAAGGCACTGTCTGTGCAATTGCTGGGTCTCTTCGATTTCCACCTCACCCATTCCATCTGAATCTTAATGAAGAAGGATTAGAATAAATGGTTCCATACCAGGCCACCCCAATCTGTATGAGGGGACAGATTCACAACCCAAGTGTGACCCCTGGAGGCTCCTGGAAGCTCTGCGTGGCATCTGCCACCCAGCATCCAGGGACAGGTTGTGCTCTGAGACTGCTCCAAGGTCCTGGATGTCCAGGGCGGGCTCAGAGTCACACGTGTGTCATCTCAAAGCTGGCGGAGAGCAGGAGCAGGCACAACAGACAGACACGTGCAGATGTCACTTCTCCAAGGGTCAGCTTGGCTGGGTCTTAGTTTCCTCGGAATTGGATACAACACAGAGGTTATGAAGCAGGCAGTGCCCCCTCGCCCATTATCCATCACACCTGCTCCTAATCCTATCAGAACCCGGAATGCTGCTCCTCTAGGTGCACTGTGTGGCATGTGGCTCTGGGGAGGAGGTGGGGAGTCGTCGGTACACAGCCTGGAAGGAGCGGAACCCAGCAAGTGCTACTTAGCATTCACTACACACATACGTGGTGCCTTCAGTAGTGGGACAAGTGACTTGGGGATCTATAAACACCCCACCCCCTTCTGAACCAGCTCAGACTCATGGAGGGTGGCCACTGTGTCTGGATGCATAGCTGGCCCTCAGTACTTACCTCCCATCCCAGTCGCTGCTGGGTTACCCTATGGCTTTGTGAAAGGCCTTCAGAATTGGGGGCATGAAGGAAGAGACCTAAAGGGAAACTGTCCTTGTCATCCCCTGCCAGCAGTGGCACACGGACTCGCTGTGCACAAAGTGCAGAGCTTGGATTTGGGGCAGTTTGTGTTCATAAGGCAAGTGTGTGTGCTAAAAAATGTTCTGATCGATTGACTGATTTTTAGTTCAACGAACTGTAAGGCTTCTGTAAAGCTTCTTTGGCTGTACTTGCCAACTTCTGGATCCAAGAATGTTTCTGGCACAAATAAATGATTGTCAAGCCTAAGACCTTAAGCCAGCCATCTGAAACGTGGCTAGAACATTCAGGTTCTAGAGCAGAGGTGGGGAACGTCCGTCTATGGGCCATGCAAGGCCTTCTGCACCTTTCCTACCAGCTAACCATACACGTGACCAAAGAGAAGCAAACCCAGCCATCACAGGAGGGTGGGCTAATTAAATGTTTGACCAAATAGAGCAAGCTGATTTTTAAGTCCATCCATTTGTGTGGCCCGAGAACAATGGTATAAATATCCAAATGGTGTTGGCAAAAAACAGGTCCCCCACCCCTGGTCTAGAGTTCCTCAGCTCCCCCAATGGGGCTGATTAGTAAAAACAATTCCCTGCTCTTAGTCCAACAATAAGCAGGTCCATCAGAGGACAGTATCACCAGGGGGTGAGATCAAAAGGGCAGCACTGACCCCAGGACAGAGTTCACAAGATTGGGGAAAGGAGGCAGAACGGAAGCTGGAAACACAAGGGGTGAGTAAGGTAACTGATGGTCCCCAGAGGGGATACCATTGAATAAGAAGACACAGCCTCTGTCCAGACGGTTGAATATGAAGCTGATGGTCTGCTCTATGCAGTTCACAGCAAGATGCATGAAAAGACAGTCATGAACTTTAGCTATTTTATGTTCAGTCAGACCACGTGCTAGCGGATGCCGAGTTTTGCACTCCGTGGGCCTAAAGCATGGGTTTTGTTTGCATTTGGACAGACCATCCTTGCTGTTGTTGTTGACTTTGTGAGGTGCAGTGGAGCCAGTTGGACTCGTAGCAGCCCTGCAATAACATGACAGAACACCGACCGGTCCTGCGTCACCCGCACAACTGTTGTTTTGTGTGAGCCCCTTGTTAACAGCCACTTCTGGTGCTGCGGGTTTTCAGGAGGGGTGGAGCTCAGCCCTGTTCTTTAGTTTGTGACTGGAAAACCCACGGAAGTGCTAGGTTGATCTACCAGACATTACCACTCATTAGAAAAAATTATATTGGCACACAATTCACATATCATACAATTCAGTCACATCAAGAGGAGTTGTAAAATCAACATCATTTTCAATAAGTGGCAGAACATTTTCTTCATTCTTGTGTTCATCATTATTAGCTTCCCATTTCCCCTCAGCCTCCCTTGTCCCCCCACTGAGGAACCATTAATCCAGCCACTGTCTCTGTAGATGTACCAATCCTGGATTTGATATACAGAAAAAAAAAATTTTTTTTTAATCGGACAATAACAAAATAAAACAGATAAAAACCTCAATCAAAAGAAAGCAGAAAATGTTAAAAACTATAACCCATTTACAATGGCTCATAAGGGAGACCAAATGATTATTTTAAGGTGAAAACTATCAGCCGTGCCCTGTGGCCTAACCTAATAGCTATGCCATAAAGCAGCTGTGAAGTAAGTCTCCTTAGGTCCCTCAGATAAAGAAATCACATCTGACCAGAGTCACCAGGGATTCCACGGGAAAATTGAAATTGGGAGAGGATTCCATAGGCAGAGGGACGAGCAGAGAGTATGCTTGGTGTCCTGGAGGAGACGCTGAGGAGTGTGGCCACAAGGAACATTTGGTGCTCTGTGCCGAGGAACCTGAGCTGTCTTGACCTTCAGAATTCATGTCTGGGAGGCCAGAAATCATAGGGTGCCATAGAGAGAGAGGAGGAGACAGAGTTGGAGAGCCTTTGGGGTTCAATTAGAAGAATGATGTGCTTCTGTCCGTGATGAGAGTGGAAACCTGCAGGTTAATAATACATGTGGCGATACCTGGGATTCAACTGGGAATTTCTGGCTGGAGCTTTTAGGGCTCATCTTACAATTAAGAACAGTGTACATAGAGGTACATATTGCACTTCCTCGATAAGGTATCCTTGCTACTGGCCAGTGTGGAAAGAGAACTGTGGGAAGGGATGTAAGCAACGGGAGAAGCCAGCAAAGAAGTTCTCATTTCTTCCACTGACATTTCTGAGGATCTCTGGTAGACCCCTCAATTCTAGGGACAAAAGGTGAATAAGAAAATTCCATGTCATTACAAGTTAATAAAGGGACTAGCTAATAAAGGAGGAGAGCCAGTAAGTCAGGATGCTTTGTGTAAAAGGGGAAGGGACAAAAAGACAGGAACTGGTAAGGATCACCTATGTGGTGAAGAGGTGGAGGAAGACTGGGAGAATCCAGCTCTCTGGTTTGGTGAGTATGGTGATTTAGGAGGCCTTAAAGGCTGTCGTCCAGTCCGGCAGCTGGCCACCTGACCGCAGGGGTTAAGCTATGAGCAAAGGAACAGGAACAGGATGTTCATAGCACAGACAGACAGCTTGCTATGAACTTGGAGGAGAGGCAGAGATAGGGTTGTTCATGGGAGAAATAGCACACCCACACCACATTGTACTATTTCTTCTAGCCATGGACTACATGCAGGGCTGCCTCCTGTCATTGAAATCGTTTGAAAATATGATTTTATATTCTGACCTTTTCTTCACTTAACATTATATCATAAGCTTATTTCTTGGAATATAACCTTTCTCTCTAATTCTAAAGATAATACCCGATTGTATATTTCTACCATAATCTTGCCTCTAAGTATCTGGTTATAGTCACTATTCCACATTGCAAATCAAGCCAAAATGTTTTCTGAAAATGTGTGTGCTGCATATTTAGAGAGAGTAACTTCTCTGTGTCTCTGTTCTGCCCATCATTCATTCAGGGGTCATCCAACTTGTTCATTGGTAAGACAGGAATAGTAATAGTACCTACCTCATTGGAATTTTTGAGGTGTAAATGTGTTAATTAAGCAAAACTGGTAGAATAGAATATAACATATGGCAAGTACTATAGAAATTTGAGCAATTGTCATTACCACCACCACCACCACTATCATCATCATCCTCGTTGTCCTCATTGGGCAGGCATCAGCTTCAGTAGACCAGGACTCTTACAGTGAATCGTGACAAGTGTATCTGGAATAGGGAGTTCATGCAATGATGATGTCATAAGGATTATACTGGAACAAAGACATGTGAGCATGTGTTTGACATGTGAAACTTTATAGAATGTTTTATCTATTTTGATTAAAAAATCTTGGTGTTTTTAAGTAAATTTTGATCCTTAAATATACAGATTTTACTTATCTTAAGAAGAGTGGGATTTGAGGCTAGCAAGCTTAGAAAAACTTTATAGTTTTCTTAGGTAAATTCAGCAAAAAGTGAAAACCCAGACCTGTAGTCTTTAGAAAAGAGTCACCATGATATTATTGTTTTAAAAGATAATCGCTGAAACCAGTTATCCACATCACACTCTCTGTCAGCAGCAAATGAGAAAGAGTTGTACATTATTTTCCTACATTATAACTAATGCTCTCTACATGCTTTTATTCTTTTTCTTCTATCTATATAAGACTATATCATAAAATATTAACATTTGACATATTATTTACAATAGAGTGGTGTTTTCTCTTTATAAAGGGCTCTTGTCTGTTCTTGTAACAGGATTCAGGATTTGTTCAAATGATGGGCAACTCTGTCTTCCAATCCTCACATCTTACATACTACCTATCAAAATACCTAAAATCACCTTTATGTAACTTCTAATTCATTGTTCAACCTTATACAGGGAAAACAGGGGTTCAAATATAGCTGAATATGAGGTTGCTATGAGCCAGAATTGACTTTAGGCTGTTGGTATACTAAAACTGGTGAGCTTTGTAATTAGACTAACTTGTAAATTAATAGGGACTTAATTAAAGAAAATGCTCTCAGACTGATTATAGTGATGATTGTGCAACTCTTCTTGATGTGACTGAACTATTGAGTTTTATGACGTGAATTTCATGCCTATAAGACTGTTGTGAAAAAATTAAAATAAAAACAACTGTAACAGAGAAAATAAAGTGAAAGGCTTTAATAGGCAGATTCTGGAAGCTGTGAGTGGCACTGAGAAATAAAAGGGAAACGACAGGTTTTTTAAAATAACAGGGACTTGAGAATTTCTGTAGGGTTTTAGTTGATTGACCTGGTTTGTATTATTTTTATTATTACCAATATAGGTTTATTAAGGAACCCAGGAGCTACAATAGTTATGCATTCATCTACTAGCCCAAAGATTGATGGTTCAAACCCACCATTGGCCCTGCAGGAAAAATACCGGCCAATCCGCAATCACAAAGATGAGAGCTAAAGAATCCTTCTGGGGCAGGTGTGCTGAGTCACCTGGGATCACGATGGGTCAGAATGGACTTGACAGCGTCTGGCAACCATGACAGGCATATGTTAGCCCAGACCGGAGAACTGTCCCCGAGAAATGATTCTATTCATGTTCTCTGTCACATGGGCTTAACTTACAAACTGGAAGATGACCTGTGGTTATTCCATTTGCAAAGGGATTTTTCATTTTATAAAATGATTCAACAGGATAATCATAAATGCCTTTGAACAAATATTTTATTGTGTGTGTGTGTATTTAGAAACTCATTTTATAAAATAGGTCATTCTTACAGTAGGTATTAAAGGATGTTAGTTTATTGCTCCTGTTTCTTCTACACCTTATAATATAAAGTCTGAGAGCAGAGGACCAGGGACATTTAGATTTGAAAACCTTAAGTGGTAAATATGAGAGCAACACAAATTACAGAGAGAAGCCTACTTATTAAATTAGCTATGCTTTTAGTGACAGACATGATAGCAGTATTTTAAAATCTGTGACTAGTGACAAATGGCTCTGCCTGACAAAGTAAGCCACTTGCAATGCCCGCCATCTGTAAGACAACACACCTGTAAGACAACACAGTCAGGAACATAGATGGTGCCTGTCACATTGATAGTCAACATGGGGAGATCTGAAACTTTAACAAGCTGCACGGAGACACTGGGTCCCTGGCATATATCCAGAACCACTGCTTACATGTTATCCAAATTCTAAAAATGTTGGCATTAAAAAAAGTTTTTAAATGTTTTTTCCAACACCATCATGTGTCTTTGAATATACTTATGATACATATATATATATATTTACATGTATCTTCCTTTTTTATTAGTTGAGATTTAGTACATATATCATATCATTCTGCATTTAAATCACATCAAGTAGAATTGTACCATTGCTACCACAATCAGCTTCCAAACAATCTTTTCCTATGTGGTCTCCTTGATGACATCAGTATCCCTTGATATGAAGGAGCTTCAAAAAAACTCATTGAAAAGTTCTGTGGTTGTTTGCCTCCTTTTTACCATGAACTTTTAGAAGCCCTCTCATAAATACTGTTTATACAAACTAAAAGGACAAATACCAGCAGGCTCCTTACCGTTGGGGACGGGTGCCATCATGGATAACCAGGCCTCTCTTCCGAGTAGCCCTTGAGTGGGTGTCAGCCTCCCGTTTCTTTGTTTACTGCTGAAGTGATATGACCACATCGCTTTTAAGAATAAAGAGAGAAGGAACCTTGGAACCCCAAGAAGGAACAGTGAACCCAGTAAAGATGACTGGTGAGTACAGTTGCTTTCACTTTTAACCATTGCATCACCAGGACTTTTGGCGGGCTCCCAAAATGCTGCTAGGTTTCTGTGGGCTACGTGTCAGGCTGCTAATTGCAAGGACATTGGTTCAAATCCATCGGCTGCGGCACAGGAGAAAGGTGAGGCTTGCTGCTTCTGTAAAAAGCCAATGTCAGAAACCCTGCATAGGGTTACAGTGAGTCAAAATGGTCTTTGTGGAAGTGGGTTAGACTTTGTTTATAATTCTGCTATTGAGTCTTTTTCCTAGTTGATTATTTATTCTTCCTCTATATTGTAATAAATATATTAGCACTTATAATTTTTTAATTCATGTATTTTCCATGAATACTACCAGATTGTCTTCTATTTTAGTAGAATTGTCAGTTCAAGTGTACAGGCAGGCATTGAACAAGCACATATTTTTTCCTCCTTCTGGACTGTTGTTAGATTGCAGTTCAGTGTTTTAAGTACTGAGAAATTGGTGAATTGCTTTCATGGAAAGATTTACTTGCAGACAAAACTAATACTGAGAACAGAGGCTGATGCTGTGGGGGTAGCAAGTGAACTTGCAGGGCGGCAGTTATGTGGTGAGCGCTCTCCTTCAGGAAGAACCTTGCTTGGTCAGCTTGTCCCTCCTTGTTTGTGTCCAGCCCCGACAGTATCGGAATCACCCACCCCTGCATCGTCTAGAGCCCTCAGAAATGGGGTTTTACACCCAAAGGAAGACTTGCCATTTCAGAGCCCAGCAGACATAGTACACATTGTTGAGGACTGCCACAGACATGTGTAGACCCGCAGACCAAAACAAACAAAACCAGAAATCACACAGTTGAGATACTGTTTGCTGCTAAGGAGCTGAAGCTGCATATTCTGAGTGTGCTGCGCCCTGGTCTCGGGCATTCCCACCGCTCCTCTGACCCTGGCTCCCGGGGCAGGCTGTGTGTGAGCGACTCTTGAAACCAACCCCCCAAATCGTAGCAGAGGATCCATTTTATTAGCGCTCATAATGTGGAGGCCTGTCTCATAGGAAGCCTGACAAATGAAAGAGAAGAGATTACACACCATGCAAATCTTATTACTATTCACTGAAGTCCCGGTTTCAGTATTCTGTTCTGTTGTCTCTGTTATTGGCTCAGATTCCAGCATACCAAATTGACCTGATTCGGCAGAAGAAAATACAGTCATCACTGTTTAAGGGCAGACTGAGGAGACTGAGAGAGAGAGAGAGAGAGAGAGAGAGAGAGAGAGAGAGAGAGAGAGAGTTTATCTATTACATTTTTCATCCCCAAAGCATCTAAATCAAAAGACATTCTCTGGCCTGATCCCACCTTTCCCTCTTACCAAATAACAGAGGGCAGGCCTGGGCCATGTCTGGGATTACTGTCAGGTAGCAATTAAGGGTTTCATATTAAAAAGCCCTTTCAAGCGTACGCACCGAGATTATCTGTGGCTGATCAAAATGTGAGTATGCCCTCATCTGGGTTTTCTCTCAGCTGGTAGGTGTAATGCCATCATGCTAACTTGTTACTCTACAGAATTGGGCATGGTTTTCGGGAGACTAAAGTCCTTATACACCATTACTGCGGTATCAGCTCTGATTCATAGTGACCCTGTGTACACTAGAATGGAGCACTGCTCTGACCTGCGCCATCCCCACAACTGTTATGTTTGTACCCATTGTCCCTGCCACTGTGTCAGTCCATCTCCTTGAGAGACTTCCTCTTTTTCTGCTGACCCTCTACCAGGCACGATGTCCTTTGCCAGGGACTGGTCCCTCTCGATACTCAAATTCACTGTCATCTAGTCGATGCCAACGCGTGTCCACACTATGTGAGACGAAGCCTTGCATCTTGCCTCTAAGGAGCATTCTGGTAGATGTCCAAAACTCCCTCACTGCCATTAGGTCAATGCTGACTCGTAGCAACCCTATGGGACCGGTTGGAAATGCCCCCTTGAGTTTCCGAGCCTGTATCTGCGAATGGGAGAGGAAAGCCCTGTCCTTCTTGTGCAGAGCATCTGGAGGTTTCAAACTGCTGACCTTTCTGATGGCTTCCCCCCTCATAACCAAGTTTAGATCTGGTGAAAATTAACATGGGGCATGTGAATGCTGCCATCCTCACCCTCTGAAGGCCCTGAAGAGGGGCTTAGAGGCTGGTCTTCAGCCATGTGCCGCTGCCTAGGTTGCAGAGGCTCTTCTGAATTGAGGTCATTCTTCCTGGTCTGTGGTGTAAGCGGGTGGTTGGCAAACTGAGTGTCAGCCTTGCGTTCTCCTATTCATTATATTTGTGGATTCGTTTTTAAGGGTATTTCAGCCCTTTGTACATAAGAAATACCGTGCAGACAAACGCTCAGTGATCTGGGGAATGCTGTTCTTGGAAAGCAGCTGTCATTTCTGTGTATACTGCAGAGTACCAGAGCAGGCTTTGCTTCAGATTTTACTCCGCTGTGGACTGTCCCCAGCCCAACAGGCAGTTTGGCCATTTTGACATCAGAAATGTCAGTCCCCTGGGAGTTGAAAAAACAGTTCTATTGACATATAATTCACTTAGCATAAAATTCAATAGCTCAAGCATATTAAAAAGAGTTGTGCAGTCATCACCACAATCAATTTGAGAGCTTTTTCTTCTTTCTTGTGCTCATCAGTGGCGCCCTCCAACATCCCCTACTGTGCCCTCAAGAAGCATTGATCCAATTACTGTCTCTATAGATTTACCTATCCTGAATTTCATATACCCTAAACCAAACAAAACGAATAATAACAAAGTAAAACAGAGAAAAATCTCCATTGAAAAGAAAGTAGACAATATTGAAAAGCTGTAACAAATTTAAAATATGTCCAAAAGGTCCAAATGGGTCAAATGATAAAGTGTTCAATTTTAACCTTATTACGTAGGCAGTAATCCACGTTCCAATGCATTCGGCAAGATAGCAAGTCTATGGTCAGGGGTATTCACTTCAGGCTGAACTGCACAGGCCCCTGCAAATGGACATGGGCTGTTGCTGTCATCCATAGCCTTCTGCAAACTGGGGACTCGGAATTGAAGCTCTAATACAATTCCCTCTTCCACTCTCAGAGTTTATCATTTACAATCCTTGAATCACACATGTAGTCTAGTGCGCTTCTTCAACGTGGACTTAGCTTGTTTTAAGACAAACCTTTAAATACCCAGGGATTTACTTGTAGACTAATTAGGACAAGGAGCTCTCCTTGTGAAATGAATCCACTGTTCTGGCACAGGAGAGTGACATGAAGGCTGAGTGTAAGACACCTCTGGGCCTGACGTTTTGGAGCACATCACACACTCGTGGCCCAATATGGGGGCTTCTGGGCACCCAATACAGATGTCCCAGGATGTCCCTGATCATTTTTTATGGTCTTCAGTGTTTCCAAGGGAACTGGATCTGTATGTCTGCATTCCGTTCATGCATAATTCAGCAAAATGTTGTTTTGAAATGGGAGAAAACGCAAACCAAAAATGTGTCTCAGATCATTCTCATGCTGTATAAAACCTGGGCACTGAGAAACAAGAACCTGCTGAGGCAAGTAGGATATGCCTCCTTGGTTTAAGTCCGTATGCCAGTTTCTGTGCCAAATATTTCCATTTTGGACAATTGAGATGCCCACTCTGATGTCGTTAGTTGCTACAGAATCCCCGCCAACTCCTTGCACCCTAATGTGTGGAAGAGCCACGTGTTGGCCTGCCATGCACCATCTGTACCACCATCCCTGTGTTTGAGCCTTTTGTGGCTGTGAGCCTCTGGTCCTTGTATAGAAGCCTCAACTCCTTGTCATTTGCTCACCAAAGAGGGATTTTATAGTGTCACCCACACGTAGGCACAGGGCAGCTTCTGAGTGTAATGGAAAAGCTAGCTGTTCAAAGATGCCAATGCTTGGTGAAACCATTTAGCCAGGATCTCCTTCAACATTTCAAAGAACTCTGAAGCCCGCCCCGCTTGGTGGGGCCCAGTTGTGTCATTTCTGCAGACTTTCATTTTCTCCCCTCTTCAGTGGAAATCATCATAGTTGTGTGCATTTCCTCAGAGGACTATTTTGATCATGACATTAAATTAAACCTACAAAGCACTGAAACCTAAATATATATTGCACACTCTGTGACAGGTGTGAGGGCTCAATGATAATATTACCCATTATTAATTTAACCTGAGGAATCACTCACAAAAGTAAAGCTAATCCTTAGATTTCTAGTGTGTCCTCACTTCAGTCTAGGAATCCACTCTGTTTTAAACTACTCCAAAAGGGACCGTACGCCCCCTGAGGCACCCTGGTGGCACAGTGATTCCACATGAGCCCCACGGTCAGCAGTTCGAATAAAGATGGGGCTTTCCGTTCCCGTCAACAGTCAGCCCTGGAAACTCCAGGGCAGTTCTCCCGTCCTACGGAGCGGTTACGCGTTGGCATTGACTTGATGGCGGTGAGTGAATCCTGTGGCAGGTCGGCCAGCCCTTACTCAGCCTGTCTACACAGTGCCAGTGTCTGGACCATCTTGTCAGAGCTGCTGTGATTTCACTCTCACCATCCACTGTTTTCTTAAGACAAGGGCACAGCCACCCGGGTAGCGTGCGTGTTGCTCCTTCCTTCGATGAACAGATGCGCTTCTGCACAATTGGCCTGGAGGATTGGCTGCCGAAATTGGTTTAAGAAGGCATGCACAGTAGTGCGAGCTGGCTCCTGGGAGTTCTGTGAGTCACTGGGATGTAAAGTCAAGGGCAAGAGCATCAGCAATCACTCAGAAGAGGAAGCACATCTCGTGACCCACTTAGTGATTCATTTCTGGCTTCGTTAGCGTCTAAGTATTGTGGAAGTGCTACATTTCCATAATCCATCATCTTGTTGTCCATTTACAGCTCATGGTGTGGTTCTGTCCTCGTAGTTTAATGCAGTGTCTTCTTGTGGGCGTGCTTGTGTTGAGAGCTTTAAAAGGAAAAGGTTGGTTTCTGATATCACAAGTGTCGTCTACGGTTTATATCATGAAATGTTGGTGCCACCGAACAGCAGGTGTTTGACAGCCTCTCAGATAGAAAAATGGCTATTGTCAGAGTTTCTGACATGGGGAAGCACTGGGCTGCTGACCGCATAGTCGGAAGTTCAAATTCCCCAGCTGCTCCAGGGAGAAAAATGAAGCTGTCTGCTCCTGTAAAGATTAACAGTCTTGCAAAGCCTATATTTGGTCCCTGTGGGTCAGAATCGACTAGATGGGTGGGTTTGTTGGTCAAAGAACCCCTGGTGGCACAAAGGTTCAACGTTTGGCTGTGAAACAAAAGATCATTGGTTCAAATCCTCCAGCTGCTCCATGGGTCTGTGAAATTTATAGTCATGGAACCCCCCATGGGGCAGTTCTACTTTGTTCTGTAAGGCAGCTATGAGTCAGGATCATCCCCATGGAATGGGACGTAGACCACGATTGGAAATGGCAAAGTCTACACTCGGCGTGTTTGGTATATAGAGAGCCAGCCATGTTAGTGGAGGGGGTTACATGTCAGACTGTTAATTTCAAGGTCACCAGCTACTCCTCAGGAGAAAAATGAGACTTTCTACTCCGGCCAAGAGTTACAGTCTCAGAAACCACCAGGGCAATCCTACCCTGTTCCAAAAGGTTGCTGTAAGTCGGAATCCATTTGATGGCAGTCATTTACTTACCTGAGTGAAAGGTTGTGGGTAAGAGGACAGAACTGAATTGTCAGCTTGGAGTTCCATGCCCAACATCCAGTACTAACAAATGATAGAGCAGACGGTAAAACTCCCTAATCAGTTAATGTTTAGAATAGATACCATGTTCCTGAAATGAGGTTGGTTGAAGAGTCTAAATAGCAAACCGTAATGGAGCTGTGTGGAGGGAGGTACCTCAGACGTTGAATTTGATTACGGCGCTTGCCTTGTATTTGCAATGTATTACAATGCCTTGTATTTGCAATCTGGATTCCTTGCACAAGTCAAATTTCCATTACATGCTGAATGGTTTATATCCTCAGGACAAAATTCAGAGGGGGTGGATGTATTTGTAATTGTTATCACAAAATGCTTCAGGAATGCAAAGAATATGGAAATCATATAAGAAAAACCACTGTGGCCACCATCAGCTTAAGGATAAAAGAAAAACACCTCTCCTTAAAGCTGTTATCAGGAGAGACCAGTCCCCGGAGAAGGGCACCAGGCTCAGTAAAGTAGAGGGACCATGAAAGAGAGGAAGCCTCCCAAGGAGATGGATTGACACCTCGGCTGCAACAATAGGCTCAGCAGGACCAGGCAGGTGTCATTCTGTTGTGCACAGGGTCACGATGGGTGGGAACTGACCAAATGACACCTTATAAAAACAACAAAGCTAAAGCCCTAAATGTCCTTCTCTCTGGTCCTGTGTCCTGCCACTTCAGACCAGCACTCTCATCCTGATTTTGCAATTTATCATTCTCTTCCATGGTTTCATACCTTTTTATGGCGTTATCAATCCATAAATATTGTGGAATGCTAATATCTTTCTTTAAAAAATAACCGTTAACTATATTATATTCCACCTACCTTGGGTAACTCTGCCTTTTTATTCAACTGCATTTTGATGCTAATCGTGCTGATGAGTGTAGCTTGGAGCATTTATGTGCATTCGTGAAGTGCATGCCACAGAGCAATGTGTGAGCACATGCTCCCTCTCATGCTGCTGGGAACTCCCGTGGTGGCTAATTGTCAGTGTCACACATAATGCTTGCACTGAACAGCCTGATGCCAGGCTCTATGCCCGCAAGCAGGGATCCCTCTAGCTTGGCCCCTTATGGTGAGATTTTTTGGGGGGGAAGGGTGTGTGCACCTCTGACTGTGCTAGATACTGAAAAATCGCTCTCCTGCGTGGCCATCACAGTTCCAACGTTCCCTGTTGGCATCCAGTTGATTCTGGCTCAAAGCCACCCTGTGTGGTCCACCTCCTAGTCAAGCCTGGTGTTTTCAGACTTACACAGATTCACAACTTGAATGGTGTGAGGTTTTATATGAACATGGATGTAATTGCATGTTTTGATCATGCAACCTTTCACATTTATTTCTTCTTCTGCATATTCATTATATTTTACAAGTTTTCCAATGGAACTAGTGCCCCTTTTATGTCTATTTCTACTTAATAAATACATCATAAATGCTAATAGTTATATGTATAACATAATATATGTTGTTGTTAGGTGCCATTGAGTAGGATCAGACCCATAGAGACCCTCTGCACAGCAGAACGAAACACTGCCTGGCCCTGTGCCATCCTCAAAATTATTTTTATGCTTGAGCCCATTGTTATAGGCACTGTGTCAATCTGCCTCATTGAAGGCCTGGCTCTATTTCACTGCCCCTCCACTTTATATAACACATATAACCACATATCATATGTAGTTTATTATATGTTATGGATATTATATATAATGCTATATGGTATATAAGTTAAGTTATATATACATATAATTGTATGTATCCATTATTTAGGATATATATATGTATATGTATACAATTTCAAAAAACAAAATCCACCCAAGTGCATGCAAAAGAGACCAATGTTTCAGTTCTGTTTAGACAGTTATGGGGTGTGTAACAATTTCTGCTTTAATCTATAAATCTTAATTTATCTTTTATTTTATGGAATGATGTCCCTGAGTCTAATTTTAGAAATATTTTCTATGTTGTGACAGGATGGTTTTTAAAAGATACTTTCTTCTAATAGTTTCAGTTTTCAAATATAAGTCTTGGATGATTGGAACGTATCTTCCTGAATGATGCATGAAAAAGATACCCTTAAAAATTGTTTTCATGAGGAATCTTTTCATCGTCATCCTCACGATGGAGTATCCGTGTCACATAATACCTCCCTTGACATCGAGACTGTTTCCATGTACACCTGGACCGATTTCCGTGCCCTCCTCCCCTTGCAGGTTTCTTTTGGTGCCCGGCCACCAGTGCCTCTTTGTCTCAGTTATGTTGTTGTCGTCAGGTGCCACTGAGTTGGTGTTGACCCACAGCGACCCTGTGCACAACAGGACGAAACACCGCACGGTCCTGCACCGTCCTCACAATCTTGGCCATGCCTGAGCCCATGGTTGCAGCCACTGTGTCAGTCCATCTCCTTGAGCACCTGCCTCTTCTTCACTGCCCCCTCCTTTACCAAGCATGATGTCCTTCTCCAGGGACTGGTCTCTCCTGACTGCTTATCCAAAGTCGGTCAAATGAAGTCTTCCCATCCTCGCCTCGAAGGCACACCCTGGCCTAACTTCTAGACAAATTTGTTTATCCTTTTGGCTGCTCATGTTATTTTCTATATTCTTCATAGTTATGGCTTTTTTATTCTTGATATCTGACAAGGCATTTCATACTACACTTCTTATTCTTCACAGGGACCCTTGGCTTGTTTTACTAATTGCCTGTAAGAGAATGCTAAATTGAAGGTAATTTTTGTGTGTGCAGATTTTGAAGATCCAGAATGCCGTGTCTATTTTTAATATGGATACAATTTCCTTGTGTATAATTGTACTTCTTTTGTAGGCAATCTTTTTTTCTCTGGTTGCATTAAAAGCCTTCTTTTATGTTTGATACCAGACATTTTCTATACAATCTGGTTAGTTTTTAACTTTATTTCATTATCCACTGTCAATCCCATATCAGAACATTCCCATCTCCTAGTCTTTCTGGAAAATTATCCTCTAGTATATCTTCAAGTATTGGCTCTCTTCCCTTCTCTTCACCCTCTAGTTCTGGAACATTAATTGGGGACCAGCTGGGCTTTTGAAATCTGGATATTCTGTGCATTTCCATCAGTTTCATATTTTGAATGTCTTGGTTTCTGTTTCTGCATTCTGGATCATTTAAACATTACATGTCATTTGTACTGAATTGTGTGCACAGTTTTGACCCATTTGTTTTTCATTTCAAAGAATGTTTGCGCTGTTTGTGGATATGTTCCTTGTTTCACTGCACAGTCTGACTGCTTTGGGTGGAACTCTGCCTGCTTTCTGCTAAGAGTCCTCCTGTCAGCTCTGTGAGCACTTCAAACATGCTCCGGATTTCATGTTTTTGATTCAAAGTCCTGTGAGTAAAGGTCTTTGATGTCAGATCGCAAGAGTGACCGGATGTCCACACTCTGCCCCATGGGAGGTGATGTTATCCTGAGGGGTGAAGTTATGGAATGAAACTTGTGGTCCTGAGGGACTTAGGCTCTGGGCTCCTCCCTGGCGCCCACTGAAAGCATCTCTTCACCATAGTTTTAAGCCTGAGAAACACCCAAAGACCTTTTATGTGCACATCTCAGCGTTGAGCAAAACAGATGATGCAAGTAAAATAAATGTGGCTGAAATCAGACATCACTTTCCCTCATTTTACTGGAAATCTTCCTCATTTTGTAGCTCTTTCTGTTCATACCTTTTCAATCTTTTTTCACATTACTTTATACACACAGGTGCACATGTGTCCTTTAATGGAGTCACCTCACTTTGTCTGTTCTCCTTGGGGGAGAACAGATGTACTGTGGACTGCCAGAGGAACTAACAGATCTGCCTTACGATACAGTCAGAATGTGTCTATGGTCCCACCACCCTGAATGCGCCCGAGCTCATCTGATATGAGAAGCTAAGCAGGGTCGGGCCTGGTTAGTACTTGGATGGGAGAATACAACCAAAATGTTCCTTAGAATCAAGGGTGGCAGAACTTCACGTCTTATACATTGAACACTTGATCAGTTGGGACCAATCCCTGGAGAAGGGGTATCGTGCTTAGTGTGGTAGATGATTTGTTTTTAAGTAGACACTCCCTGCTAGGTGTGGAGTCAAACCTGTCAATCAAGTGGTAGTTTTATGACACCTTCTTGTGGGTGTGGCCTGTTGTATAAGAGTGAAGGACTCTGGGAACTGCCTTTCTCTCTGCCCCTCAGCCTTCCTGCCTTCTGGAACTCTGCCTGCCTCAAGGAGTAGCCCCCATGTGGGTCATCTGACCCCATGCGCTGCTCCCAGTCTGCCATGTTCCTACCGCCCTTGGATCCATGTGACTCTGTACCCACTGAGCTGTGATCTCTGTGCTGCATCGTCTGTGTCGCTGGCATGTGGCTGTGTGAGTCTGAAGAGGGACTGATGGACTAGGGCTGCACTGATAGGCTTGACTTGGACTGGGCTGGGATGCCCAGCCTTGATTGTGAGGACACTGTTGGACTAGCCCAGAATCACCGTGAGGTGGACTCAACTCAAGGGTACCCAACAACACCAAGAGCGCCTCCATGTACTATTTGTTACTGGACATGTGTTACTGTCCAGCTAGGAGCCAGGGGGGTGTAGGGGGTTTCATGTTGGCCTACTAACCGCAAGATCCCCAGTTCTAAATAACTAGCTGCTCCTTGGGAGAAAGATGAGGCTTTCCACTCCCGTAGAGATGTACAGTTTCAGAAGCCCACTAGGGAATTTCTGCTCTGTCCTGTGGAGTCTCTACGAGTCAGAAGCAACTTGATTGAAGTGTGTATGTTTGTGTGTTAAGAGAAAGAGAGAATGTCTAACAAGACATCCTGAAGTTGTATAATGAAAAGCAGGGATGAATGAATGTAGCATTTGCCTTAGTGTATTGTGTCTGACACTACACAGACACACACTTACGCACACACACACAAAATTTAAAAACAATTTTTAAAACAAAACCTAGGTAACAGTGCATACTTGATGCCAGTTTTTTTTACAAATAAAGGAAGTGCAGAAGTATCAGAATAGAAGTTGAAAATCAGCAGGAAACTGCTACCACATTGAAACAGCACTAGGTGCCATCCACGTGATGGGGAAGTCCTAGACTGAGCATGATTGGGAAGAAAGGCCTGGAGATGGACTTCTGAAACTCACTGATGAAAATCCATGAACTCTCCCTGGTGCGGCATCACCACTCGAGAACCCATTGGACTATCACTGACAACAAGCCACAAAAGCAAAAGAGCCACCCGGGCATGGCTGTGCAGGATGAACAAACAGGGGCACAACCAAAAGGTGCTGGCTTAGATAAGGTGCCATTCATTCACAACGTCAAGATTGGACCAGATCCTTTGGCCCTGTGCCTTTCAATGCCCCCTCGAAAGAATGGGGTTACCGAGGTCTGTTTTGTTGTCCAATGTGAACTCCTCACCAGACAGAGAGGAGGGCAACATTTAAAAAGGAAGAAACCCATGACTGTACGGCTGCTATGATGATGCCATTTACTCTTCTAGCATGCGGATGGGATTGTGGTATCCTTAACTGGACTCTTGTTTGATCATTACGGCTAAATAAGACTAGCTTTTCATTTTACGTCCATTTCTCTTCACGCATTACTTTCTTCCCCTTTATTGCACTCTAATGCTAGAGTAATTCCTTTTAAGGGAGCACTTTAAAATGTGTCTACAATTTGCTGAAAACATGAAATGAAAATGCACTTAATCTATATTAAGCTGAATCTGAATCCATAAAAATATAGCTGTCCAAATGTGAGGCTCATTAATGAACACAGTCAAAGAAGATTGCTCCCTCACCCTGAACACATTCAGTTATTGAGAATCACACATGTACAAACAAATACATTAGAAATGCCACACGCTGAGTTGAACTGGATGTCAAGAGAGAATTGGAAACTTCCTCTTAAGCAAGCAAATGAAAGAAACACAAAAACACAAGTGCTGAGCAGAAGATTTCAAAGGGCAGCCTGAGAAAACAAAGTAAAGTGCTTTAGCCAAATGTGCAAAGACCTGGGGTTAGAAAAATAAAGAGAAGAAAATTTTAGCCTTTTCCTATGCTGAAAAAATAGAAAGAAAGAAAAAAATCAAATCACATTGAAAAGTTCTGGTGGCAGAATCCCAGAGAACCTGCACACAGGTCAAGAGATAGTTGTGCAAACAGAACAAAGAGTGCTGCCTGGTTTAAATTTAGAACTTTCCCATGGATCCAGAAACACTTGTACAAATAGAACAAGGAGTACTGTGTGGCTTAAAACCAGGGAAGGTGTGCAACGGGGATATATCCAATCACCATACTTATTTAATCTAAATGCTGAGCAAATAATCAGAGGATCTGGCTTATATGAAGAAGAATATGGTATCAGGATTGGAGGAAGGCTTATTAACCACCTGCAGTATGTAGATGACAAGGTGGTAGTTACACATAATCTGCTGTCAATTTGAGACTGAAGCGTGAAAGGGTGGAGTTTAGCCTGTCAATCAGGTCACAGCTTGATAACCTCATTTGGAGGTGCTAAGGAGATATATAGCTCACTGGAGGAGGGACACATACACTCACTCCCTGCGAGACATGCCTTCTTCCAAGACACATGGAGCTACACTAGATCCCTGGAATTGAAGGAGCCACATGAAGCTACCTGCCAGCATTGAGATGTTTCCTCTGCCACTGGATCCATAAGACTTTCCACCCACTGGCCTGTGATTGTTTTGCATTCGGTATCATTGGGTGTGTTGCATGAGTCTGAAGAGAAGTTTATAGACTGGTATCGGACATCTGGGATAATATCAAACTTATATACTTGAATTTGACTGGGCTTTCTTAATGTACAATTGCTCTTTGATAGAACGTTCTGTCTTATACACATGCAAGTGTCTATGAGTTTGTTTCTCTAGTCAACCCAGACGAACACACAACCTTGCTTGCTGCAAGTGAAAAGGTCTGGAGGCGCTTGCTGATGAAGATACAGGATTGCAGCCTGCAGTATAGATCGCAACTCAATGTAAAGAAAACCCAAATCCTCACTATCTGAACCAATAGGTGACATGATGATAAATGGAGAAAATGTTGAAGTTGTCAAGGATTTGTCTTGCTTGGGTCTACAATCAATGCTCATGGAAGCAGCGGTCAAGAGATCAAAAAATAAGATGCACTAGGTAAAGACCTGCACAAGACCTCTTTAGAGTATTAAAAGCAATGATATTACTTTGAACACTAAGGTGTGCCTTACCCAAGCCATGATATTTTCAATTGCTTCATATGTGTGTGGAGATTGAACATTGAATAAAGAAAATCGAAGGCGAATTGATGCATTTGAATTGTGGTGCTGCAGAAGAATATGGAAAGTACCGTGGATTGCTAATAGGACAAACCACTTGGTTTTGGAAGAAGTAAGGCCAGAGTGCACCTTAGAGGCAAGGATGGAAAGACTTTGTGTTATATACTTTGAACATATTAGAAGATACCTTTTCTTGGTGAAGGACATCATGTTTGGTAAAGTGGAGGGGCATAAAAAAGAAGGCCCTCAAGGAGATGTATTGATGCCATGGCTGTAACAATGGGCTCAAGCTTGGGAATGATTGTATGGATGGTGAAGGACTGGGCAGTGTTTGCTTCGGTCGTGCATAAGGTTGCTATAAGTTGGAACTGACTCAACGGCACCTAACAACAACAACAGTGGTAGAATATTAAAGGATGCAAGAAATATCAAAAGAAGATGGACGAGATATACAGAATCATTGTATCAAAATAACTGATAGTCATTCAACCGTTTTAGTATGTAGCATATGACCAAGAACCAGTGGTGCTTAAGAAAGAAGTCCAGACAGCCCTGCAAGCGCTCATCACAAGCAAGTCACCAGGTATTGTGAGAATGCCAAGTGAGCTGTTCCAACAACTGCAGGAGACGCCTATGTGGAAACTTTCAAACTACAGTTAGCTTTTGCTAAAAATCATTCAAAACACAGTTTCAGTGGTACATAGACCAGAAACCGTCAGATACTCAAGCTGGATTCAGAGGAGGATATAAACAAGGAACGTCATTGCTAATGCCAGCTGGGTCTTGGTTGAAAGCAGAGAATGGCAGAAAGATGCTGACCTGCATGAGCGGGCCACTGGAGACCCCTTGCAGAGGGGTATGGGGAGGAGACGAGCCAGTCAGGGTGCGATGTAACAACCATGAGAAATACAACCTTCCACTAGTTCCTAAATGCTTCCTCCCCGCCCCACTATCATGATCCGAATTCCACCCAGACTTGCAGGGTAGAATTCTGTACCAGTGTACATGGTACAGATAGGAACTGGAACCACAGGGAATCCAGGGCGGATGATCCCTTCAGGACCAGTGGTGTGAGTGGCGATACAGGGAGGGTGGAGGGAGAGTGGGTTGGAAAGAGGGAACCGAATACAAGGATCTACATGTGACCTCCTCCCTGGGGGACGGACAACAGAAAAGTGGGTGAAGGGAGACGTCAGACAGGGCAAGACATGACAAAACAATAATTTATAAACTATCAAGGGCTCATGAGGGAGGGGGGAGCGGAGAGGAAGGGGAAAAATGAGGACCTAATGCCAGGGGCTTAAATGGAGAGGAAATGTTTTGAGAATGATGAGGGCAGTGAATGTATAAATGTGCTTTACACAATTGATGTATGTATGGATTGTGATAAGAGTTGTATGTATTGTGATGAATTGTATTGGCCTCAATAAATTGAAAAAAAAAGAAAATAAACAAGATTTTAAAAAACAAAAAATGTCTAGAAAATAATGATGGCAACATATGTACAAATGTGCTTGATATAATTGATGTATAGATTGTTACAAGAGCTGTAAGAACCCTCAGTAAAATGTTTTTAAAAATATGAAAAAAAAACATCTCTGATTTTATAGCAATACTTATATACTCACTCTCAGGTAAAATGCATGCATCCATATGGGAAAAAAAAAGTTAAGAGACTCGTTTGAGAATAAACAAACAAATGACTTAACACCAGAAGGGTCTGGTGCCATAGACGGTGATGAGTGGGGCTGCAAGTAGGAAGCTCAGTAGTTGGCACCCACGTGCTCTGAAGGAGAAAGCTGAGCCTGTCTTCTCTCCTCTGAAGAGGTACAGCCTCAGGAGCAATGCTAAGTTGAATGTTGGTAAACGTATCTGTACAGTAGAACCTTGCACCTTGATGCTAATCCGTTCTAGAAGGATCGTTGAAATGAGATGCAGTCAAGTTCTGAATCAATTTTTTCCCATACGAAATAAATGAAAATGGATTAATCCATTCTCGACCACCAAGTTTTTAACCTTAACCTTGCCTTTTTATACAACACATTACACAGAAATTTCAAAGTAAATAAGAAACACAACATTAAAAATGTTTTGAACAATGACAGTATGGCCCATACCTTGAGATGGATGAGGATCTGGATCTGTGGACACAGATGTGGAGAGGAGAGATGGAAAGAGAGTCATTGTTTAGAAGAGGAATCCCCTTCCATCATATCAACTGGTAGCTGCTTTTCAGGTTTTTTCCCTTCTTTGCCTTTTTTCACTAGGACCTGGCTGGATTTCTCTAAAAAAAAAATCTGTCTAATGTGGTCTGCTGTTGGTGTTTCCTTAACAGTTTTCTAAAAGGGTTTACTAAACTTTCAAGAATATAAAAAGCACAGTTAACCAGTTCCTTATCATGATGATTGTTTTTAAAATAAACTCTCAGTGCTCATGTTTTTTATCTAAAAACAGTACAAAAAGCCATACAAACTAAGAAAATTATAGCAAAACACTTGGAACACAGCCGCAAAAGGTTTAAACAATGTGTATTAACAACTCCAACTAACACGAACCACTTGTGTTTTCAAAAATCATGTGCATCAGGTTGGATTCTGATGTTTTGTTTGACCTCCGATGTAAAATTTTCTTGACATTTCACGTCAAAACCCGATTATGTACTGATGCCTTTGAGTACCAGGGTTCTACTGTATTAAAGACTCAAATGAAAAAAACTAAAAAAAAAAAAAAAGAGTTGTATGAGCCCCTAATAAAACGATTAAAAAAATAAAAATTAAGTTAAGAAGAAAAAAAAAAAGATGCTTACCTGTGTTTTATTGGCTATGCAAAAGCATTCCACTGTGTGAAGACTTATAAATTATGGATAATGTGAAGAATAGCACTTAATTGTGCTCATGAGAAGTCTGTGCATAGGACAAAAGCAAGTGTTTCTGATAGAATGAGGGGAATACTGTGTGGTTAAAGTGAGGGAGGATGTACCTCAGGTTCATATTCTTTCACCATACTTACTGAGTCTGTATATTGAAGAAATAGAGAAGGTAGACTCTATGAAGAAGACATGGCTACACGAGTGGAGGAAGACCCATGAACAGCTGACTATTCTGATACACAACCTCGCTTGCTTAACGTGATGAGGGCCTGCCTACTGACACTTGTAGTCTGCAGCCTACAATTCGACATAAAGAAAATAAAAATATAACGACCAATAAGCAACATCATAAGAAATGGAGATAAGATTGACATGTCAAAGATTTCCCTTTACTTACTTCCCCAATCAACACTCATGAAAGCAGCGAACAATCAGCAGCCTATTGCACTGGGAAAGTCTTCTGTCTCTGCACAGTGTGAGAAAGCAGCCATGTGTCTTTGAAGACTGACTGAGGTATGCCTGGCTCAAGCCAGGGTATTTTTAGTCACCCCATCGACAGGTGAAAGCTGGACCATGAATAAGGACATTTGCAGAAGAACTGTTGCCTTTGAATTACTCTGTTGGCATAGAATATTGTATCTACCATGGACTTCCAAAAGAACCAGCAAATCTATCTTGAAAGAAGAACAGGTAGAATGCTTCTTAGCAGCAAGGATGGCAAGACATCAGCTTAAATCCTTTGGACTTGTTATCAGGTGGGACTAGTCCCCAGAGAAGGACATCATACTTGATAGAGTAGAGAGAATCCCTCCCCAAGATGGATTCATTCAATGCTTGCAACAAAGGGCTCTCACGTCACCATAACTGTGAGGATGGTGCAAGGCCAGGGACTTAGTCTCTCATAGGCGTGTTGTTCTGTTGCACAGGGGCCTGCTCTATTGTATGTGAGCTTGTTCTCTTAACAACTTCCTCTTGTGCATCGGCTGGCTCTATTGTATGTGGGTTGTTCTGTTGTACACAGGGTGATTCTGTTTGTGGGGTGGCTCTGCTGTATCTGGGGTTGTCCTCTTATACATGGGGGTCACTATGAGTTGACATTGTGAGACTTTGCCTAACAAGTGGAATTAAGCATTCAAAAAAGTATTTTCAGATATGACTGTCAGAATTATTATAAAACTGCTTCAATAACCTAAGTGATGTGTTTTATTTGTTCCCCAAACACTTCCTTTGGCTATTCTTATTTAGAGTGTGTAAGATTTTGCTCAGTTGTGAGTGGATTTGTTATCTGGATTAGACTGAAGGTTAATCAGGTCAGACTGTACAAGTCTCTGTCTAAAATTAATCATCAAAATCTTTTATCTTTAGATGCCTGCTAGGTTCCTACTGAATTTTAGTCATTCCTCTTTAGGGAATACACTCAAGCAGGTAATGAAGTTTTCATTTCAGGTTCGCATTTATTAGGTGCACATTTGATTCTCTCTAACATGGGCCAAATAATTTGAATGTGCAGTGAATTTTTCCAAGTCTTTTGGGATCCTTTGTGCCTAGCATATCAAAGCCGTGTAATGTGTCTTGGCCCATGTTGCTGTGTTTGTTATTCTGAAGTTAATGGCAGTAGTCATTCCATAGTGGAATTCTAACCTTCCTCATGGGAGATAGGGTCGGATTCTCAGCTAGTGCACCTCATGCAGAGGCAGCACCTGTCAGTCAGTGGAGTTTTGTGTGTTGCTCTGATGTCGAACAGGTTTTGAGGGCGTTTCCCGACTTAGATGGACTAGGAAGAAACTCTATGGAGCACAAAGGCTCAGGGAGCAGGACCCAACTCAACAGTGTCTGATGACAACAATCTGGGTTTGCCATGGGATGTGGGCATTAAGCACTATGGGTCAGAAGACTAGGTGGTTCAATAGCAGGCTGTTGGCACGGAGTCCCCACTCTGTCATCAGTGTTCCATGAGACAGTAAAGAAATTAGTTAATGTTCTGCCGCCTTCATTTGTTTACCCTGTGTGCCTTGATAAGGCAGGGATCATCATCTCTGCCTTTCATGATGTGGTCAGGGTTGGGAGTGGATGAGCCTTGAGTTGTTAACCCAAGTTCCACAGTTTGAACCCCCCAGCCATTCCATGGGAGAATAACAAGGCTTTCTGCTCCTGTAAAGATTCATGACCTTGAAAACCCAAAGAAGCAACCTACTCCATTCTATGGGGTCACTAAGAGTTAAAATCAACTTGATAGCAGTGAGTTTGGTTTTTAGGTTTGTTTGTTTCATGTGTGTGTTTTGATTGTTGTTGATGGGGGCGGGGGGGGGGGGGGGGGGGTTGTTGTTGGTGATGGTAAATAACGTTTGCAAAGCACCTTGCACAGAGCATGGCATTCATGTGACTCTTACTTCCATCCCCCGCGAGTGCTGTGAAGCAGACATTTTGTAGAATGCATTTGTTAGGTGAGTATCTTCCCTCTCACAGTTACGAGGTATTCAGTGGTGGGGAGTCGCTTCAGGGTGCAAACAGTTCATCTCAAGGCTCTTGAAATGGCGCACCTGGGGAGACATCCTGAAGGGTCACAGCCTTGACCACACATAGAGGACAGTGCCTCTGTACACAAGAGATCGCCATGTGTCAGAATTGCCTTGTCGGCAACCTAACAGCAGGTGCAAAGGCTAGCTACATCTTAATATGTTCAAAATCCGACACACTTAGACCTGATCTGATGCTAGCTCTCAGAAACAGAACTGACCCAAGGCATACTGAGTAGACACTCCCCTGCACAGTGGTTTGAAGTATACGGCTGAATACGGAGGCTGGAGGGAGGTTCCATGAGGACTGAAGTCATGGATCAATCCCCGTTTCTTCTTGAGTTTCTCCTTGAGTTTGACATGGTAGGCGTAGGTTTGTTGTTGTGATGCCTCCTTGTGGGTGTGGCCTTCTCATGTGGATTCTGGGAACTTCCTCTCTTTCTCCCTGGAGGAGGGCCACACCCATGCACTGCTTCACCTTTCTGTTGAGAAGCCTTACCAGCATTGAGATGCTTCCTTCCACTGCCACTGGATCCACAAGACTTTTCACCCACCAGCTTGTGATCTTCCTGCAGTTGGCATCATTGCATGTGCTGCATGAGTCTGAAGAGAAATGTATAGACTAGTATCAGACACATGGGCTAATATAGGGCTTTTGGAGTTGATATGGGCTGAGTTTGGACGTTTTCTTAATATACACTTTATCTTTGATATTAAACTCATATGAGTGTCCCTGGATTTGTTTTTCTGGTCAACTCAGCCTAACACAAACCATCATTCCTTATTCATGAAAGAAAAACTCCAAACTCATTGCTATCGAGCTGCTTCTGAACATGGATTGATTTTCTAATTTAAAAAATTAAAGTATCAGAGGACCCCAGTGCCGAAAATACAAAGGTAGACTTGGTTGTGGTTGTTAAATGCTTTCCAGTCAGTTCCAACTTATAGTGACTCTATATGCAACAGAATGAAACACTGCCCAGTCCACCCCATCCTCACAATCCTTACTATGTTCAAGCCTATTCAGTCCATCCTGCCAAGGGTCATCTGCTTTATTGCTGACCCTCTGCCTATGAAACATGATGTCTTTTCCCAGGGACGCTCTGTTCTGATAATAGATGGGAGGTACAAGAGATGAAGTCTTCCCATCCTCCCTTCTAAGAAACATTCTGCTTATACTTCCTCCAAGGCAGTTCTGCTTGTTTTTCTGGCAGTCCATGGCACGTTCAGTGTTCTCGGCCAACAGCAGCATTCAAATGCATGGCTCTTCTTCTGTCTTCCTTAGTCCTGAACCAGCTTTTGTCTGCCTATGTGGTGACTGTAAACACCAGGGCTTGGGGCTGACGCACCTCAGGCTTTGATAGCGAGACAGAATATGAGCTAGTTTTTATGCCTGCTGAGAAGTGGTAATGGCTTTATTGAGATACAGTTCACAGACCATCCCATTTTCCCACGGAAAGTGGGCAATTCCATGGCTTTTTGTCACTCCTCAGAGTTGTACAGCCATCACCAAAATACAGTTCAAGACACTTTTCATTATCCCTTAGATGTCACCTTCCTGCACTGCTCCTCCCTAGGTCCTGGGACCATTTTCTGTCTCTCTGGATTTGCCTCGTCTGCGCATCCCACATAATTGTGAAATCGCACTGATGGGGCCCATGCGAAATGCAGTTCTTAGTGTCTGGCTTATTGCACAAAAATTGAGGGCTTTTCAAGGCTCTTCCATATTGGTGTCAGTACTCCTCCCCTCTTACTGTCTTGTCATATTCAATTTCAGGAAGATATCACATTTTAGTCATATGTTCATCTGTCCATCTGGGGTGTTTTGCTCTTGGGCTATGATAGGTAATGCTGCTATGAACATTCATGCACATGCTTTTTTGTTTGGTTTGCTTTTACATAGGCAGACATTTGTGTGTGTGTGTGTGTGTGTGTGTGTGTGTGTGTGTGTACGTGGGGCTGGAGTTATGGAACCTTAGGATGACTATACTTCCCATCACATGATCAACAGAGATGCCTTTCCAAATGCCTGCTGATATTGAGATTTTATTTTGTTTCATATCAATAACTTGGTGTTCACCGAGTGGTGAGCCATCTACTAGTTAAGGTATGTAAGGTATATCTTACTTAAGAAATATAAGAAAGCACATATATGGATAGATAAATAGATATAGATATATATAAACACACACACACACACCTCATGTATTTGGGGGTGAGGGGTGGCTGTTAGCATCAGACTACCACAGTGTGAATGCTAACTCCTTGTCTCTAAACTGAAGACCCACAAACACTGGTGGAAACATTAGCCATGGAAGTCAAAGGACATAATCTGGGAGAAATGCTGTTGTCAGGAGGATACCCCAAGGCTGTGGATATGTTTCCTTGGAGCACACTTTGACTCCCAAGGACATTATCTGACCCAAAGTGCTGGAACAACTTGTAGTTTTAAATGCAAGGTTTATGCTCATTAAAGTGGGATCTAACCCCTCTGAGTTGGACAACGACGTCTCAGTTAGACCTCTTCCACAGAGCAAACATTCCCCTGCAAGCCAGGTGCGCTTCCCCGCCCATCCTTGTGCTAAATTCCCACAGCCTCAGACGGTGTAATTGGTCTGGCCTGTTACACACAGTGTGGATCCCCTTAATGAAAGCAGGGTAGCTGATCAGAGGTGAAGCAGCTGATATGAACACATGATCAATATCTCATACAAAAACAGACGTGCGATGGGAAGACAGAAATAATTACATTGCTTGGATTCAGAATTTGACTTGCTTTCCTTTGGACTTCTGGATCATTCATTACCTTGTGCTAGTCTAGGTGGCTTCTGGCACAAGACTGGCAATATTTGCCCCGCATTTTGTGAAAATTCATAAATGCCCAAAAATTCTTTGGCGTTTCTTTAACATTGTTTGCGTCTATTACCCTGAGCTATTTGATTTTCTTCACAGCCTGCATCTGTTTAATTCAAATTACGCACATGTCTCCACGGACTGTAATTTCTCCCAGCTGTTAGGATACTGGAGTGCACGGTCTGCATGTTGAAACCAGCTGTTAGAGCAGGGGCCGCTTTGGAGTTTACTCCAAGACTGGACCCTGCATATCTAAGGAGCTTTCCGCCCTTTTGTTAGAATCCTTTTCGTGGATTATTGAGCTGGTCCATTTAAGTGTCTTTTAAAGCGTTTTCATCTCCGATGTGCAGACCCTTTGGGTGACATGTATTCACTTAAATTACCCTTTGAGATCGAGGAAGTGCACCTGGGATGCTTGGTGGGAATTTCAAACATGCTGCTCAACTGGCCCAGACTAAGGAGGAACATCATTAAAAATAAGACCAGAAAGAAAAAGCTGGGCAGATCTAAGAATATAGTAAATCATTTTGTTTGTTTGTTTGTTTGCTCTGTCTGCCTAAAGAGAAGAGAAACTTGAAATGAAAACATTGAAACCTCGATGGAGATAACATCCCACAAACTCCACGCGCACAAGCATAACCACCAGCAGCAGGGCTTCACAGAAGGTACCCCTGTGTTTCCCACCACGGACACTGACTTTGCTGCTTTTAAAGCACACGCACTGCCATTGAGTCACCCCATGCATAATGACCCTGTAGGATGGGGTAGAAATGCCCTGGTGGGTTTTCCAGGCTGTGGCTCTATGGGAAGAGAAAGCCTCGTCTTTCTCCCTAGGAGTAGCTGGTGGTTTCCAACTGTTGACTTTCCACTTGGTAGCCCAACGCAGAACCACTATCCCACGAGTACATCACTGTGAAACGAGAAGGAAGCAAATGATGGAGAGAGAAGGCTTGAACTACAGGTGGAAGCAGAATGCTCTTGTTGGTCCAAGTTGAATAAAGCTTAACCAGAGCAGTTCTTCCCACCTCTCATTGAATGGCACACTCTGTCTCAGCATGGATGGTCAGTCCTTCATGGTGCTGTGCACTGAGAAGCACAGGAGGGGGTGGGAATTAAAGTGAATATTTTAAAAACTATGAAAATGGGGTAACAATGGCAAGCCAGTCATGCCACTCAACAACCTTAACCTGGCTGCAGGCATAGTGATGGTGGAAACGTGGAACAAGGGTGATTGGCTTAAATGTCCACAGGAAAGTATGATGCCAGGTATCGGCTTTGGGAAAGTGGTATGTTGTTGGGGGAAGTAGGGCACTTAAGGGCACTGGTTTCTTCAATGTTGGTGTCAACAAACAAGGGGCACTTGACAGCCTCTCCAATGGAAAGCTGCCCATTTTCAAAGTTGTGGATTGTCATTTGTGAGGGTCCTCCATTGGTAAGAATAGAGTCTGGTGGTGATGTGGCTTTGGAGGCAGGCTACTAACATTAAAGTTGGTGGTTTAGGCCCCACTAAATAAATGACAACCACACATGTGGATCTTGCTGAAGAGGAGACCAAGGAATCAGACCAAGTACATCTTTAGGAAGAGACTAAGGAGAAGCTCAATCTTCACAGCCAAAATAAGACCGGGGCCCAACTGTGGGATAGTCTACCAATTGCTCATATGCAAGTTCAGGTGGAAGCTAAACAAAATGAAAGCAAATTCATGGGAGCTAAAATATGAACCTGAATACAACCCACCTACATTTGAAGGCTATTCCAAGCATGGATTTGACACATTGAACATTAATGACTAAGAACTAGTTGGGTTGTGGAACGACATTAAGAATATCATACATGAAGAAAGCAAAAGGTCAATAAGAAGACAGGAAAGAAAGAAAAGGCCAGGTGGAATGCCAGGAGAGACTCTAAAACTTACTCTTCAATGGAGAGCAGCTAAAACAAAAGGAAGAAATGATGATGTGAAAGAGCAGAGCAGAAGATTTTGAAATTCCAAGTAAAGCTTTGTAATAAAATGTACAAAGCTGGTGAATAAGCAAATGTGGCGAAGAAAGCTGATGGTGCCCGGCTGTCAAAAGATATAGCATCTGGGGTCTTAAAGGCTTGAAGGTAAACAAGCGGCCATCTAGTTCAGTAGCAACAAAGCCCACATGGAAGAAGCACACCAGCCTGTGCAATCATGAGGTATCGAAGGGATCAAGTATCAGGCATCATCAGAACAAAAAATCTTATCATAGTGAATGAGGGGGGGAGTGCGGAATGGAGACCCAAAGCCCATTTGTTGGTCACTGGACATCCCCTTACAGAAGGGTCTCGGGGAGAAGACGAGCTAGTCAGGGTGCGATGTAGCAATGATGAAACATACAACTTTCCTCTTGTTCCTAAATGCTTCCTCCTCCCCCACTATCATGATCCCAATTCTACCTTGCAAATCTGGCTAGACCAGAGGATGTATACTGGTACAGATCAGAACTGGAAGTGCAGGGAATCCCTTCAGGACCAGTAGTGTAAGTGGCGATACTGGGAGCATAGAGGGAGGGTGGGTTGGAAATGGGGAACCGATTACAAGGATCTACATGTGACTTTCTCCCTGGGGGACGGACAACCGAAAAGTGGGTGAAGGGAGACGTCAGACAGGGTAAGATATGACAAAATAATAATTTATAAATTATCAAGGGTTCATGAGGGAGGGGGAAAATGAGGAGCTGATACGGGCTTAGGTGGAGAGCAAATGTTTCAAGAATGATGAGGGCAATGAATGTACAAATGTGCTTTACATAATTGATGTATGTATGGATTGTGATAAGAGTTCTATGAGCCCCTAATAAAATGATTTTTTTAAAATTTACAAATGCCTGGAGTTAGAAAACCAAAAGAGAACATGCTCAGCACATCTCCACACTGAAAGAACAGAAGAAAAAGTATAAGGCTCCAGTTGCAATATTGAGGCATCCTATAGGGTGACTAAAATTTAGAATTCACTCAATAACAGTGGTTTCATTTTGGTTTTATAATCACAATATTAAAGATTGAGGGAAGCATCAAATGAATGTGGAAAGAATACACAGTCACTGTGCCAAAATAATGTATTGGCAATCAACCTTGGTAAAGGATAGCATATGGTCAAGGATCAGTGGTATTGAAGAAAGAAGTCCAAACCACACTGAAGGCATTATTGGAAAACAAGTTTCCATGAATTGATGGACTACCAACTGAAATGTTCAAAACCTTGATGAGGCTCGGAAAGCACTCAGGTAGACAGCTACCTGGACAACCAACTGGAAGAGATGTACATCTGTGCCCATTCCAAAGAAAGATGATCCAACTGGATGTGAAAACTATTGAACACTATTATTAGAAGAGCAGCAAGACAGAGGAAGGTCCCCGATGAGATGCAGTGGCTGCATCAATGGGCTTAGGCACAGGAACAGTGGTGAGGATGTGCAGCCCCAGGCATTGTTTATTCCGTTGTGCATAAGGTCGCTGGGGGTAAGAACTGACTCATTTTGATGGCACCTACCATGTTCTAATATGTAGGTACAGAGATACAGATAGGCATGCAAAAACTTTGTGGGAAAATTTCTTTATCTGTTCATTTCTGTTTTCTCAGGATTTTCTGAAGCCCTGTCACATACATATCCCAATCTCACTGCTGTCCTTTTGATTCTGACTCAGTGACCCTCTTGGACAAGTAGAACTGCTCCTGGAGGTTCTCAGAGACTATAAACCTTTAGAGGAGCAGCTAGACTCCTCCTTCTCCCACAGAGCAGATGTTGGGTTTGAACCACTGACGTTGGTCCTAGCTCCCCAGTGTTTGACACACCGTGCCACCGGGGTTCCTGTTTGTGTGTGTGTGTGGTCTCTACACTTTCTAGTCCACTCCCCCATTTTATTGTGTAACATAGCATTGTTTGAGGACTTCTAAGGTGCAGTAGCGATGCTGACTTTTATAAGGTGGGCAACCAACTCATGAACAGGTCAGATTTGCCCATCCTGACCTATCATGGAAGCAGGTTAAGATGCGAGCAGATGGCAGTCCCGGACGTACAGGAAGCCTTCCATGTTAAAGTTAATATTACAGAGCCACGGGTGCGGCTCCTTCCTACAGCCATCAGGTCTCAGCTGGGAAGGCTGGTTCACCATTTCCTGAGAGGGACCACTCCCGGGGACCCAATCTTATGTCTTGGTGGCACCTCCCCATTGACCCCAGGTAGCCATCTAAATGCCAGCTTCAGACTAAATCAAATGGCTCCGGTAGATGATGTCCTAGATCTGTCCCATTAGGCAAGAAATACAGCGAGGGGACTGCAGTCAAAATATTAAAATGTGACCTTACCTCATAAATGGGGGGAAAACAAATCAGGGGCATGAGTGAGCAAGCCTTGTTTGGGGGCAGTAGGCAGGAGATTTAGGACGCCATCTGAAGAGTGACAGGCAGGAGGAAGGAGCTCCAGCCCCAAAGGCAGCACGCCCCGACAGCCAGCCTTCGCGCCCCTGTTCTCACTTCAGTGTGTCAGGGTGCCCAGCTGGTCCGTGAGTCATGGTCCAGGCAGCGGATTAAGTCCAGCCTGTTGTTGTCCTGACTTGTTTTGCACCCCTTTCCAGAATCCCTTTGGTCTCTTCTGCCTGCTGAGCTAAGCGCTCCCCAGTGCAGCCCCGCTTTATCACTCATGCCCTGCACCATAAATCATTACCTGGAGCCAGCTGCGTGTGACCCTTGCTGCAGCTGACTCAGCTTCTTCATTTGTCTTGACTCCCAGGTAGCGAGGGCTTCTTAGGGAAACTCCTAACGGACTGTGGAAACAGACTTTGCATTTTGGTTTTTCTCTTCCATCCATTTCATGTGGGCTGCGCACGAGGCCAGCTTTTCCTCTTCTTTGTCCACCAACATCCCTGAATATGCACACGTAAGGAGCATGTTTTGCTTGAGAAACCAAGTGTTCCAGCCATCCTCTCTTTAATCTAAACCATTGTGTCAGATGGGTTGTACTCACTATATGACCCGCATCACCTTACAAGGCCAAGGTCAGAAAACCGCCAGTCCCTTCTCCCACTGAAGTTTTTAAAAATGTGCTCCCTAAAGCCAACTGACCTTTTTTCAGTACTGTAATGTCTACCCCCATAAAGAGCTTTAGTCTCGGAAACCCACAGAGACAGCTCCACCCTGCCCTCCAGGGTCGCCCTAGTCAGCATCGACTCAATGGCAGTGAGTTGGGGGTTTGGGGTTTAAATAATGGCTGAGTATTTGTATCATCCATTCGTGCAGATATAATCTGAGGATGACAAACCCAGGCAAATGCACTGACAGGTTTGATTCCCACTCATAGCAGCCTTCTGCCAGGTTTGTGAGGCTGTAAATCCTAGGGAAACAGACAGCCTTGTCCAGAGGAGGCGCTGGTGAGCTTGAACCACCAACCCTGAGATTGGAAACCCGAGGCTTAATGTGCATGTCCTGTCTGAGAACAGTCGTCAGATTCCCTGCTCTCAAGCTCCAGCTTTTCCCTGTTGGGCAGAAATATGAGATGGGGAGTACCGAGAAAGCCAAAGAAAGCAAATCCCCTGCCCTGGGTGTGCTTCAGGCTCATAGCATCCCTTACAGGGTGTAGACCTGCCCCAGAGTGGGGTTGGGGGGATGAGGTTCCAGACTCCCATCTTTATAGAAGCACTCTGCACATCCCTCTCCCACCGAGTAGCTGGTGGGTCAGAACCACAGCGTGTCACCACTTAATTTGTCATTGACAACAGTGAGGCAGTGGGGAAGGGTCACTTTTTACAACCCAGTTGAAGACACTTAGAAAGCAGGATGGGTGGGCCCTCTTCTTCCTGGAAACCCTTAGGAAGCAAGACAGAGTCAGCCTGGAAGTGACCCCTCCCCAGGGGTTTCTGTGCTCGGTGTCTGGGTACAAGCCTATTGTCAGGAGCATATAACATACTTTCATTCCTGGGGTGCAGGGGGAAGGGGATATGAATGAACTGTGAGTGCCACACTACCCCCCCACCCATTGGACCACACCCACTGTATTTGGGTCTTCTGCTCACTAGCTCCTCTAATCCTATAGACAGGACACGCTCTGCTTTGACTCTGACCCAGACTCTCTCTCCTTTCTGCTGTGTGTCCCACCTCCAGGAAGGGTCTTGTAACCTCATGCCCTGTGTTTTTCTGCTAGGACATCCTGGCTCTAGGTCTGGTCCCTGACAGTCATTAGTAGCCGGTACCAGGAAGTTGTCCACAGGTTCAGTTACCCATTGTGTTTTTAAACCAAGGACAACCTTCTCCTTCCAGAAGCAGCCAATCTCTCCCAACACAGAATGCACTCATCTCACCTGTGAACCAAAGGATGCTCATACTTTCTTCCCAGGAAGTGACCTTGCTCACCAGCTCAATCTGTACCGTAATTGGAAGCCCAGGGACTCCCAGGGTCCAAACTGGCTCCTGGCTAACAGATGGAAGTCTCCAATTCCATCAATGATTTTTGTGCTTCCAAAGCATGTGAGGGCAGTGGGAGGTAAGGGGAGCAGAGGAGGTTGGAGTAAAGATGGCAGGCAGAGATGAAAATGGATTCAGGGTGTGTCGGGTGCTGTGTGTCATGCCCTCATCATGACTGTGATTAAAGAGGATAACGGGAGGGTGTGGGGGTGATTCCAAATTTTAATTGTGTTTGAAAAATTTTTTTTAAGTCTTAAGTCATGGTGTGCCTCTTTCTTGATGGTCTCAATTTTTTAGACTTTTAAATATTTTTGCTTTTTTTCTTGCAGGTGGTACTTAAATAACAATGGTGATCCAAGCAGATTGCTTATTAACTCAGCCTTGTTTTCACTTCTGTAACTTATCCTGTGCAGTGTACATTTGACAACTGTCATCTCAAACAATATTGTACTCCTCCGAGGGGTAGAAGGGAAAACAAAACAACACAACAACAACAAAACAACCACCTAACATCTGTGACAAGATGTTAAGCTTAATCTTTAAAATCCTTGCTTCTTATGCCATCTTATTTAAACAGACCCTCAATAAAAGAAAGAATTTGTTAGTGACTAAGGAATCATTAACCTGGCATAAGAATCACATGTACCCCACGGTTTATTCATTTGAATTTTGTTGGCGTCTCTGGGTAGCATAAACAGTTAAGTGATCAGCTACTAATCAGAAGCTAAGTGGTTCAAATGCACCCAGAGAGCCTCAGAAGCTAGGCTTGGCCATCTAATTCCAAATAGTCGCAGCCATTGAAAACCCTAAAGATCGTTGTACCACCCTGACTAACATGCCTGGGTTCCCATGAGTTGGAATCAACTCAACAGTAATGGATGGTTTTGATGTCATTCTGTTAATGCATGCATGCTTGTTTGTTATGATTTGGGTAGCCTAATGGTGTCATATTTGTTTCCCAGCACATTTTTTCTCCCTTACCGGATATAGATATATAGATTAATCACCATGTGAGTTTAACTTTCTGTTACAGGGTACAAAAGAGACCTCCATGTCAAATATAGTTTAAGGAGAACATTTATTAAGTCTTAGATGAGACAAAGACAAGGACATATCATTTGGATGAGGCAGGAGGCCAAAATGGCATCCCAAGATTCACATTCAGGATGCTAGTTAAATAAGTCATGGAGCAAAGGTAACTCACAACTTCATGATTGGTGGCAGATCAATATATCACAGTTAAAGGTGGTACTAGAGAACCGGGAACCAGACCATGATAGAGATTCATACACTGTGTGAAAGAGAAGAGTTTACAAGATTGGTCCAGTCCTTTTCAGCCAAGGCAGTCCTGGCATGACTGATAGGGCATGACTCATGACTGAGACTCCCAGTACCATCCATCAAGGACACACCCAGACCCATCTCTGAGCTGTCTGGAGAGGAATGGAAGTAATCCACTTTCTAAGGCACTGTGCCAGAGGGCAAGATTTTCTACTTTCTTGGTTAAGTATCAGAGAGAGTTCAATGGAGGCTTAATCTATGTGGGGACAATTCATACACATTTAGGGCTGTCACTGTCATGCATAGCCTTCTGCAAACTGAAGGCTCAGATTTTAAATTCTTTAGCGGCGAGGATGGTGAGACTTCATCATATATCCTTGTGACATGTCAGGAGAGTCCGATCTCTGCAGGAAGACATTACGTTTGAAGACATAGCAGCGAAAAAGAGGACCCTTCACGAGATGGATTGATACCATGGCTGCAACAGTGGACTCAAGTATAGGGTTATTTGTGAGGATGGTGCAGGACCCGGTGGTGTCTCATTCTGTTGCACCTAAAGTTGCTATAGATTGGAACCCACTTGGTGACACAACAATACTTGTAAAACATCATTGAAAGATAAATGTTTTAAAAACAAAATTTCTAATATTTCTCTTAGCACCAAAAACAAAAAAGGAAAGCAAACCATTGCCATTGAGTTGATTCTGACACCTAGCAACCTTATTTAGGATTTCTGAAATCGCACACTATGAGAGCACACAACTTCAACTTTCTCTCCAGGGTGTGGTTAGTGGGTTTGAACCGCCTGCCTTGTGGTCCTCAGGCCATTGCTTAGAGGCACCTGCTTTAAAATGACAGCTTCTTATAGATAATTATAAGGAAAGCCTGGACAAGTTTTAAAAATGTATGTTCCCTTCTGGATATTTCATGTTTTATAATTCAGTAGCTACAGTGCCAGGTCAGTATCTACTGCAAAGTCAGCAGTTTGAAACCACCAGCTGCTCTGCAGGAAAAAAATGAGGCTGTCTACTCCCACAAAGAGTGACATCTTCAGAAACTCACAGGGGCAGCTCGGCTCTGTCCTATAGGGAGCTATGAGTTGGCATGGTATTAGTAAGGGTAGAGCAGAGAAACAAATCCAGAGAAACTCATATGTGTATAAGAAAAAGCTTTATATAAAAGAGCAATTGTATATTGAGAAAACATCCCAGCTCAGTCTAGATAAAGTACATAATCCTATATTAGCCCATATGTCCGATATTAGTCCATAAATACCACTTTAGACTCATGCAGCACATGCAATGAAGCCGAATGCAGGAAGATCCTAAGCCAGTGGATAGAAGGTTTTGTGGATCCAGTGGAGGTGGAAGCATCTCAACACTGATGCTGGTCTCCACGTGTCTCCTCCAGTTCTCTGAGAGTCTCAACAGCAGGAAAGGGAAGGCCGAGAGAGAAGAAGACAGGAGTTCCCAGAATCCTCAGAAGGGCATGCCCACAGAGAGGTGTGATTGGCTATGACCTGATGGACGGGCTAGACTCCACCCCTTCACTCAAGTTGACAGTGGATTATGTAACCGCCACACATGGACTCTTTGACAGTGAATTTGGTTTGGGTTTTATCTACTGTCCAAATACGAATGGGCTTCAGGAAGTCTGTGAGCGACTGGGATGAGAAGATTAGGCGTTCTTGCTTGTTCTCCATGAGTTTTTTGAAGCTCCTACGTATTAGAAGAATCCCATTAGTTTCTTTGCTTTGTTTTCCCGCTTTTCTCAGTGTAGCAGTGAGCCCAGAGGAAGTCCCAGTCCCCTGCTTGGCACCAGTGATCCCCACTCTGCCTCTTCCCACCCAGGTCTCTCCTCTTGAGCCTCCCATTCTGCTGTCTTGGGCCCCAGACTCCCCTGAATGAATCTTTGTGACAGTCCTCAGCTCTGTGGGACAGGACTGAAGGCAGGCCTAGCTCAGCAGTTGCCACCTCCAGGACCCCCAGCTGGAATCAACCTGAGTGTGCTTGGAAATGGAATTGAAAGGGGACAGGATTCCCAGAACCCTGTAAGTGATGGGGGAATAGCCTTCCTGACAGCACCTCTGCTCTCCTCTTCTTTGGCACACACAGCCCTGAGCTCCTCCAAGACCTGCTTTCAGACAGCCAACCGAAAGGACCTCCTCCAGCCAAGGACGGCAGCCCAGCCCTGCCTTTCAGTCAGAGCCCAAGTGGGAACGGACACCATTCCCGCCTCCTGCTTCTCTCTCTCCAGAAGGCAGGCAACAGGGCAGGCTGGGCTTCTCTCCTCCTGGACGGTCAGCTGCAGGCCCCTGGCAGCTTTTTGGACCTGCTGTTTAGTCTTGAGCCTGTTTCTGATGAAGCTCCCAAAGTTTTCCACCGGGGACTTCCTCTGAGGGAAGAATAGGGTTGAGGACCCATTCCTGCTGATTCAGGGAGGGGGGGCGACTGAGGAGAAGAAGAGGGGAAATAAAACCCTCCTGGGAGGGGCAGGGAAGCCAGAGACAGCCCCCAAACCAACTGATCTCCCACTGAAATGTAAAAGGGAAAGAAATAAAGAAGACTTTATTCTTTGCAAGTGGACTCTGTGGGAACAGGCACCCCCCAGTGTGAGCTTTCTTTCTCAGACCCCTGCCAATATTCAGGAGGGTAGGGAGGGGGGAGAGAAGCCCTCTGAAATCCTAAGGCCCAAATGGTGGGGCTAATCCATTGTTTTCTTCTCATTGGGGATGTTATTTTGTTAGCCATGCTGAATTCAGGAAGGCTGCTCTATTGAAAACTTTTTTTTCCCCCACCAGCTGTGGAAAGAAAATCAGCTTATCTTATTTCTTCCTTTTAAAACAGCAGGTCACTGCTATCCTGTAAAAAGAAAATGCCCTGCTGGTTTTGTGTGCAGTGGGTGGTGGTGGTGGGTGTTTTTTTCCTTGGCTCCCATGTGACCTCACTCCTCTGAAAAGAGGGGTTGATTTGACCAGCTGCAGGGTGGCTTTTATAGTCTTCCTTGGGGATCTTCTCAAAGAGTTGTTTGCATGGGCGGTGCCAAGTGAGAAAGCCCTGCATCCTGATAAATCAGCCCTACATTGGCAATGGAAGCCAAAGCATCCATTGTGTGCCCTGATTCTCAAGGGATTAAACATTGCCTTTGTAACCCATAATACGCGTTCAAACAAGCCGCTTGCTGAAGCATTAGGTTAAATCTGTGGTGTTAGGAAACGAATAATCTCTGTGGATCCTCATAAATTTGCTCATTGCTCAACCTTCAGACTCTTGGCAACCAGGCAGGACAGAAGAAGTGCCCCTATGGGTTTCTAAGGCTGAGAATGAAAGTTAGAGAACACTGGAAGAGTGAGAGGACAGAGCTTTGCTTAACAAAGAACCCAAACCAAACCTAACTCAGTGCCACAGAGGTGATGCTAACTCTTGGTGACCGACCCTGTAGGACAGGGTAGAACGGCCCCTGTGCATTTCCAAGACTGGAACTCTTTACAGGAGTAGAAAGCCCCATCTTTCATTGCAAAGCGGCTGGTGAGTTTGAACTGCTGACCTTGGAATTAGCAGCCCAGTGTGTAACCACTGGGCCATCAGGGCTCCTCTGTTTAACAAAGAGGAAAAGGACAATTAAGAAATTGTGAAACGGAGCCTGGGGCAGGGGGTAGGAGGCTGTGCTCAGATCCACCAGTATAGACAGAGGGGTGGTTCATGGTATGCATAGTACCTGTGCATAGTATTTCTTTTTATGTGTGTGCCAGTTAAACATTGACTAAGGAAGACTGAAGAACGGATACATTTGGATGATGGTGCTGGTAGGAGAACATGGAATGTACCGCGGACTGCCAAAATCGCCAACAAATCTGTCTTGGAAGAAGGACAGCCATGATGCTCCTTAGAGGCAAGGATCACCATCTTTGGAAATATTATCAGGAAAGACCAGCCCTCGGAGAAGGACATCATGCTTTGTCAAATAGAGAGGAAGCGAAAAAGAGGAAGATGGGTTGACACAGTGGCTCCAACCAACATAAGAGGCTCAAAGATGAGGGTGGCACGGGAGCAGTGTTTCCTTTTATTGAACATGGAGTCGCTGTGAGTCAGAATCAACCGGACGGCGCCTAACTACAGCAACATGTCCCAGTTTGTTTGTTGTTTTGAATGTTGCTGCGATGACTTGAGTGTGCATGTGCCGGTTTGCATTACCGCTCTCATATCTGAGGATATATATA
>NW_022107431.1:6025134-6037198 GCF_000313985.2 Echinops telfairi
CACACACACACACACTTAGGAGCAGGAGTCTCTCTCTATATACACACACACACACACTTAGGAGCAGGAGTCCTGGCTCATAGGATGTTCCCATTTCTGCCTTCTAAAAAGCATCCTCCCATTTTCCCAGTGGTGCTACTGTTTTGCAGTCCCACTTCGAAAGTATAAGAGTTTCGATCTCCACACCGTCCGAGCCCCATTTGTTGTTCTTTGTTCTTGTTTTTCATGTTTGAGTTTCCATCATTGTCATTATCACTGGGAATGAGCTGGTATCTCATTCTAGTATTAATTTGCCTATCTCTAATGGTTCATGAGGGAGAAAGATGGGGCTTTCGAATTCTGTTCACCATTTTACAGCCTCTGAAGCCCACAGAGCCAGTTCTACTCTGTCCTGCAGGGCCGCTAGGAGTCTGGAGTCTCTCGATGGTAGTGAGTGAAAGGCTAGTGAGGAGCTCATGGTCCAGCAGACTATGCAGCCGGCTGCTAACCAAAAAGGTCAAGAGTTTGAAACCACCAGCTGCTCCATAGGAGAAGAATGGGGCCCTCCATACCCACAGAGTTTCACAGGCCTACAAACCCCAGGGAACATTTCTAGCCTGTCCCAGAGGGTCTCCGTGAGTTGAGCTGAGTTGCGTTGAATGAATAACAGGTAATGGTGGCAAGCGTCTTTTCAGGTGTTCTTTGATTCTCTGAATGGATGTCTTCCTTGGTCAAGTTCATGCAGTGTGCTCATTTTTAATTGAATTGTTTAATTTAATTTCATCACTTCACAAATGAAAATTTGCAAATGAAAAAGCAAATTTTTATGTGTCTTTTCATAAATTCCAGCGATGAGACAGTTGGCAGATATGTGGTTGAATTCCCTTAACTCTAGCTGTGTGTGTCCTTTGGAGTGCACACTGCTGTTTGGAATGCTGGGCTGATCCCTAATGCTTGCTCAGAGCTCGTTAAAGAGTTATGTAACCAAAATGGACAACATATTTCTATGGGCATCACCTTCATGGAATTTATACCTGGAGTCAACCTTCTTTAAAAGTGCTCATCCAGCTGAGTACATTTCCATATAAAGAGGAGCTTCCGATACCAGCAGGGTATAACTTATGACGTGCTATTGAATTGCTGTGGTTAGGTGCCATTGCGGCTGTTTTCTTCTGCGGTGCATAGAAGGAGGCACTGGCGTCCTGTGTCATCCTCACAGTTGATGCTATCTTTGAGTAAGTACATTGCTGCAATTACTCTGCCAATCTACCTCCTGAGGGTCTTCGTAAACTCTGCCTTACAAAGCAGGACCTCCCTTTCCAGGGACTGGTCTCTCCCAGATTAGGCCCCTCCAAAGAATTTGTTGTAGTTTCTGTGCCAGCGGCATGGTTTTAAATCTGCTTGGAAATGGATTGTCTCTGTTGTGTTAGTGAGGCAGGATTAATTGAGAGTGTATTGAGATAATGTCTTCTGAGATACGAAAGAGATGAAATGAGGGATCAAAGCTGAGCCAGGAAAAGGACAGGCCAAGTCACATCACCAAGGAGCAGATGCTCAGAAGGGACAAGCACCTTCCCTCAGAGCCAATGGAGAGAAGGAAGCCCCCGCCTCGAGCCAGCAGTGCCCTGCCTTCAGACTCAGGGCCTCAACTGTGTGTCTGCTTGTTAAAGCCATGTACTTGCACCATTTCTGTTATAACAGTGCCACAGAGCTAATGCAGCAAGCACCTTTTTATCTGTTAATTTTTCCTTATTTTTATTTTATAGATATTTATGTTTTTCTTTTCTCTTCCTGGTTATCTTTGAAATAAAGGTTTGTGTGTGTGTATTTTCTCACTTAATAATTAGCCTTTCAGTTGACTTGAAGTCTTTTGCTCCTTGGGCCTATGCTCCCATGGAATAATGATTTTGCCTTGCACGTCCTCTCCTGCTTTTAGGCTCCTATTGTTCACACATGTGTAATCATGGGTCTGTCTTCCCTTATAACACCTGCTTGTGATACTCTGTTTTTGTTCCTTGTTTTTAATCAATATTTGTGGTAGTTGCATGTATTTTTCATTATCCCCACTTTTAATGCAGTCTATGATTTCAGTCTGCATTTACTCTTAAGGCCACAGTTACTTAAAAGGATCATTTAAATGGAACAGCTAGCAGGTTACTTCTAGGTGTATCTTGTCATTTCTAGGTGTGATCAGAAAAGGGAGTTGTGCAGCATTTCTTCCTTCGAAATTCATATGTGTTGGTCAGCAGTTCAAACCACCAGCCTCTCTACAGGTGAAAAATGAGACTTTCTACTCTTATAAAGAGTTACAGTCTCAGAAACCCACAGGGACAGTTCTGCCCTGCCTTATAGGGTTGCTATGAGTCGGAGTCTACTCCATGGTAGCGAGTTTGGTATTTTCAGTTTGGAGAGTTTAATCCAGTGGGTTACATGTTGGACTGCTGACTAAAAGACTGTAGCTTGGAGAAAGATGAGGCTCTCAGCTCCCAAGAGATTCACAGTCTCACAGATACCAGATATGGTCTCTATGAGTTGACCTTGACTCAGAAGCATTGGGTTTTGGTGGGGTTTTTCTTTCTTGAGTTTTCTTGCCCCTTTGAATGAAGTTAACATGTTTCTTGAACAATTCATTGGTCATAGATATAGGAATTTATTTACAAACTCTGTATGTTAATCCACCAGTCTTCATGTCTACCTTTTATATATCAGTGTCCCCTGGTTTTGTCGACTAGCTCTGTACTGTGTCTTGACATTCAGAAATGTGACTCCTCCCACTTGGTTTTGTGTGTGTGTGTGTGTGTGTGTGTGTGTTTGTTTTAATGTGTGGAACATCACCGATCGTGTATCATCCTGGTACTGTGTCTCCCTCACCCAGAGCTGCTGCTGGCTTAGAGCTCCTGGCCTGGCCGTGAATCAATTGCTGCGTGCTTAAACCACTGGGCCACCAGGCCTTCTGCTCCCGGGGCAGGGGCCGGCTAAGTTCTCCACGATTTTCATTCCCAGGGGATGTGCTGGCCCACCGTGGTGCCTATTCAATGTGGTGAAATGGCTTATGCATCCTTTCTTCCCTGTTCGGGTGCTTGCCTGCCCTGAGGGCTCTTTCTCCAACTCAAGAATATAATCGTTTCATTCGTTTAGATCTCGGTGCTGACTGTTGGAGGGCATTCCCCCTTAGCGACAGCAATCCAGGTCAGCTTTCATTTCTCCTATCATTCATTCAGCTACCCCTCCCGCCCTCTCCCTCACTTTGGCCTTGTTATTGAGAAATCGAATGGGGGTGGGTTTTCTAAACTCTTGCTCTTCTTTCCCAGCACTGTGTTCAGGTGCACCTTGCTTCCCTGGCAGGCACGGAGGTGTGCTGGGTTGTTTGGGGTGGGAGTTGATCCCTGGTCTTCATTTCCCTTTCAGTGGCTTCTGATGGTCCTCTTCAGCAGCGCCTAGGTTGCTGTGCTCTCTGGCCAGCGTATGTGTTTCTGCTCCGAGGTTTGGTTTTGTCAGGGTTTTTTTTGCTTAGGTTGGCAGTTTAGTTCTTAGGAAGACAGGTTGTCATAGCAGTGGTGTTTTTTTGTTTGTTTGTTTGTTTTTTGATGGTTGTTGCTTTCCCACAAGAGAGTTTCCATCTGTAGGAAGCCTTGCCCTGTAATGATCTCCATTCAGGCTCTCTGTGGGCTCACTCCACATTGACTGCTTGTGGTGGCGCAGTCCTTACACCACATTTGGCGGCCGTCTGAAAAGTCCACAGTTCAGAACCACCAGCTGCTCTGAGGGAGGAAGACAGCGCCTGGCATTCCGTGAACAGTTATAGTCATGGACATGTCTGCCCTGCCCTGTGGAGTCTGTGAGCCCGCATCGACTCGACGGCAAGGAGTTTGTGTCACGGGCTGGGTTGTCAGAGGCAGCGCTGTGTGGTGGGAGCGAGAGCAGTTACCAAAGACCTCTTCCAAGCCAGCGGGCTTTCCCTTTGTCCACTGCCGCCCTGCTTCCTGTGGGGATACTGTACAGAGGCCTCCTCGTCCTCCCGAGGGGCAGCCGGGTTGTGCCCATTCTTTTTTTGGACCCTTTGGCATTTTCTATGGTCCCCGAACTGGGTGCATCTTTAAGCACAGTCTCTGTGACCTGTCACTGCCAAGTAGCCTCAACCCCGAGACCTGCCTCCACAACTGAGGGCCTGTCGTCTGCATGGGTCTTCGCTCTTCCTTCTTTGCAACTGGTTTTAGAAAACAAAAGTGGAAGGCAGTTACCCCTGGGGCTGGCTTCTTGGAAAGGAAAAATGCCACCCTTCCAGCCTAGTGCTCCAAGAGGCCCCCTCGGGAACCATGATGTGGCCCCACTATTCACACTGGGTTCATGGTAACCGGGGTGTGTTAAGTCACGTGAAGAACTGTGTTTCCTACGTAAAACAAATCACAGTTTCTTTTCAGGGAGAAAGACGGGCCGCAACTCGATGGCCATGAGTTTGTTGTGAGGTTTTCTTTCATTTTTGTGAACTGCATGCCGTGAGTTCTTCGGTGCCTCGGAGAGATGGTTCGGGACAGAAAAGAAGAGCTGCAGTCCCCACGCTGGTTTCCTAAAGGAGCAGGTGCTCGTAAGGCACTGGCCCGGATGGACAGACGGACGGACAGATGGACGGATAGATGGCTTGGTCTGCCTGTTGCTCGGGTAGCCGCAGCACTCCAGGGCCTTTGCTTGGCAGTGAAGTGCTTGCGGAGTGAGCGCTCTGCCTCGCTCACATGAACGTGGCTCACTGCTTCTTTTGCGTGCTTTCACACATTTGAGAAGCATCCTCGGTGCCGGTTGTAATCTTAACCTCTGTTGTTCTAGTCACATTGGGAATGGGCTCTATTTGCTAGGCTTATGAGGAAGGAACTTGTGTAGGCGATGTCTTGAGTCCATCTCCGTTGAGATATGAAAGAGATTGAACAAGTGAGCTAAGCAAAGGCGTGTAAGAGAGAGGGTGAGACACATGAGGACCACCCAGGAGCAGAAGCTGAAGAGGCAAGGACCTTCCCCCACACACACTCCCCCATAGAGCCAGCACTCTGAATTCAGATACCTGTGAAAACATAAATTTCTGCTTGCTAAGGTCACCTGCTTGGGGTATTTTTGTTATAGATTCTCTAGATAATACTCTGTCATTTTCCTTTGGTGTTTCCTCATGGTTTGCTCAAAGTAAGCTAGCTAAAGCCTTACAAGCTTCATTTCCAAGAATCCTCACAATCACCGTCTGGTTGGAGCCCGTTACTGCAGCCAGGGTGCCCTCCCTTTCATCGCGGCTCTGCCTCTTGTTGGCTGCCCCTCTACTGTCCCAAGCATGCTGTCTTTCCCAAGGGTGGGCTTTCATTCCTAAAATGTCCAAAGCAAACTCGATGAAATCTCACCACCCTCACTTCTAAAGGTCATTCTGACTGTGCTTCTTCCAAAACAGAAATGTTTGTTCTTCTGGAACTCTATAGTATGTGTGTCAACACTCCAATTAAAATGTGTCAATTCTTATTCAGCCTTCCTTTCTAATTGACCAAAAGCATAAGATCAAAACAAAACAAGGAAACAACAACGCATTGTTGCAAGTCAGTTCCAACTCTTCGTGATGCTAGGATGGAGTCTATTTTCCACAGGGTTCCCTGGGCTGTGATCTTTGCAGAATCAGACATGGCTGCTGCTTTCTCCAGGGTGAGGTACAGACCTTTCTGTGAGCAAATGGATGTGTAACCAATGGGTCACTAGGTCTTCTTTTACCCAAAGTTTTTCAACCTTAAATCTTCAAAACAACCCCAGGGTGTGGTGGACATTGGCTGTACAAATCTCCATTATTGCCCTCTCTGCACAAAGAGGAAGGAGCCCAGGTAGTGTAGTGGTTACACATTGGGCAGGGAGCTGCATGGTCAGCAGTTTGAAACCAGCAGCCTTTCTGCAAAAGAAAGACCTGGCTTTCTACTCCTGCAAACAGTTACAGTCTCAGAATCCCACAGGAGTCACTAAGAGTCAGCATGAACTCGATAGCAGCGAATTTGGGAGTGCAGAGATGAGCAGATAAGGGAAATAATGTTAGGATCTCTGTGGGGTTTGTATTATTTACTAACAAGTTACGGTAAAATTGATGGATTAAAACCAGCCTGTGTGATCATGAGGTGTCAACTGGATCAGATATCAGGTATCAAAAGATCCAAAACAAAAAATTATATCTATATGAAAGAGGGGGCTTGGAGTGGAGACCTAAAGCCTGTCTGTAGACAATTGGACATCCCCCCCCACAGAAGGGTTACCAAAAAGGGACAATTCAACCAGGGTGCAGTGTAGCATCGAGCCATGCAACATTCCTCTAGTTTCTAAATGCTTCCTCCCCATCCAACTACCATGACCCAGTTCTATCTTACATATCTAGCTAGACCAGAGTGTGCAGATTGGTACAGATAGGAGCTCTTGACCCATTGAATTCAGGAGAGATAAAACCCTCAGAAACAGTAGTTAGAGTAGCGATATCATGAGGGTAGGGGAATGATGGGGAGGGGGCAAAGGAAAGGGGGAGAAAGGGGGAACCAATCGCAAGGTTGGATATGTAGCCTAACCCACCCCCACCCCCCCAGAGGGACAGATAAAAGAAATTTGGGTAAAGGGAGACAATGTACAGTGTAAGATATGAAATAAAAACAATGATATATAATTGATCAAGGATTTATGAAGGTGGGTGAGTGAGGGAGGGAGGGGAAAAGAGAGGAGCTGATACGAAGGACTCAAGTAGAAAGAAAAGGTTTTGGAAATGTAGATGTAAACATATGTACAAGTGTGCGTAATTCAGTTAGATGATGGATTGTCATAAGATTTGTAAGAGCCCCCCAATAAAATGATTAATTTAAAAAAAGAAACAAACAAAAAACTGCCTTGATCACGTTTTACTTTGCCTAGGTTGTGTGGGTCAGACATGGTGAACAGCCCTTGCTGAGCAGATTTCTCCTTCAATTTCTTATGTGAGAGATGGATGCCATCTATCTGAAGGCTGGACTGGGGCTGCAGGCATCGCTGCCCCTATGGTTAATCACATGGAAGGTGAGCTGGTGCTGCCTGTGGACCGAGGTCCTTAGCTCCTCTCCGTTTGGACCTCCCACAGGACTGCTGTACTGTCCTCCTGGCATAATAGCTGGCTTCCCAGGAATGAGTGATCTAAAAGTCCAAGAGGGAAGTCATACTGCTTTCTGCATCCCGGCCTCTGCAAGGCACCAGCACTGGTACTGCTGCCATATTGTACTGCCATCCATGGCTAGCCAAAAATCAGTGTGAGAAGGGACAGTACAATGGTCTGAGCTGTGCATCATTGAGGGTCATCTTGAAAGCTGCCTCTTGACAGGAGACCTCGCTGTGCAATGGTGAAAGGGCATGGGGGGGGGGCCTCTCTGAGGAAATGACATTCCTTCGATGGGGTCGGTAACCCCCTATGTGGACGTTTCACTGCCAGGGTCTCATCAATGAAAAGAGGCATTAAGGTCAAGATGTAGCATGACCAGTGGCATGCATCCAGATCATATAGGCCACAGGTGACATGTGGTGTCAAGGTAATTTCCTTAAGAAAATGGGATACCTGTGTTTTGATGACAATGAGCACAATAACCTCTCCAGGCCAGTGTCCCTGTCCCTTTCCATGGTTAGCTCTGCATCCTAAGTGTTGGCTTTCACATGGCACCGGTGATGTGTTCCTTTGCACCGAAGCAAAATGAATGCATTTCCCTGGGACTGCATGCGATAAGGTCTGGGGATAGATCACAAATGCCATCATTTCTACAGGGAAGCCATTTATCGGTAATGGCACTACGATGGCTTACTTTAAGTGTCCAAAATGCCACTTCCAGAAAAAAAATCAAGAAAGGGCTGCCCCTCATGGATTGCAGCCACATGGCCCCATCTTGTAACAGTGACAAGTGAATCTATTACAATCCCACTGAGGAGTCGGTTGACCTTAAAACAATGGACATTGGGGGAGCTGCTCCCTGATGGAGATCATTTAGAGAAATACATATTTATATACAGCACCCTGAGCTCTGAAGAAGCAATTCTCTATCATGATTGCTTATTGTGGTTTGGCTGAACGTTTTCAGGACACGTCTCCCAGTCAGCAAAGTGTCTGCGCTTTGTCTATTGACACTTGGGACAGGCCCTTGCGTGTAACAGTGTGCTGTTCGTGTCCTCTTGGTTCCCCACCTCCATGTGCCCATCTCACCTGTCCCTTCTGCCATTTGGACTTGTTTTGTTCATTAATTTGTTGTGTGTCCTTCTGGTCTCTTGTGGGTGTCTGTTCCAAGAAGTATGTTCCCATAGGTGGTAGAGTTCACTTCCAAGGCCTGTCTACTGATCCCCGAGAGTGGGTGCACTTTGAGGTCCGAGGCTGTCTAAAGGACCCTCCTTGCAAGGATTCCACCTGTCTCTGGTCTTTTATGATTTTGAATTTTGTTCTACCCTCCCACCCCTGCCACACTCTGTTCAGGACTTTTCGTCAGGATCCCACAGAAAGGTCAGTCTTGGGAGCCGGCCACCATTTAGTTCTACTAGACTCACAGGAGTCCTGGTGGCACTGCAGGTTAGGTGTTGCACTGCTAACCACAAAGTTCAGAGGTTCAACCCCACCAGTCATTCTACTATGTTCAGATGAGGCTGCCTGCTCCCATAAAGATTTACAGGTGCGTCCTGTAAATTCCATAAAGGTGCCTCCATGGCAATTAATTAATTAAAAACCCATTGCCCTTGATCCAATTCCATCTCATAGAGACGCTATAGGATAGAAGAGACCCTCCCCTGTGGGTTTCTGAGCCTACAATTATGTACAGAGCCTTTCATTATTTATGTTTCTTCCAAGGAGCACCCAGTGGCTGTGATCTATTGACCTTGTTGTAGTTAAGTTAGCAACCCAATTGTAACCCACAGCTCAACCCGGGCTCCTTAACTCCATGGGAGGATATTCTCAGGCTAGGAGAGGCTGTGCACAGTGGGTGTCGTCCATTAGTTCCTTGGGTTAATTGTCTTGACTTTAATTTTCTTTACTCTTTTTGACTCTAGGTATGGCTCTTCAATAGTTGCTGAGATCCCAGTTGCTATCTCCATAGTAAGATGTAGAACATTGTATGAATTTGTGTTAGGTGAGTTGACCTAGATGTCCCTCAAGACTATGGCCCTAAGGCCACTTAGTCCTTCATTGTGTATGATTATAGCTAAGAAGTCTGCACAGCTTTAACTGCTCATATATGTTCTGTTGCATGTCCGGATGTGACCAGGAGGTGTTCATTTGCACCGAGTCCTTTTGAAGAGGTAACAAAGTCCCTCCACACCGGGAAACATGCTCCCTAAGGCGCCAAGGGACTATTTTAATTCCACTGTCTTTCATTCTTCCTGAAGTATGTTAAACATTTATTAATAATGTGGAGGAATAGGAAACCCAAGCAAGGGCTCAAGGTATTACAGGGTAGGAAAACAAAATCTTTGTTGAATAACCTTGGAAAGACATGTTACTCTTAGCACATATAAACATATCCCCGTGTTAGGCTGGGTTGTCCGATGAATGAATACCAGTGGTCCTCAAACATGTATAAGAAAGAACTTTAGATTAAGAAGGCATCCCAGTCCATTCCAACTCAAGTCCATGGGTCCAATGCTACCCAAGACCTTCTTCAGTCTCATGAAGCCGCAGGCTGATAACCCAGGAAGGTGAAGTGGGAAGCAGAGCGAGCACAAGCCAATCAGTAACACAATGGTGTGGGGTCAAGGTTGGTGGGAGAAACATGGCAGGATCCTGACAGCTCTCCAGGTCAGTTGCCCTCACGAGGCCACCCTTGAAGCCAGACACAGAATCCCAGTGAGGAGGAAGGCAAAGAGAAGGAGAGTGGGAGGAGAACTTCTTACTACATGGAATAGTGCATGGACCACAGTGTGCAGGGGTGGGTGGGTACCTATGCCTGCTACCTTATCACAGAACTGCAATAATGGGCAGTCTTCAAGAACAGACCTTAATCTCCCCCCATTTGTTGAGTCCAGAAGCCTGAATTCAGGGCTCTGGCTCCAATGGAAGATCCTCCTTTGTCAGCTTCCAGTTGTTTTTGGTATTGTTCAATAGGTGCCTTTAAGATGGTGCTGACTCATACCGACCTTCCGTAAAAAAGAATGAAACACACCCTGGTCCTGGGCCATCTTCATGTTTGTCATGTTTGATCCCATTGTCGCCACTGTATCAATCCATCTTGTTGAGGGTCTGTGGGAATTCCTTGGAGTTTCTAGGTTTGCAGGTTCTTCATCCTGTTTCTTTGGTCTCCCCCTTTTAGAAAACATCATTCAGGTGTAGGACCCACCCTGCTCTTGTATGACCTCATTAATAGCATAAAAGTAAATCCCTGTTTCCAAACAGGTGTATAGTCATAGGTGAAAGAGTTAGATCGCAACATGTAATTCTAGGAGGGTGCACCATTCAGACACTGTGGTTGATATAAGTGCTATGAAGCAAAGAAGCAGAAATGCTCCCTAAACCTATTGGACTTTCCTCGAGTTGCTGGAAAAACAAAGGACACTCTCAGTGAGGAATGGGTTGCGAAGAACATAGGTCTGAACAGATATTTTCTCATTGCTGCTTTTGAACACCGACCAGAATGACGTAGAAAGATGAAAGTAGGTCATGCTAACTTGCAGATAACAAAGCAATGTTTTGCTTTGGTTTTTTTTGCGTTGTTTGTTTGTTTTTAGTAAGAGGTATCAGACAGTACTTCCCTTTCACCAGGTCAGCAGTCAAGAGAGCTCACTCAAGGAGGAAACCCATGTCCTAATCCATACCATCCACAAGACATAGAAAAGCAAAACAAAACAGGAAATGGGGCGCTTGGAAAAGTGAGAAAGGGTAAAATGCTACACACAAAATGCTATACGAGCCCTCTTAAAATCAACAACCCATGTTCTATTTACATTCTAGAGGTGTAAATATCTATTCCTAGGAAACAATTAGTATACTCATGTTTTAGAAACCATGCACAATACTAACCTCTTTTAAAGTGTTGGATGGCGAGCTTGTCACTTTGAGGACTAGGGTGTGGCTGGCCTAAGCCATGGTCGTGTAGTTCAGTGTGCTCGGGAATGCTGGACAATGGATAAGGAAGACTGAGGAAGATTGCATTGGAATTACAGAGTTGGTGAAGAGTATTGAAAGTACTGTGGACGGCCAGAAGAACAAACACATCTGTCTTGGAAGATATACAAGCAGAATGCTCCTTAGAAGTAAGAATGGCAACATTTCATCTCATGTGCTCTGGACTTGTTGTTCAGGGGGGACCAGTCCCTGGGAAAAGACACCATGCTTGGTCAAGCAGAAGGTCAGCAGGAAAAGGGGAAGACCCTCAATGCGATGGGACCACCCAGAGGCTCCACTAATACTTCCAAACCTAATGATTGCGGCAATGGTGCAGAAATTGGCAGTGTTCCGTCCTACTCAACAGCACCCCACACAAGCAGCAGCCTATGACGTTTCACAAGTCTGAAAGAAGGTGTGGCCCTCATTGTAAGTGCATTTCTGCAGGCTCCCAGAGAGTTTATAGGGTGGGGCCCAGGTGTCCCTTTCGGGGATCCTGAAGTAAGCATCTGTAGATAGAACACTATCTTCTGCAGCAACTGCCTCGCCATGTTTAGTTCTACAGCCATGCCCTCAAAAATAGTTCTTCCCTAAGCTTCCAAGGTGACTCCAAAGTGTCCCTGGAATTCTAACAACACTTTGACCAAGAGCTTTATTACAAGACCCAAAACACAAACTTGCTGCCATTGAGTACATGCCAACTTATAGAAACCTTCTAGGACAGGGTAGACCTGCCCCTGTGAGTTTCTGAGGCTGTAACTATTTACAGTAGAAAGCACAGTAGTATATGGCCCTTGGAGTTGCTAGTGGGTTCAAACTGCTGACCTTGTGGTTAGCAGTTGAACTCATAAACCACTATGCCACCGGGGGAGGGTTCAAATGGTTTGTTGAAAAATGGAGTCAGCCGCAGGTCTGTCTGGATAGGACAGGCTGGATGAACAATCTGGAGGAGAAAACAACGGGGCTGACAGTTCCGGGGGAACATGGGATAGGGGG
>NW_022107431.1:6038553-6046863 GCF_000313985.2 Echinops telfairi
AACGATGTACAAATGCGCTTTACACAATTGATGTGTGTATGGATTGGGATAACAGTTGTATGAGCCCCTAATAAAATGTTAAATTAAAAAATTAAAAAATTTTACAATTAAAAAAAAAGAAAGAAAAATGGAGTCAGAATATAATTGGGATTTTCCATGAACTTATTGCATCCCTCGTTATAATTCAATAATTAAAATGAAAAGGTACTTGTGATGTTTACTCTCCTTATACTGCGAGTAAGTGATTCTTTTTCATTTCTTTCTCCCCCCAAATTTATTTCTTGCTTAATTCTATAGTTTGCTCTGTAATTTTTGTATTACGTGTAAAACAAAATAGCACTATATTTTATTCTTAAGAATTGTTTCCATATAACAGTACGCTACAACACCAACCCTTCCTCCCCTGAAAAAAATGAGAAGCTTTCAAAGGGTGAATGTTGTGTTTTCTAAAAAAGTTGGGTACAAGCAGGTTTTTAATTAATTTTTCAGTATAAAGCAGAGAGCAGCGGTTCTCAACCTGTGGGTCGTGACCATTTTGGGGGTCGAATGACCCTTTCACAGGGGTTACCTGATTAATAACAGTAGCAAATTTACAGTTATGAAGCAGCAGTGAAAATAATTTTATGGTTGGGAGGTTGCCACAACATGAGGAACTGTATGAAAGGTTCACGGCATGAGGAAGGTTCAGAACCACCGACATGGAAGGGTTGATAATTAAGTCAGAATAGAACCCCATCCTGCATACCAGAGAGTATTGCAAAGTAGAAGACAGGCATTTTCAGTATTTACTGAGGAATGCATCCGGAAAGATTCTGGGGGATTACCACCACCAGTTCTTAATGCTAATCCAGCGTTCTTGTTGTTAAGTGCTGTTGAGTAGGTTACAACTCATGGTGATCCTAGACACGAAGAAAACGAAACACACCGGCCCTGTGCAGCCTCAAAATAGTTCCTATGTGTACGCCACTCTTGCAACCACAGTGTCAATCCATCTTTCCAGGGTCTTCCTCTTCTTTCCTGCCCCTCTGCTTTGCCAAACATGGTGTCCTTCTCTAGGGACTGACTAGTCTCTCCTGACTACATGTCCACAGGATGACAAAGTCTCACCATCCTCTTGCCTAAGGAGTATTCCTGCTGCATTTCTTTCAAGACAGATTGTTTGCTCATTTGGCAGTGCACAGTACTTTCAATATTCTTCACCAACACCGCAATTCAAATGCATCGATTCTCCACCAGTCTTCCTTCTTCAATGTCTAATTTTCACATGCATATGAGGCAATTAAAAATACTGTGGCTTGAATCAGGTGCACCATAGTCCTCAAAGGGCTGTCCTTGCTTTACAGAACTTTAAAGCAATCTTGTGCACCAGATTTCCCTGATGTAATTGCAACATTTGAGCTCTTGATTCAACAGCACCGGTTTAATGAAAGTATTGCTTTTCTTCCAAGTGTTGGCAGTCCCAAAGGCAAGGAAAAGAAACACCAATAAATGCAATTTTACCTTAGGGCTTTTATAGACCAAGAAAGCCGTGTAACGAAACAGCAGCTAAAAAGAAAGAGAAATATTTACATCCACACTCCACTCGACCAAGTAGCTGTGCCATGATGTGTACAGAAGTCAGCACCATCCACGGATTCATTAAGCACTGGCATGTCTTTCAACCAAGAACACTTGGAACAAGTTGATGTCCTGACATCGCCAACTGGTCAACAGCTGCATGTGTCTCCATCTCCTTTCTCTGGCTGGGTTTCTGCCCCTCCTGAAACTGGACCCAGAGAGAGCCTTGTGGGCAGGACCCACCATGGAAAAGCATTATCAATGGAAATTGGGCCACCACTCAAGTACTCCCTCAGTGCAAGAACACTTTGTTCTATTAACCTGGCATTCCATGATGCTCACCTTCCTGACATGATCACTGAAGACAAATGGGTGCATAGGCAAATGTGGTGAAGAAAGTTGATGGTGCCCGGCTATCAAAAGATATAGTATCTGGGGTCTTAAAGGTTTGAAGGTAAACAAGCAGCTATCTAGCTCAGAAGCAACAAAGCCCACATGGAAGAAACACACCAGCCTGTGTGATCACGAGGTGTTGAAGGGATCAGGTATTAGGCATCAAAGAACAAAAATCATATCATTGTGAATGAGGGGGAGTGCAGATTGGGGACCCAAGGCCCATCTGTAGACAACTGGACATCACCTTACAGAAAGGGCATGGGGAGGAAATGAGCCAGTGAAGGTGCAACTTTCCTCTAGTTCTTAAATGCTTCCTTTCCCCCAGTATCATGATCCCAATTCTACCTTACAAATCTGGGTAGACCAGAGCATGTACACTGGTACAGATAGGGAATCCAGATGGTTTCTTCAGGACCAGTGGTGAGAGTAGCGATACCGGGAGGGTGGAGAGAAGATGGGTTAGAAAGGGGGAACTGATTACAAGGATCTACATATAACCTCCTCCCTGGGGGATGGACAACAGAAAAGTGGGTGAAGGGAAATGTCGGACAGTGTAAGATATGACAAAATAATAATAATTTATAAATTATCAAGGGTTCATGTGGGAGGGGGAGTCGGGAGGGAGGGGGCAGTGGGAAGGGAGGGGCAAAAATGAGGAGCTGATACCAGGGACTCAAGTGGAAAGTGAATATTTTGAGAATGATGATGGCAACAAATGTACAAATGTGCTTGACACAATGGATGGATGTGGATTGTGATAAGGGTTGTATGAGCTTCCAATAAAATGATTGAAAAGAAAAGAAAAGCATCATCAAGCTGACCATGGGGCCAGTCCTTTCCATTTGATTTATTCCAGGATGGACACTGGCCACATGGATCAGTCAGATGAATGGTTTGAGCTCTCTGTCAACATCCTGGCTATTGACATGCAGATTTATGTTCCTGTAAGTGGACTGAGCAGAGCAAGGCAGAAGAGGCAGCATGCCCACCCCCACCCCACTCTGGGACTTTCCCTCCAGGGGAGCATGCAACAGCCCTGGGATCAGGTGACCATGGCTTGAATTCCAGTTCTCTCTCATTAGCCAGATAATCTTTGATATATTCCTGGTTATCTAGAGCTGTCTCAACATTTGCAAATTCAGTCTCCTTTGTTTTAACGTGAGAGCCCTGCTGGTCCATTGGGTTCTTCGTTGGGTTGCTAACTGCAAGGTCACCAGTTCAAAATCACCAACTGTTCCTTGGGAGAAAGTTGAAGCTTTCTTCTCCTGTAGGGAGTTCTAACCTTGGAAACCCCAGGGGAGTCCTACTCTGTCATATAGGGGCAAGATGAGTCGGAGTCGCCCCAGTGATTGAGGGCGGTTTTGTAAATTACGAGTAATGGCATCTATTTCCTATGAGTGTGAGGGTTCAAGAGGCATACTTCTCATAGGAGATGTCACGTAGTTATTTTGGAGTAGAAGGAATTGTCACGGCAGCTTTTTTCATAGGGTATGGGGAGTGGCAAGATCTTTCATTTCTTTCCCTTTGTGAGTAATCCATTGTGCAAAGCTGGTTTAAAAAATTATTTTAATTATCATCCGGTATTTAGAAATGCCTCACCAGACAGGTAGCGTGAAGAGCAGCCATTATTTTCCAAGGCGATGACATGTGGGACAGGAGAAAGACGAGGCTTTCCGTTCCACCATTGTTACACTCGGAAGTGCCCAGGGGCAGCTCTGCGCCCGCCTGCAGGGTCCCTCAGTGAGTGAGTGGTGATGTGTGGGATACTTGCCAAAGGCCAGCAGGACTGAGCTGGGCAGGTGGCTTTTTCCTAGTCTGTTTCCCTGGGTTCCCAGCTCTTCCAGGACCCGCTCCCTGCCCCCTAGCTGTCTCTCTGAGCCCTGAACGCACCTCACCAGCACAGCTGCCATCGGGTGGCCCCTTGGCACTGCTCTCATGTCCGAGGAGAACCGAGAGCCACAGCCTTTCCAGCAATTGTTTTCCGACCCAGATGGCCAGGCCTTTCTTCTGAGTGCCTTCGGGTGCTTCAGACATTCAACCTGTCCATTTGCATCTGAGTATGTTAACCCTTTGCCTCTTGTGCACCGGTTTAGAAGCCATTTGTAATAGACAAAACCACTTGCCATTTGGCCAGAGATATGAGCCATGTCTTACTCTCTCCTTGTTCACATGGGGTATCTCTGGGGTGCAGGGCCAGCCTTGTCTGACTCTGGATGGACAGAGTGTCCCCATGGGGACAGTGTGCCTGACTCCACAGCTGAAAGCACGGAGTGTGCTTCTGGCTACAAGAGCTCTTAAGGGAGGAGGTGTGCTATGGGCTTTGGATTTGGGAAGGGACAGGGGCATGGTCTCTGTTACCTTCTTCTGGGGGCATTTGGGTGGGGCTGGTCAGCGCATCCTGGGCCTCAGACCCTTGGGCCTCCTGCTGTTCCTTCTTGGGTCTCACCCTTCTGGGTGAGAGGAGACTGGCGAACAGGGGACACAGAGAGCCATCCCAGGCCCAGCACAGGGTGCAGCTTTGAGGGCGCAGCTGCCCTCACCAGCAGGCAGCCCTCCCTGTTCCATCACCTTCGGACCAGCCCTGAGCCACTGCCCTTATGGCTGGCAGTGAGCTAATGGGCAGGGGGGCGGGGGTGAGAGTAAGACACCTACCTTTCACTTCCTCCGAGATCAGTGCTGACTCAGAGAGACTCAATAGTACAGGAGAGAACTGCTTCTGTGGATTTCTGATACTTTAACTCTGTACAAGAATAAAAAACCCTGCCTTTCTTCTGAGGAGCTGCTGGTGGTTTCGAACTGCTGATACCAAGACTAAACATCACCAGGGAGTCATCACCGCCACCTATGGTAGAAACAACGAGAAATGAACATCAGCCCTTTCCTTGTACAGGGTATCCTGGGGATCTCTATTTGGCCAGTGGGCAGTGGGGGCAGACAGTTGGGGTTGCCGGGAGCTCCCCAGAGCACCTGCCCAACCAAGTCCTACAGTGCCCAGAGTCCCTGCTTCCACCTCATGAACACCCAGTTCCTTATCTCTGCGTTCCATGAGGCCAGCTCAAAGTACCCCCAGCAATTCAAGAATTGCATGAGCCCACCCAGCCTCTGGAAGAGCTCCCTGTTACAGGGACTTACCCAACTTATCTGCTCTGCAGAAGGCCAGTCTGTGTGTGCTGTGGGTTCTAGCTCCCCCACTAGGCTGCCAGGTGTGCAGGGACCTGCCTGCCAGACCCCCTGCTGTGTCCGCAGCCCTGTCAGTCTGTAGGGGGCTGGCCAGAGCCAGTGCTTCCAGGGCTCTTCCCAGGAACCAGTTTCCTTCAATGCAAAGTTGCAAACCTGGTTTATTTTGCTGAGCTGTCCTAGGCCACACAATGGAGACATCACCTCCCAGGGAAAAGGGTCGCTAGTGGCATAATTGTGAAGCACTCAGCTGCCAGGAGTAAGGTTAGGGGTTCAAACCCACCCATCAGACCAACCAATGGCTCACAGGAGAACTGAGTAGTCTTCTGCTTCCACAAAGATTTACAGCCTGGGGTATCCGACGGGGCAGTCCTGCAGAGTTGCACCGAGTCAGAATCGACTCACCGGCAATGGGCCTCCTCGGGGTACTAGTCCCAAATGTCAGGCTGGTGAGAGTTCAGTCTACAATGCTCTAGCGGGTCAACGTGGACGTTTTCAGTTCATGCTTAGACTTGGAGGAGCTTAGACTTTGCTAATCGAAGGGATGATTTAAACATTTATGTAATTTTTTTTCTGTGTGTGTATAGAGGAGGTTGTAGAAACCATAACTATTAATTTGGTTTCCTTGGGAGCCCCGGTGGTGTCATGGTTACATGCTGAGCTGCAATCTGCATGGCTGGCAGTTTGAAACCACCAGCCGCTTTCCTGGGCTTTCTACTCCAGTAAACAAAGTCTCAGAAACCCACAGGGCATCACCGCTAGTCAGCACTGAGTAGATAGCAGTGAGCTTGGTTGTGATTTCTTGCTTCTATCCATTTACCAAAAACCTCATTGTTGCGTCTCAGTTGCGCTATATGAATCGTACTTGGTTTGTTGCAACTTAAATCCACAGCTTTTGGCCAAGCACCGCCCTTTAGAATCCGTACACCTCTATGCATGTGTGTGTGCACATGTGTATGTGTCTGCCTCAAACTCACAGCCAGCAAGTCCAGTCCAGCTCCTAGCGGGCCCTGTAGGACAGGGTAGAACTGTCCTTGCGGGTTTTCAAAGACTGTCCTCCACTCTCTCCAAGGAAGTGGCTGGTCATTGGGAACTTCTGACTTCTCAGTTTGCAGCCCACCTCGCAACCACTGTTGCCCCGGACTCCTCTTTCTGTGCCTCAGCTTTCCACTGAGCACCGATGTGAGGGACCTTCCTGGTGACAAAGGTTTCAATTGCTATGACATACACTACCTGTCCTACCCACGCGTGTTGCTCCCTCCCTATGTGCTTTTCTCTCCCACTCTCATCGGTCTCTTAAGGGTGACATCCCTGCGAGCTCTTTGTCATGTGCCTGCGAGTGTAGGGATGCCTGCGTTCCACTTATGTGTAAGCACCCACAGGAAGGGCCTCCAAACGTTTGTGGAAACACTCCACGATCTCTTTCACCCATCCTCTCCACAAGAATTTTGAAGCCCGCACAGGTGCTGGGGCACGTGCTCACATTGACTCCCTAGTTACTCACACATCCTTCAGAAGAGGAACCCCTGCCTGGGGCACATCATGGAATGTGTGGTTCCACATGCACTCTTCTGGGTGCGTGTAGGCCCCCTGGGGGTACGACGGCAGAGCGCTCAGCTGCTCACAGAAAGGCAGGCCGTTGGAGGCCACCTGGGGCCTCCGCGGGAGAAAATCTTGTCCATGTGCTCCCATGAAGGTGATAGCCTTGGGTCACTTCTACCCTGTCACATATGGTCCTAGGTGTCAAAGCACACGCGACAAAACACCATTGTTACTGGCGGGCGATTTTATTTAGTATGTGTCTCCTGAGTGGCCCAAAATGTTATCCTCCAAAACAGTGACGTTGAGTCTGAAACTGTAAAATCACTTTGTAGATTCTGAATGGAGTCTCATTTTCCCCTGGTTCAATCTTTGTGAAGTGTGTGAAGGTTTACAGGATGGGTGGTCAGTGTTACACTCACCAAGTGATGCTCCTATAGTTTATGTATAGGGTATATTAAAATAACCCTTTACAGAAATTGATTTTCCCAGGGTTGCAGTAAACTTGTCATTCTCAAAAGGACAAAGCAACTTGTGTTTATTTGCTTTTGATCTATATGAAACATAGAGATATTTAGAAAGAAAGTTTTTAATGGGAAAATGTTTTTCAGTAAGGGGGAAATGAGTGAAAATCAAATTTAATTGTTTTTAAAGGATTAAAAGATTTTCCTTCCCCAAAGGGATCACAGAAAGGCAGAGTAGGCAGGGGTGGGCCCCCAAAGAAGTTCTCACAAGCTCCCCCCCCCCCCACTGCCTTGTCTGCATAGAAGACAGTGGTGGGCTCAGGAGAGCTGGTCCTGCAGAGATGGGGAGAGCCCGTGACAGCAAATGCACATGTTTATTGGAACTCCTATCGTCCTATGTGTTGTGGGGGATGTGTGGGGTCTAGCAGATGCCATCCTCCTAAGAAAAACAGGGAAGAGTGGCCCAAGTCAGCCAATGAGCCACTTATGACATTAATGGTTGGCACTTTTGTGGCATCAAATCTGTGTGTGTGTGTGTGTGTGTGTGTGTGTGTGTGTGAGAGAGAGAGAGAGAGAGAGAGAGAGAGAGAGAGAGAGAGAACGAGCAACAGAGAGAGAGACAGAGAGAGAAAGATCTGGGAATCACTAGCTATTGTATATATTTCTAATATTGACTCTTATCTACTGCATACATTGGTATATTCCTGGTGTGTCTATATAACCTACTAGTCAAACAACAAACAAACAAACACACAGTCATAGACTTTCTTCCTGCTCACAGCAACCCCATAGAAGAGAATAGAACAGCCCCTGTGAGTTTCTGGGACTGTGAATCTTTATGGGAGTAGACAGTCTCCTCTTTTTCCTGAGAAGCGGCTGGTAGTTTCAAACTGCTGACCTTGTGGTTAGCAGCCTAACACATAACCCACTACACCATCAATGGTCCCTCCAAGCTAAGAGAAGCCTCGGGCAACGGGAATGTTTAGTGCCATTTCCTAGACCTTAAGGGAAAGTGGAGGCAACGCACCTTCCACATTCATTGAATTCCAGAGACATCTCTCTCAATAGCATCTTCTCTTCAGTCAGGTTTCAGACTATCCTGTGGGTCCTCTGGGTCCACACATAGGTTAGGCTGATGGAGCTAAATTCTTTTTTTTTTTTTTTAATTTTTTATTTT
>NW_022107431.1:6048693-6080819 GCF_000313985.2 Echinops telfairi
GGGCAGCGGAACAGCGGAACAGCTGGAGCTAAATTCTTAGACATAAAGGGGACCAGGACTAGCTCCCCAAGCATTTATACATGAGCTATGCTGTAGACGTGGATTGGAGATGAAGAAGGGGCAAAGGGAAGATAGGGCGTGTCAGCAGATAAAAAGGAGTTGGAGCCCATTCGCTGTTGTAATTCTGACCCTGGTCCTGACTCCCCTTTTGTATACAAGTCATCTGTCCTCTCTGGACGCGTTTCCCCATCTCCAAACTGAAAATGAATCATTCACCTACTTGGATTGCTCCTGGAGCCCTGGCGACACAGTGGTTAGGCGCTGGACCTTCCGAACGGTCCTCAGGTCAAAACCACTAGGCATTTCCACAGGAGGAAGATGGGGCTTTCTACTCCTGTATAAAGAGGTATAGTCTTGAAAACCGCATGAGCAGTTCTGCCCTGGCCCCTAGGCTTGCCGTGAGCCAGAAGTGGTATTTTTCTTTTTGTATAGTGCCCAGAGGAGCCCTGGTGGTACAATGGTTAAGCGCTTGGCTGCCAACAGCAAGCTCAACCCTTCACAACTGCCAGCCACGCAGAGGGAGAAGGATGGTCTGCTTCTGCAGAGATTCACAGCCTTGGAAACCTGATGGGATGTATTTACTGTGTCCCGTGCTACTCAGACCCAACCCGGACTCACTGCCACTGAGTCAGCAGGGTAGAACTGCCCCCGCGGGTTTCTGAGACTGCAACTCTACAAGAGTACAAAGCCTCGCGTTTCTCCTATGGAACATCTTGTTGGCTTGAACTATTGACCTTGCGAATAATGGCCCAACCCTTAACCCAATCACTAGAAGTCAGATGAGATACCATGGCGAGGTGTAAATATAAGCAACAATGAGAGCTTTCATTTTTAGAGACAGGTAGAACTGAATTTCTATTCCTAGCTAATGTTTGTACCCCTTTTATGAGCGTGATAATCTGCTTGATTTCCAGGGTCAGATTGTGCTGGCTAAGGTGGGTAGTTCATTAGTAGCATCAAGAGATGCTTAGCAAAGTCAGTCATGAACCTTACCTATAGTTGTACAAGTTCACTGCCATCAAGTCTATGCATACTCATCATGACCCTTTAGGACAGGGTAGAACTGCCTCTGTGGGTTTCCAAGACTGTAACCCTTTATGGGAGTAGAAAGCCTCATTTTCCTCTGGTGGAGTGGCTAGTGTGGATCTCGTAGTTATCAGCTGCGTGCTAGCTACCTGCTGGGTCAGCAGTTGAAAACTGGCTGCTCAATGGGAGAAAGACAAGACTTTAAACTCCTGGAAAGAGTTACACTCTAGCAAACCCACAGTGGCAGTTCTGCCTTGTCCTATAGGGTTGCTATGAGTCGGCATTGAATCGGTGGCACTGAGTTTGGGTTTGTTTGTTTTTCTGGTTCTTATAGGGTGGCTCTAATCCACTCGAGGGCAGGGGGATTACTTTTGTCAGGCTAAACTCAAACACTTCAGCCAGTCAGCCCACCTGCTTTTCCTATTTCTTAAGGGCTTTGGCTTGAATCCTACCCAGAGTTCGAGACAGTCATGCTGTAAACAGAACTGTGTGCTAATCATCTGAGCTACATGCCCTGACCTCTCTAGCCTCAGTCCACTGAGCACTGGCCAGCAGTTTATGTTGCTCAACTTTAATCAAAGGGCAGGAATCGGGGCAGGAGGGTTCAGTGACTAGAAGCATTTCCTTAACCATGGTATCCTGGGGGTGGGGGCGAGGGGAGTGTGTGCCATGGCTTATCTCCTCTTCTGAGAGCATTTTGGTGCATGAGACTTAAGACAGCTTATGAACAATAGAAATGTGAATAATGGAAACATCGTTTGTTCCTCAGATGGGATTCTAAGTCCCTGTAATGGGTGTCTAAGTAGCTGTGATTACATTTCAGGAAGGTTCACTGCAGGGGTAGGCTCGCATTGCTTACAAAAACTTCTTTTAGCCCAGAAAGTACAGGTAATAGTCAGCTGTCAGATAAGCTCAAAACAAAGCAAATGAGTGGGGGCATTCGAATATTGGAAAGAAATGGTGACAAATGTCCCTGTGACTGAGGTGGTGAGGCAATGCTAGTCACAGGGCTGTGCTTGAAAAGGAAGTCATTGACACTGGACACTGCCTGCTGGGGGCTTGTGGGTGGGTGGCGGCACCCAAGCCTTGTCTTTCTAGGTGGGTGCAGTGAGCCTGGCCAGGTAGCAAATGAGCATTGTGGGTGGGTTACCCAGAAACACTGGAGTGGAACACACAGACCCAGAGGCTATTGACGTGTCCCCTGCACAGGTCTCAATTCTTACTGCCCGGCTCTCATGCCAGGCACAGGGCGGTGGGCGGCTACTCTAGGAATCGGGCTTGCTGAAGATAAGTCAGGAGAACCCCTGGAGGTGTGGGGATGCAGACTCTTCAGCAGGACTCTTCCTTCCTTACACCATTCATTTCTTCCTTGGCGATGCCTCCCAGTTGCTGAGAACCACCAAACCAAACTCACTGCCCTCGAGTTCATTCTAACTCCTCACGACCTGACGAGGCAGGGTAGACTGAACCCCTGGGTGTCTGAGGCTGTACATCTTTACAGGAGCAGACAACCTTGCCTTTTTGCCAACCTTGTGGTTAGCAGCCACGTATGTAGCATTCTATGCCACCAGGGCTCCCATGAGAGCTATCAGCCCAGCAAATCTGCGGCCATAAAGTCAATTCCAACTCGTAGCGACCATATAGGATGAAGTAGTACTGCTCCTGTGGGTTTCTGAGACTGTAATTCCTTAGGGGAGCAGAACCCTTCACCTCTCTCCCTTGGACCTTGTGGTTAGCAGTCCAATGCATAACCAACTATGCCACCAGCACTCCTTTGAGAGATACACTGCTCTGCTATTAAGCACAACAGCCCTGAAAAATCATATCCCCATTGTTACAGTCAAGAGAACTAAGTCTCAGAGGAGTCATATTCACTGGGGACCTTGACCACCAAACCCTCTGTCCTACACAACAGTGCCTCTTCATGTGTTTCTGCAAGACCAATCCGTTATTTGGAAGTATTTCTTCTAATGCAAGAGCACAGGTGCACTGGAAAATAGAAGGGACTGTGCTTGGGGGCCCAGGTCACTAAGGGCTTCGAAAGCCACAATGAGAGTTCTTAGCTTTGCATGTGATGCAGCCCTGTGGACAGTGCCAGGTTTGTCTTGGAAGAGGCCATTCTGTCCACAGAGCAGATGACTTACTTCCAAGAGTACGTGGAGGTGGAAGGAGACAGAGCGGGTAGAGAGGCCAAGGAGGAGGTTTTTGGAATGACGGGAGAAGAGTGGGTGAGATTGACTTAGGCCAGGCGTGGGTAACACCTGGTCGTCGGTCCATAGAAGCATCCATGCCAGTTCACAGTACACCCATCACCCAAGAGAAGCACATCCAGCCGTCCCATCAGGGGTGAGGTTTTGACCAGAATGGCCCACGAATGTGGTGTCAATGTCCAAATGGTCCTCGGAAGGAAACGGGCTCTCAGTCCTGGCGTAGGCAAGCGTAGTTTGGAAGGAGAGAGAGAAGCAGGCTCCACAGGCCCTTAGGAGTTAGACTTGAGACTGAAACTGGTCACAGACCAGAGGCTGCAGGATGTCTTCCTTGCATGGCCTGACCAAGGGCCAACAGGAGCCCTTGTTCTGTGCCATCAGGTGGCTTCCAGTCCACCGCAGCCCCAGGTACAGTAGAATGAAACACCGTCCGGTCCTGCACCAGCATCACAACTGTCACCATGCTGAAGCTCATCCTCGCCCCAAGTGGGTGACTGTAACCAGCATACACTCACAGGCGCATCGTTCTGGGGACCAGAAGTCCCAAATTGCGGTGCCAGCAGGGTCTGACAGTTCTCTCTGTGCTTTTCAAATTTAATTTGTTCTCTTAGAGCTTTTATAACAACCCATACATCAATTGTATCAAGCACATTTATACATATGTTGCCATCATCGATTTCAAAAGATTTTATTTCTGCTTAAGCCTGTGGTATCAGCTCCTCTGTTTTTTCCCTCCCTCACCTTCCTGCCCTCACGGACCCCCGATAAATTATAAATGATATTATTTTTCATATCTTCTCTTGGCGAGGACTCTCCCCTGTCTCTCCTGGCTTCTCCTAGCCCCCAGCCTCCCTTGCCTGAAGGCTGCGTTGTCACATGGCTGTCCCTCCTCTGTCTCTGCTATAAGGACGCCACTTAGATTGAGCTAGGCATCTGTGCCCCTTCGTCAAGCAACTGGTGACATCTTCAGAGACCTTATTTCCAAACAAGGTCTCACTCACAGTTCAGAGGTGAGAACTTCATTGTAAGTTTTTGTTTGTTTGTTTGGTCTTGGGGACACAATTCAATCCTCAGCAGAGAAGGAGAATTGAGATGTGGATAAACAGTGTGTCTGGGCAGAACTCTGTGTGTGTGTGTGTGTGTGTGTACGTATGTGTGCACACACACACTCGTATGCACTCGCATGGAGCAGTGATGGTAGGTGGGTCAGGGACCCCCCTAGAGGATGAGGAGGATGAGGTAGACGTTTTCTGTCCCTGGAGTTTATTTCATTTATCCTTGTTTTGAATGGAATGCAAAGGCATAATGCCTTTCCTCTCCTAACTGGATAGTGAGTAGTGGCTTCTTCCAGTGATAAGTTGGACACCCGTGAACCCTGTACCATCACACCTGTCAGTCACCTCTGTAAACCGATTCTATGTGTCCTCATGGTGTCGTGACACCCTCTTCTGACGCCATTTGTATTGACCCATCTCCTCAGAGTCCACTCGTCCTGATGCAAAATGCCCACATGACATAATCTGCTAGCTAAAGCCTTCTCGTTGAGGCCCCCCGGGGTAAGTGCAGGATCTGCCAAGCCGACCACAGCATGCTGGGGGCCTCAGCCTCTGTTTCTCTCTGGGCATCGAATTGCTTGACAGCTGTGTGCACAAGGGAGTGCTGGAGCTTCAGTTTGAATGGAAGCTTCCAGAGTCTGCCGCCCTTGGATTGGTGTAGCTGTCCACTTCACCGTGAAGCTCCTGTACCCAGCGTGCCCGGCAGACGTTGGCCTGGAGTAGGAGCAGAGGCTGTTGAAGGCTTCCGAATGCAATCCAAATGGCCCGTTTCCTTTGCACTGGCGTGCTCTTTGACAGCACCTGCGGCGTTGTCTGCTCAGACCGTGCACTGTGGCCCGCATAGCAGGAGGGCTGTGTGGCTTGCCCTGGAGGCTCCAGAGTGATACAGCCCAGAGGCAGTGAGCAGGCCCCTCAGGATGCTCTCAGCGGCGGAGAGCAAGCAGTGGAGAAGGCAGGCCAGGGCAGGGAGACTGCCTGCCTGCCTGCCAAGGAGAGCTAAGGGATTAGCCCGACCCCAAATGGAAGCTTTATCCAGAGCCTCAAAATCCCTAAAGAGAGTTGAGTTGGCATTTATTTAGCCTTGCGGGGTAGAGAAAATGGAATCTCCAGAAAGCTCGCGGGAGGTGGGGAATGGCATTTCTGAGAACCACCAGCGAGCTGCCAGCCTCAGATCTGGGTCTTTTCCCAGCTGGCTGCGTCAAGGAGGAGGTTCTACTCCCAGCCTGTAGGAAGCACTTAGGAGATGGGACCGGATGGTCCATCCATGGAGTCGCAGGCACCAGGGGCCAGCTTCAGAGCGCACCCATCTACAGACATTCAGATTGAGACAGCTTAAGTGCCACAGGGTCAAATAAAGCTTGCTGCCGGATACTGTCCAGAGTCTATAACGCGTATATATAACGCGTATACCTCTGGAAGAGGGACATGGTTGGAAATGTGTAAAAAACAGTTGGGGGCTGGGGGATTGGAGAGTAAAGAGCTGGGATTTCTCTGAATTATATTTCACAGTGCCCCCTCGCGGGGGGTGGGGGTGGGACTGGATTTGGACAGGCACCTAACACAGCAAAAACAGCAAGATCTCTAAGTACCTGTGGTTTTCACTGATGACATTAAGGAATGCCTTCTGGCAGTGTGTTCTGTTTCTCCTGATAATCAGGTTTGAGCTCATTTAATACTTCTTGGGCACAGCCAGGTAGCAGGGAAACCGTTTGAATGCAATTGTATGTGGGACTGGATATCCAGGCCCATTCTTCTTATCATCCTGAACGTATGAGACTAATTATAGCAGATGAAAGCTTGAATAATCATGTCTTAAAATACACTGGGTTAATAGGAAGGGGAAATTACTCTTGTTGGTGCCGTTGGCTCTGGCTGAAAATAAACATCCACAGGCCTGCAGGTCCCCGGGCCCTCAGCGACCTACCTCCCAGAGAACACACTGAGCTGCCAGGGAATGGAAGGCAGTTTTCGCACTGAGTAGTCTGGCCACCCCACAGCCTACACCCCCCTGTGATTATCTTGTGCCCCACTCACCATCTGGAGTCCCTGAAGAAAGATGGAGGGATGTGCCCTCCTGCCCAGGTAGGGTGGTTCCTTCCAAACACACCATCCCCGCGCTCGCCTCTCTTCTCATGCATTGTCTCTCTTCCTCTGTCCTTGCCTTGTACACGCAGAAGGAGAGAAAATGCCTGCAGGTAGCTGGTCCATTTCTGTCTCCACCATACACTGGCAGTTCTAGCTTGACTTCAGGATGGCACAAGCATTCCATTGGCTGGTACCATGTTTGTACCTCAGAGCGAGCACAGCCTCCTGCCCAAAGGGGAGGAAAGGTGCCTCCCACTCTGCTCAGACTCTGATTTTCCCCCAGAACCTTCCTGAGCACAAGATGCTTGGTTTCCCACTGACCCCTTCCCTCTCTCCCCCAAGAACCACCACCTACAACCAGAAACCCCACGTTGTCTCAAGCAGTCAGGGGTTAGAAGCATGAGTCATCTGGAAATCTAGGCGGTAAAAAGCCGAGCTCCAAAGACAGATGCTTACAACACGTTGGGATTTAGCTACATCTGGCGGATAATCAGTCTCACAAGCTCCCTCCCAGCACCATAGGGTTAAAGAGTGTCAGCAATCTAATCTGACTCGCCTCTGGTGGGAGGTGGCAATGCTGGCAGCTCCCGGTCTGTGGGGTTCCTCATGAGAAGTGGACCACGTCCTTGTCCCCTTAGCCACGAATGTGCACTCGTGCAGCCAGTCTCCAGGCTGGCCACCTACCTGCACCATATCCTCTGAGAGAACTCTGCCCAGCACGGGTGATTGAAGGGGATGGACCCTCTCTCTTGGAGAGTTTTACTGGACTTCAGAGAGCGTGTCAGCCCCAGCAAGCTGACACATAGCCTGGATTGTGTTTGTGCTGGGCGCTGGGCAGTATTTTGTTTTGTTATGCATGGGGTCGTGGCACATCAGATCCAACTTGACAGGCTTGGACAATCCTGATAGACAAAATGCACCCTTTCCGAGGGAGAGAGAGGAGGTCCAGTGATTGAGAGGCATTGTTGTCCGAGTCAGTTCCAGCTCAGAGCAGTCTTCGGGGCAGCAGCAGAAAACACTGCCCACTCCAGCACCATCCTCGCCATTCTTACGTTCGAACCCCTTGCTGCAGCCGCTGTGTCAATCCATCTTGTTGCGGATCTTCCTCTATTTGGCTGATGTCCCCCTCCAGGGACTTGTCTCTCCTGATAGCGTGCCCCAAGAACATAAGGCAAAGTATCACCATTCTTGCTTCTAAGGAGCGTCGTCACTGTACGTCTTCCAAGACAGGGTCTGTTCTTAGGCAGTCCGTGGAACTCTCTATAGTCTTCTCCAGCACCATGATTCATATCCTGTCTCGGTCTTCCTGATTCAGTGTCCAAAGTACCCTGGCTTGGCTCAGGTGCACCGTAGTTCTCAAAGAGATGTCCTTGCTTTCCACGCTTTGAACAGGTGCTGTGCAGCATATTCCCTAATGCAGCATCATTTGAACTCTTGACTTGAGCTTCCATGCACATTGATTTTGGATCCAAGCAAGACGAAATCCTTGACAATTTAAGTCTTTTCTCTGTTTACTGTGTTACCATGATGCTGCTCACTGGTGAGGGTTTGGGAGCAGCCAGCAGTAAGGAGGACCTCTAGTGTGGTTCCTCCTTCCCAGGAGACTCCCCAGCCCTGCGCCTCCCCACCTGAGGGGCTCTGATGGCTCAAGCAATAACACCTCCCATCAGTGGTACCATGAGAGGGGTCACTCTTACAAAGCCTGGCCACCTGTGCCACCGGGACCGATTATAGTTTTTAAAGGCATGTCGATCCTTATGTGGCAGGGAAACCAAGCCAGTGGGGCTGCTAGAGCTTAAACACTCATGTGGACATGTGGAAACTGGCAGGCATGGCATTGGGCACAGTGCTAGTTCCCCTCCTTCCTACTCCACGGTAGGAGCCCGCTGGGTGGGGTAGCGGCTATATGTCGGACTGCTAACTGCAAGGTCAAACATTCAAAACCACCAGCTGCTGGGCAGGAGAAAGATGAGGCTTTCTACTCCCGTGAAGAGTTACAGTCTCAGAACCCACAGGGGCAGTGTTAGGCTATGCTTTCCGGTCAGTATGAGTCGGAATGGGCTCAATGGTAGTGAGTTTGGTTTGGTTCATGGATGTGTGTGTGTGTGTGTGTGTGTGTGTGTGTGTGGTCTTTGGGATGCAATTTCTTGCCTTGCAGCTCTTTTTGGCATTTGTGTGCAAAGAATGCTAAGGACTGGGGGGTGTTGAAAGTAGGCCTTCCCTCCTCCCTGGGGGACGGACAGCGGAGAAGTGGGTGAGGGAGACGTTGGATGGGGTAAGATATGATAACATAATAATAAATTATGAATTATCAGGGGTTTGGGGCAGGGGGAGGGGGAAGAGGGGGGGGAAATGAACTGAAACCAGGGGCTCAAGTGGAAAGTGGGTATCGTAAGAATGATGAAGCCAACATATGTACTAAAGCGCTGGACACAGATGACGTATCTACAGATTGTGATGAGTTGTATGAGCCCCTAATAAAATTATGTAATTTAAAAAAAAGGAAGAATAAAAATTTGCAGGTTAACAAAAAAAAGAAAGTAGGCCTTTGAACTGGCTCCTACTCCCTGCTGGGAGTTTTCATTCCCCACCTCTCCTACCCCCAGATATACAGAACCAGAATCCACATTGTGACAAGAGCCTCAGACCAAACCAGTGCCATAAACAACAACACCTGGGGAACTTTTGAAAAGGTAGGTGATAATGTAGTGCATCTAGGGAGCCCTGGTGGTTTAGTGGTTATATATTAGACTGCTAGCCACAGGGTCAGCAGTTCAAGCCCAACAGCCGTTCCCCAGGAGAAAAATGGGGCCTTCTTATTCCATAAAGAGTTACAGTCTCAGAATCTCACGGGGTGATTCTTCTCTGACCTTTGATTCAGAATTGACTCATTAGCATTAAGTGAGTAAGGATAAAGATGAAGCTTTCTATTCCTGGAAATAGTTGTATTCTCAGAAAACCCACAGAGGCCATTCTGCACTGTCCTGTGCGGTTGCTATAAGTCTGAAGCAACTCCATAGCAGTGAGTTTGGCTTTTGTTTTGGCGAGGGGAGTGACACCTATACCTGCTCCCCTATGAACTGTTTGCAGCGCAGCCTAGATCCCGGGGTGTTACAACACACAGGCATGCACCTCTCCACACGCGAGCACCGGACGCTCAAGTAGACAAGCACGGATGCCCACCCTGTGGCCGGATCCTGGATGTGGAGATCTAGCTTCTAGATCTGGAAGAAAATTAAATTCTGTTCTTTAAAACCACCCACTTGTGGAATCACTCATTATGTCGGCAATACTTTAACAGTCCAGGAGCCCCGGTGATGCAGGCGTTCGGCACCCAGCCGTCAGCCAAAAGCTCACTGGTTCAGGCCCAGCAGCCACTCCATGGGAGGAAGAAGTGACGGTCCCCTCCCCAAAGATACAAACTCTGAAACTGAACCCACTGTCCTCAAGTCGACTCCAACTCATAGTGACCACATGGGACAGAGAAGAACTGCCCCTGTGTGTCTGTCTGTGAGGCTATACCTCTTTCTAGGCGTGAAAGCCCTGGCTTCACAGCCTTGGAAGCACCAGGGCCCCTCCGTTTTGTTTCAGAGGGCTGCTTTGAGCCAGAATCGACTTGCTGGCCATGAGTTTGCCGTCTGGGGTATCAACTAAGACAGGAAAAAAGATTTGCACAGGTCACTCTATAGTGCTATTGGACCAGAGACTTTAAATAAGTTGTCTGAACACACAGCTCCTTACTAAGTGGACATAATGATAAGACACTTCATGCATCATGTGGAAAATGTTCACTAAACCCAGTGAGGACATCTTAGCAGGCTTAACTAATACAGAGAAGTGATAAACCAGATCAGGTGGCGGATCTTCTTGCCCACTCACCGTTTACCGCACCTGGTCACCTGGCTAACCCTTGCCTGGGTCACTTTGAGAGCGACTCCCTTGCTCATCTTCAGGAAGATGGCGGCAAGAATGGAATCCCTTCGGCATTCTCCCCGGATGTCAGCAGGCCGGGAAGAGAGTTGTCTGTCAGGACAGCATCTGTGTGTGTTTGCGGGACTCTATGGCAACCTGAGGGTATCCTGTCAAGAAAGTTCAAGAGCAACATAACCCATGCCCTCTGGTACCTCCAGGTTAGCAGCCTCCCTCGTCTAAACTTAGAGAGAGGATATGGTCACCATGTATGAAACTGGGGAAGAGAATGCTTTCCTGGAGGCAGTCGAGGCCCTTGCAATGTCAGTGCATGGATAACGACAGGTAGGATTTGTTGAAGGCCTATCACATGCCAGATAACACCCAGTGTTATTCTCATAACCACTGTTCTCGACCTTCAGTATGAGGAGACCATGGCCACAGGGACTCACTGCCCACCGTCACCCTCAGTGGTGGGATTGAGCTGGCAAGACTGATGCCTAATTTTGGGTTAGTTCAGAGAGCTGGATGTTAAAATAGAACTTGTAGTCAGCTTTCTTTCTACGGCTGTGTCAGCTACATGTCACAGGTTGTTCATACGTCATCCTCCAATCCGAATGCCACATCCTTCGTCATATAATCTGCCTTCTGTGACGGTTTGCTCAGCATGCCGATTGAGTAAGTGTGGTAAAGTGGAGGCGCAGTGAAAAAGAGGAAGGCCTGTTTGTGAAATGGATTGACATGGTGGCCGAAACAGTGTGCTCAAACGCATCAAAGATTGTGAGGATGACGCAGCCCTGGGTAGTGTTTCATTGGGTTGCAAATAGGGTCGCTATGAGTGGGAACTGACTAGACAGCCCCTGAAAACAATGGTATTCCAAATAGCTATAGCAAGTCATGCGGCGTCTCCTTTGGGTATGTGAATGAGTCATTTGACATCTGTTATTATAGATTGATGCATACTATTTTTGATAGATCGGACACGAATGTTCACATGTGCTTTTCCAATAACCCTAAACACATTTACCTGTCCCAGGACCAAAGTAAAGAAGTGACAGTAACCATGATATTAATATTTCCATAATAGGATAAATGATGGCTTTCAGAACTTTTTGTTTTGCAGTGAAATACAATTTTAAGGAGCTGAAATTGATTGCTTTACTTCTTAAGCCAGTAAGATAATAAAACATGAGAGGGTATTCCTTTGAAGGTTTTCAGGTTTTTTTATTTAAAATAATATTGTATTAGGATCAGGGGAAGGCTCATTACCAATTTTGCTTGCTGAAAGCCAAAGGACTGATTCTTTGATGAGCATCAAATACAACCGCCTGCAGTATAGATTACACCTCAACATGAAGAAGGCAAAACTAGTCTCAACTGGACCAATAAGCAACATCGTGGTAAAATGAGAAAAGATTTGAGTTGTCAAGAATTTCATTTTACATGGCTTTACATTCAAGATCCCTGGTCGCAGCAGTCACCACATTGCACTGGGGAAATTGGCTGGAAAAGTGTTAAAAGACAAAGATGTCATTTGCAGGAAACGGTAGATCTGACCCAAACATTTTCAATCATCTTACATGCATGTGAAAGCTGTACAATGAAATATACATATAGATATTTTTAATGGTGGTGCTGGGCAAGAGTATTGAAAGTACCATGGACTGCCAGAAGAACAAACACATCTGTCTTAGAAGGACAGCCAGACTACTCTTTAGAAGCAAGGATGGCAAGATTTTGTCTCATGTACTTTGCCACTTTTCTCAGAAAGGACCAGTCCCTGGAGAAGGACATCGTGCTTAATCAAGCATAGGGTGTGCGAAATAGAGGAAGACCTCAATTACAGGGATTGACACAGTGCCTCCAGTCATGGGCTCACGAACAGCAATGTTTGTGCAAACGGGACAAGAACTGGCAATATCGGGTGCCATTGTACACGGTGCGCTGAGTCTCAACCAAGATGGTGGCAACCCAACAACAGTTCCTTAGCCCTGTGTTCTTTGTGTTTGTGTTCCGTTCGACTAATATAGAAACTATGTGCTATTTTCCCACCAAGCCATTTGTTTTTGCAAAAACAGAAACCGCCTCTAATTGGAATATGTCAACTAGCTCTATCTGTAGGAGAGGCGATCTCCAAAGGCGGCTTGCCAATCAACCTCATCTTGTCACCAAGGGTCCTTCGCAATGGCAGGAAAGAACATGTGTGCCAGCGAAGAGCTGGAGCCCAAGTCTGAAAGGAGAATGATGCTGCCAATACTCCTCCTCACGAAGCTGTCACGAAAGCTATGGTTTTAATGCAAAGGGTGGGGAAGACTCCGATGTGCTCAGCTACCAGAATGAATAGTGTCTGGGATCTCAGAGGCTTGTCTTAACGCAAGCACCTCTCCAAGCCAGCCACCAATTAAGTTCACAGAGAAGAAGCACACCAGCTTGTTTGATCCAAGGATTGTAAATAATAAACTCCAAATCTGGGAAAGGGGAAGATACCAGATCTTAAATTGAGAACACTGGGTTTTTAGAAGGCTATGAATGACAGTGGAAATGTAAAATCCATTTGCAGGATTAAGCTTCCGATGAATTATCTCCGACCACAGTGGAGGGATATGCATAGCTTTGCTATCAGATAGAGAGCATTGTAATGTCAATTATGGAAAATGTAGTAGGTTAAAGTTTAATACCCTATCATTTGATCTCCTTTTTTTGTCCTCATTTTAAAGTTGTTTCCATTTTTAATAGTTTCTGCTTTCTTTTGATTGAGGTTTTTCTCTGTTTTGTTTTGCCAATGTTATTGTTTTGTTTGTTTCTTGTTTTTGTGCTGTTTGATTTCTGTGTATGAAATCCAGGATCGATCAATCTATAGAGTCAGTAACTGGATTAATAAGTACCTGGGAGCATGGCAGGGAGATGTGAGGAGAATGGGGAGCTTACCAACATGGAGTTCAAGAAATAAAATGTTCTGAAATTGATTGTGGTGTTGATTGCACACCGTTTCTTAATATGTTTCGACTACTGAATTGTCTGAAATGTGAGTTATATTTTTAAAATGATACTTTAGGGCAGAGAATGGGGACGAGGGTGCAATGTTCCATGTCTGTGGACATTGCCACTAAGCTTTCTCATGTGAAGAGAAGAGCCTTCTTACTAGGCAAAAAGAAATCCCATACTTCTACTGTTAGGGCTCTTTAGACTCGGTGGCCATTTGCAGGTGAAGTGAGAGGCTGTGGGTGTTTATTCTCCAGTAAGGTGAAGTGCAAGGATTTCTGCTTACGATGCTTTCATGTCATTAAATAGGAAAACCCAACACCAGTTGACCTACAGAGCAAGGGCTTTTATTTTCTCACATAGCAACAAGTCCTGAAGCAGGCGGGCCAGCTGCAGCATCTCTTCCGTCAGTGCGCACGCTCCGTGCTTCTTGGGCTCCGTCTAGAGAGGCTATGGAGCGGAGGAGCTACTTTCCAGTTACCAGGGAAGCGAAGCACGTTCCCTAAATAGCAGCACCTGTCCTGGTGGTGGTTTCCAATCCTGAAGGTTGGCTCTCTGCAGAGCTCTCTGGCATACAGATTTAAAAAGACACTTGGAAAAGGGTCTAAATGCATGTCAGGGTATGGGCCTAGCGGAATTAAACAGGTTTGCCAATTAAATATACGTATATCAGCACAAACACTTCAATCGAGACAAATACATTTACCATTATTTTCTCTGTGAGTAAATAAGACCCTTAATTTAATTGGCATTACCAGATGCCGAACTCTTCAAGTAGTTACTATGTGTGTGGACTGTGCACAATTTTATTGCCAACAAATTGGCTAATGATGCAATTTTATTTTTTTTTGAAGCAAAGGATAGGATTCTAAGAGCCAGTGTTTAGGGGTATATTTATGCCACAAACAGCTATAAATGAACCCTAAAATTTGCTTAAATATAACAATATTCCATATAACTGAGATTAATTTTATCAAGATCAAAGCATACCTATTGTCATTGAGTCAATTTTGACTCAAAACGATCCTATAGGCCAGAGTAGAACTGCCCCTATAGATATCTAAGACTGTAAATCCATATAGGAGCCTCATCTTTCTTTTAAAGAGTAGCTGGTGGGACTGAACTGCTGACTTGGTGGTTAGTAGCCTGACTCATGACTCACTATGCCACAAGGGCTCCTTAAGGTCCAGGTGTCCCCACTGACTCTGTTTCTAGTGTGGTCTTTCTTGTGTTCCCTTAACCACAGAGAAACTTAAATGGAATTTGCCAATTAAATATAAATATACCAACATAGGAACATAATACAAGCCTCTTGTTCTGGTTTTATTTTTATCTCCATCTATCATCTATCCATCTATGGTGTGTGCATATTTCCCTTGTCATGTAGTGTTGCATTCACAGAAGTACCACATGTGGATGGCTTTAGTAATCACAGCATCCTCTCCGGTTTTCAGTGTTGAACAGTCCAAGTGCAGGGTGCTCGCCCCAGAGGAAGGCTTTCGGTATCTGTTGACTCTGGAGAATGTTCCCTGTCTCCTTTTGTTGCCTTTCCGCATCTGTGTGCCTGCCATTCCTTAGAGATCTCCTTGTGTCTTGGAATCAATCTTCCCTTGGTCTAGGAGCTTCACAGTGCAGAGGTCCCATGTCAGAACGTCCCACTCCATTCTCTTCTCTTCTTTGCTAGGACCTCTCGCTGATCTCTGCCCCTTCCTCTTTTGGTAATCACAGGGCACCTGCTAGGGAAAATGCTCCTCAGGCTGGTCCAGGATTGTGACTGAATTAATCTGCTTACACCCTGGGCTGCTAGCCCCTCCAGGAGCGAGAGATGAGACTTTCGACTCCTGTGAAGGAAACCACAGTCGCAGAAACCCACGGGAAGTTCTACCATAGCCACAGGGTCTCTGAATCAGAATCAACTTGACGGCAGGGAGTTGGTTTGGGTTAGCCCACTCTTCATCCTCTTATTGATCTATCACCTCAGAACCCATCCTGAGCAGTCATCACATAACCACCACGGGACATTATTATCCAGCTGCCAGAAAAATGGACGGAGACCTGTTTGTTACTCAACCAAAGGACACACCTATTTTGAAGGGGGCAAGCCGGGGCTACCTTCTCTTTCAGCACTTCCCATAGTGAGCAATATTGCCCTGGCGGGGGGGGGCGGGGGGGGGGCACTAGAATGATCCAGGGAGGTCTGCAGAAGCAGATGCTGACACTTTATCCTGGATAATGGAGTCTAGTATGAAATTTTCCCTTTGGTTGCAGTGGGGCATGAGTATTTTTTCCCTTTCATTGAAGTGGTCGTCCAAATAAGTTTGGGAACTTTTGATCTATTTCATGGCATATATGTATGAGAGTAAGTTTCTAAAGCTAAACAGAAAGGTTAAGTAAACCAAAGCAGGTGCATTTGACCTGCTGGAAACAAAAAGCATATTCTGCCTGAGGGTTAGGCTTCCATGAAAGTGAAATAAATAAACTAGATCTCTGCCCAATGTGAACAGGGGGGAACGAACACTAGTGAGCATGCAGCATAGATGCAACTGTTAAAGGAGAAGAAATCCCTGCCTGCACTCCCTGCTAAACCATGGAGTCTTTCATTTGCCTCCTATATGTGCGGCAGGAGGGCAGTGAATAAGGAAAACTGAAGGGAAAATGATGAACTTGAACTATGGTGTTGTCAAGAACACTGAAAGTGCCATGGCCCGCCAAAAGAACAAACAACTTTGTCTCGGAAGAAGGACAGCCAATACTGCTCCTTACAGGCAAGCATGGGTTATGGGGCAAGACCAGTCCCTGGAGAAGGACGCCACGTGTGGCAAAGTGGAGAAGCAGGGAGAAAGAGGAAGGCCTTCCCTGAGATAAATTGACACAGTGGCTCCAACAGTGGGCTCAGCTATAAGAACAACGGCGACGAGACGATGGCGCAGGACCAAGCTGTGTTTCCCTATGAGTCGGAATGGACTAGACAGCCAGCACTGACCAACAACAATTGTGTCCACAGTTGACAGGCACAGGCCCATCTTAGAAGTCAGCCAAATGATGAGCACAGAGAACCAGAGTTGACTGTCCATACATATCAGCATGATATCCAGTCACTTGAGCTGTGGTTTCCACTGCAGGAAATACATTTGACTGAGAATGAAGAGCTAAGAGTAGGTGACCAGCTAGTAGCTCCTTGCCTGTGTTTTGAAGTGATGCTTCCACCCCCATGCCTGGCGGCTCGCACCTGAAATGTGATACACATTTGGGTAGAAGCCAGCCTGCATTTGTTGAGTGTCCCTGCCACTGCTCGCCTCGCTGTCAATAGGAAACCCGAGTCCCTAGTAGAGTGCTGCCCTTGGCACCCATACTGAGACGTGACAATCGCATAGGAGAGTCACAGAAAGAATAATGTCATATAAAGTAGCTCTTGGACTTTTCACGTGTCCAAACTTGTGTTTCAAAAATAATAATTTGTAAATTATCAAGCGTTCATGAGTGAGGGAGGGGGGTGGAGGGGGAAAATGAGTGGATACCAAGGGCTCAAGTAGAAAGTGTTTTGAAAATGATGATGGCAACATATATACAAATGTGCTTGCCACAATGGATGGGTGGATGTATGGATTGTGTTAAGAGCTGTAAGAACCTCCAATAAAATGATTTTTAAAATTGTCTTTCAGGAAGAAACCATAGTTTCTGAAGTCCTGATCTCTGTATTCCTGGGTTTCAGTAGCCACAGGGAGTCAAGTTCTAAAGTTTTACACTAGGGCTGGCTTCTGTTGAGTTATTCAGGCTCAACTGTGTTCTTGACCTTCCTGTTCATTGCTCTTACAAATTATTTCATAGTAGAAGTCCAGTATTACACCCTCATTCACTTACCCAAATACACCTACATATACTCTTGGGCAGCCCTGGGTGACGAATCGGATTCCCATCAGCTGGTAATCTACCGATGGGCAGTTTGGGCCCATTCAGTAGTGTCACAGAAAGAAAGCCTGGCGATCTGCTCTCATTGAGACTACAACCAAGAAAACTCTTATGTATAGAATTGTACCTTATAACACATGGGGGCACCATGAATCAAGGTGGACTTGATGCCAGTGGGCATGGTTTGGGCTTATCCTCTTGTGTGGAGAGCTGAGCATGGGAAAGCTGTTCCCTGATCCACGGGAGGAATCTCATCACTTGGAGGGTAGTAGCCTACTTTATAGTTTGCAAATGTAGCAGTCATCAACGAAGCTGAAACTCACAGGATGAGGATAGAGCAAGGCCAGTATTGGCACTGGACATCAGCCTCCCCCAGGTCTGGCTTCACAGCCAGCAAAGGGAAAACGATCATCTGCATGCATCCTTCCTGTGCTCCAAGAGAAGCACCAGGCCCTGTCCTTACAGGGAACAGATAGAGCAGTGACATTGACCAGGGGACATACAGCATACACACTTAGCTAAGCAGGCCCTGGGAATGTTGACATGAGCTCAGGGAGAATTGGAAGTATTGATGGATTCCTATCTAAAGCAGGTGCATTATTGATCAAAACAGCCCAGGAAGGGAATCCCACAATATTAATGGCCCACCCATGAAACCAGACCAACACATCTGGTCCTCAATGTAAGGTTCATTCTTGGGCCCCCAGGAAAGTTGGCAGGCTCCACTCAGACTACCCCTCCTGCTGACCTCACCCCAATGCCACTTACCAGTCTTGCTGTTCTGGGAGTAGACTACATGCCATTGGTTCTGGTTCTGTTCTTCTGGTAGCTCAGGAGACAGGAAAGGAAACATTCCCCCCTCTCTCTTCTCTCGTCTTCTCCTTGCTCATCTTCCCTTCCGTCCTTCTTGCTTGCTCTAGGCTCTGGACCTCTCTGGACCTTTCTGGACCCTTTGTGGCTTCTCCAAGGGGAAACATAGTTCCAGGAAATCACAGACAAGTAACAATGCTTCTGTCTGGGTGGTTTTTATTTTCTTTGCTGTGTTCTGGGAACTTTCTAAAAATTTTTCCAAAATTGCTACTTTCTATTACAAAAACATCTCCTCCGCATTTGTAAAGAATAATAGCCCTTTGAGCACATCAGTTCCTGGCAGATTTAAGATCTCAATAAACCCATCAAACCCCACCCCCCAGACTCCAACAACAAGAGAAGAAAAGAAGCACAAATGAGATTTTCATAATCACAAAGAAAAAGCCAATCTTGCCGTTTTATATGATGAATATGTCAATGGAACACAAAAGCAATAGACATGTAAGAAAAGATTCTGTAACGCAGGCTAGCAATTGAATGAACAAAGAGAAAATTCCTTTTTACCCCACTCAGATTGGCATTACACAGTCCCTCTCCATTCAAGGGAAAGCGCCACTTGTGTAGCATTGGCAGGAATAAAAATGGTCCTCGAAGCTTTATCAGCGCGCACCAAGAACACACCCACCCCAAAATTTAAGTGTTCCCATTTTCAGTTTCACTGTCGCTGAAATGCACATGTACATGTGCTGAATTACACACTGAAGAATGTTCTCCAACCAAGCTCGCTGCCATCAAGGCAATGCTGATGCACAGAGACCCTCATAGAACAGGGTAGAACTGCCCCCGTGATGTTCCAAGACTGTCATTGTTTATGGGCGTACAAAGCCCCTGTCTTTCTCGCTCTGAGTGGCTGGTGGTTTCAGCAGAACCTGTAACTACTATGCCACCAAGGATCCAGAAGAATATTCTATCTACCTCTCCCTGCCGCCCTCCTTCCCCCCGCCAACTTAAAAAAAATCATTTTACTGGTGACCCCCCCCCCCAACTTTTTAGGGTAGCTATTTATTGAAGGCCCTTGTGCCCTGCATCTAGCTTCTTCAAAAGGCTGCATTGGGGAGCACTAGAAAAAGAGTTTATCTGACAGCGAGAAGAAAGACTTAACTTGGGGGATGGGGGGAATCATGGACAAGACCGTGCCTGAGCGTGAGGGATATAAAGACGAAGCTACAAACCAGAAGGTAGTGTGGCACCCCCTGCAGCCCCTTGCAGCCCCCTCAGACTACTTAGGTTGAGGAGGGGTTGAAAGACTTCAGCAAAAATGAGATGTCTGTGTCGGAAGGTGAACGAGCAAAAAACTTCCGCCAGCCTCTCCCAAACCAAACCAAAATCACGCCCATCGAGTGGAGGCTGTCTCATAGCGACCCTGTAGGGCAGAGTAGACTGTCCCTGTGAGCCTCTGAGGCTGTTAATCTTAAGGAGGCAGACAGCCTCAGTGGGGCCGGTGTGCTCAATGTGCAGACTTTGAAGCCAGCCTTAGCCCAAAGACTACTGTTCGTTTCACTTTTTACCCAGCAGTATTTATCTTTTTGTTGTGTTAGCGAGTCTGTCCCCACTCATGGCAGCCCTGTGTGCAACAGAAGGAAACACGCCCTGGTCCTGTGCCATCCTCACCATGGTTCTTAAGTTTTAGCCCATCGATGCAGACACTGTCAGTCCATCATTTCGGGGTTGTCCTTGCTTTTGGCTGCCCCTATACTTTACCACGTATGATGTCCTCTAAGGCCTGAGTTCCCCTTACGATATGTCCAAAGGAGACGAGACTAAGTCTTTCCCTCCTTGCCTCTAAGGAGAATCCTGGCCATACTTCTTCCATGACAGCTTTTTTTCTACTTTCAACAGTCTATAGTACTTTCGATGTTCTTCAGCAGCACCACAATTCAAATGTATTGATTCCTGATTGGTCTTCTTTATCTCATGCCCAACTTCTGCATGCACAGGAGGAAACGGAAAAAGCATGGCTTGGGTGATGTGCACCTCAGTCCTCAGAGTAAGTCACATCCTCACTTCTCCACATTTGAAAGAGTTCCCGTGCAGCAGATTTACCCAGTGCAATGTGGTGGTTGATCTCTTGACTGATGCTTCCGTGACTGTGGATCCAGCCAAGACAAGATCCTTGACAACTTCAACCTTTTCTCCATTTATCATGAAGTCACCCATTGGCCCCTTTGTGAACAGGTGGGTCATCTTTACACTGAGTCATACTCCATAATGAAGGCTGCAACTATTAATCTCCAAGTGCTTTTTAAGTCCTCCTCACTTCCAGCAAGCAAAGTTGCATCATCTGCAGAACACAGGTAGTTAATAAGCCCTCCTCCACTCCTGATGCCCCATTCTTCATATCGTTTAGCTTCTCTGGTGATTTACATTCTATTTCCATGAAGATTTGTTGCCTGCGAGCTATTACCCATTCAATAGAGTGGTTGTGGATCAATATCGACTCAATGGCAGTCGGTTTGGTGTGGGGTTCCAGGGCTATGAAAAGAGAAAGCATTTAGGATGGTGGTGTGTCTTAAAGCATGTTTAGGAAAGTGATTCACTGGGATAGTTTGAGCTGAAGAAACTCGTGTTCCATCTCTTGGCACAGTACAGAGATTTCTATTCTAAACAGTTGCCTTGGGGCTTGTTGTGTCTTGTGCTTTGCTTGCCTGCTTCTTGCAGCAGAAGCGCTGGATTGCATTCTGCACACTGACAGCCAGCTATGATATCTCTGCTTGTTTGCCTTTTCATAGATGACTATACATCTGAACTCTAGCTCATTTGGGGAATTTAAGCTTTTCCTCTGCAACTCATGACCACCCTCAAAATATCAGTTTTGCAGATCTTTTTTCCCCCCTTTAGTGTAAATTTAAGAAGACATCAGAGAGAGCCCAACCCCTTGCATGTTAAGGTAATCTTTCAAAAGGTTGCCCTCCAACCAATGTGAGCTTTCAAGATAAGGTCCTGCAGTGGGTCTTTCTTCATTTGAAGGGATATTTTGAGAGCTCCCTTTCATGTCTGACGCCCTTTTCCCTCTGGTCTCCCACTTGGAAAAGTCGATGCCTTTTGTGCTGGCTGGGGAGCATTTACTCCTGGCTTAGCTATGGTCACGTGGAAGAGCATCTCCATGGAACTGGAGGAAGCAGGTTTCTATATTAAGAAACTAAGGGAGATCCACAGGGATTCTGCTGGAATATTGACCTAGGCAATGGTGTACAGTGGTCAAGGATGAAGATAATAGAGACCACTTCCTTATTCTGGGATGGTTTTGAAGCGCATAGCTTTCAATGAGAAGGTCATTGTGACTCTTTGTGGCTTGCTACACTGATTATTTGCCTTTCTTCAACCATGCCTGCGGAGGCTGCATAGATAGCATTTTCAGGGCTGGGATTTCTTTTTACTGGACCTACAGACCAATGAGTTAGCCTGTACCTGTTTCACATGGTTACCAGGAGGCCCAGGACCCTGGGCCCAGAGAAAAAGCTCGGAGTTCCATTATGCTTGGCAGTACCATGAGCAGCAGCATGTTTGTACTGGTTCTTCTTGCATCTAGCTCCCCCAGAGTAACCCAATGGCCCAGATGGATGGATGCGAGGGTTCAGGTCACTTCTGAGGAATACTGAGATGGGAGAGTCCATTCTTACAGAATGAGCAATATGCACGTCTGGAAATCGATATCATGCTTGAGTAGAGACTCAAGCAAACAAACAAAAATCCAAACTCACTGCCATCAACTGGATGCTGACTCATAGTGACCCTATGGGACCGGGTAGAACTGCCCCTGTGAGTGTCTAGGTCTGTAACTTTACAGGAATCAGAAATCCTGTCAATCTCCCTCTGAGCAACTAGTTGCTTCAAACTGCAGACCTGTGATCACAGCTCAACAAGTAACCACTACCCTACTCAGGATACTTAGGAAGTGGACAAAGAGGAAGACCTTCAATGAGACAGATTGACACAGTGGCCACACCAGTGGGCTCAGACATAGCAACCATTGTGAGGATGGTGCAGGGCTGGGCAGTGTTTTGTTGTGTTGTACTCAAGCTGCTACCAGTCAGTACTGCGTTGATGGCACCTAACACAAAACACAACAATAAGCAAGCCTGTTTCCTGTCTGAGGGAAGAGGTTGCTTTTTCTGTTAAGGGTCCTAGCTCCATAAGCAACCCTGAGAAATGGCCAGGTTAAGCCAACACAGATACTTGCCACACTCAGCAAGACGTAAAGAAAACCAAAACCAACCAGCCGCCAATGAGTTCATTCAAACTCATGGAGTCACTGAGTGGTGACAATGATTAGTGCTCAACTACTCACCAAAGGATTACCAGTTCAAGTTCACCCTGAGGCACCTAAGGCAAAAGGCCTGCCAATCTACTTCCAAACAATTAACCATTGAAACCCCACACAACAATCTTTCTATGCTGATGCTCTGGGGTTGCCATGATAGAAAGCAAGAGGCCTTAGTTGTCTAGGGAGCCCTGGTGGCATAGTGGTTACACATTGGGCTGCTAATCTCAAGGTCAGCAGTTCAAGACCACCAGTTGCTCCGTAGCAGAAAGATGAGGCTTTCTGCTCCTATAAATAATTACAGTCTCAGAAATCCACAGGGGAAGTTGTACTCTGTCTTATAAGGTTGCTGTGAGTCAACACCGATTTGATGGCAGTGCGTTTGGTTTGGTTTTGGGGGAGGGGAGCCATAGCAAAATACCGCACAGCACTTTAAATAGTTTTAAAGAACAATACTCTATTGTTTTTATCTTTTGGTGGCAGTTACATAATTTCATGTCAGCTTGATAAATAAGTGTAGGGGTGGAGTCTAGCCTATCAATCAGGTCACAGCCTGATGATTCCCCCTTATGGGTGTGGCCTTCTCATGAGGACTCTGGGAACTTACTTTCTCCCGGGAGGTGGGCCACACTCTCTCTCTGCTTCACCTTCCGGCTGTTGAGTCACTGGAGACCTGTAAGAACCCTTGGAGATGCTTGCACCACCACTGGATCTACAAGACTTTGCACCCACTGGTCTGTGATCTTCCTGCATTCTGCATCATTGCATGTGCTGCATGAGTCTGAAGGGGGATTTATGGACTAGTATCAGACTTACAGAATTGATCTGGACTGGGCTGGGACATCTTCTGAATATACAATTACTCTGTGATATAAATATCTCTCTTACACCTATATGCGTGTCATTGGATTTGTTTCTCTAGTCAACCTAGTCTAGCCTAACACAGGGTGTTGTCCCTGTTAATTCTCTGAGGGCTTGCAGAGAGAATCTTCTTTAGGCCACCTTCCTAGCTCCTGGTGGTTCTCAGGTGGTTTTCCCTTGGTATTTCTTGGCTTGTCAATAGACCTCCACACAGTGTCTCTGTGTCTGCTGCTCTTCTTTACAAGGACAATACTCAGAGGGGATTGGAACTCATCCCACTCCAGTATGAAAACCTGCTCACCTAACTAATGAGACCCTATTTCCAAACAAAGTCACCGCCTAGTGCACAGGGGTTGTCACTTCCAATTATCATTTTGGGAGATGCAAATTTAATCCATAAGAAGGTCCAACTGGGACTGTAATTTCATGTCCTCATGGCTAATTGTATGTGATTATGTTACTATATGTGTGCACACATATCACAGCTCTACTTTTATTATCCTGCAAAATTAACTCATCATGTAACAATAGGAAATTGATGTCTTCCGAAGAAAGAGCACCTGTTGCTGTCACCTCTCTGCTGCCTTTAAGTGTGTCCTCTGCACTGCTACAGGGTGTTGAAGGGGCAACGGAACTTGCAAGCAGGCAGGTTCATTTGATATGAGCCTAGTGGTTATGCATTGGGCTGCTAACCACAAGGTCAGCAGTTCAAAACTACCAGCCATTGTGTGCGAGAAAGTCAAGGTTTTTTACTTCCATGAGGAAAATAAGCACCTGATGCCAGGGGCTGAAGTGGAGAGCAAATGTTTTGAGAATGATGAGGGCAATGAATGTACAAATTTGCTTTACACAATTGATGTATGTATGGATTGTGATAAGAGTTGTATGAGTCCCTAATAAAACGATTTTTTTTAAAGTTACAGGTCTCAGAAACCCACTGGGACCGCTCTACCCTGTCTTGGGTGGCTGTGAGCTGGAATGGACATGGTGGCAGTGAGGGGAGAGATTAGACATCACGTGGAAAAACACTAAGGTGCAGATTGCCTACGGGGTGCATATGGATTTAGAAAGAACACTTCTTTTTTTTTTTTAATGTGAAAAGGGAGATGTGGGTTATCAGGACCCTGGGTAGTACAAAAGGGTTGTCATTAAGCTTCTTCCCCAAATCCGGCAGTTTGGAGCCCCGCAGCAGCACTGCAGCACAAGGGCCTGGGCATCTGGTCGGGTGAAGGTTTTACCAAGACCAGCACCACTGCCACGGAGGTGGTCCTGACTGGCCGGCTGCAGGGTCTCTGAGGCTGTGATCCCCCGATGGGAGCAAATCACCAGGTCTTTCTCCCGTGGAGAGCCAGGCCAGTTCAAACCGATGGCCCTGCGGTTAGCAGTCGAGCACTTAACCACTGCACCATCTCTGCTCCTCCCATGACCAGGACAGCCTGGAAACAAACCCTTCTGAGGCGGTTCTGCTCTGCAAAGCGTGGGGTCACAAGAGCAACTCAGAAGTGACGTTTCAAGGTAGCAGCCAAATGTCACTAAACCGTGAATCCAAACCCACTGCCACTGAGTAGATTTCAGTGTATAGGCGCCCATTTCGAGAACTGCTCAGGCTGTAAATCTGAGGGGAGCAGACAGCCTCACCTTTCTCCCCCAAAGGGGGTGTTGATTTTGACCTGCTGCCCTTTGCATTAGCAGCCCCTCACTTTCCCCACAGCACCAGAAGGGCTCATTGCATGTGATTGATCAGACAGAGGAGACCTGACCTCGAGGGTTGACAAGGCTGTACATCGCTTTCTTCCACAGAGGGGCTGGGGGGTTTGCGCTGTTGATCTTGCATAACACACAGTGTGATCAGAGCTCATTCAAATGGCAGGGAACTGCATGACAGGAGCCTCTGAAGTGGGGCTTCTGCACCATGCCACTGGGTTTTCCCTGGGAGCAATGCCATGGGCATGGACTGGGCCCTACTCCGACGTCCAGTCAGTGGAAGCCATGACTGCAGAAAATCACCTTCAAGGTAGCAGAGGCAGTATTTCCACTGGAGGCTGCCATGCCTGTGCCCTGACACCACCACCTGGCTCTTGTCCTTCAGGAGTTCTTGGGTGGAAAGGTCTGGAGAGCAGACCTTGACTGTGAGCTCCCCTCCTCTCCTCGTTCCCCAAGCTTTGCTATGCCCCTCCAAATTAGTCTCATTCACCTAACATGTTTTTGTTTGCCTAAAAGCGTGAAATGGAAAATGCTAAAAAGAAACAACAGAACTAGGGAGAGAATTGAAACCTGGATATCATGATATTTTTGAGAGTTATGAATGTGTTTTATATTCCATAAAATGGAATTCTAAAATGCATTGCAGACAACTGTTAAAGCCCCCATTTTATGCACGTGGGGTGGGGAGGATAGTCCAGTGATCATTTGATTTTTCATAAATACACATCGTCCTCTTGAGTTGACTCATAAACTGACAGTCAGAAGACACAGTGTGGTCTTCAGGACTTCATCTTCTATCGATGGAGCCGTAATTCTAGAAATAAATACCCTTTGGAGGCTTCCCTTGACAAGGCTGTGGAATTTATTGGACAGAATGGTTTTGGATATGGACGTCCCAGAATTTGTCACATCCAGTGTAAAGCATGAGTGATTCACAGTTGAAAAGTTGGGATTTTCCCAGTCCTTCATGCTTTTCTTGTTACTGGGATGGACTTGCACTTGCCAGTGTTGGCTGTCTGACCCCTGTTGGTTCTGAAGTCCGCAGCTGCTTCCCAGGCCACTGGGATGCAATGGCTTTGTTGGGCTGGCTTGAGCTCAGTCCCCCGTTGCCAACATAGATTGCACGTGTGTGAGCAGCTGGAACTCTGGACACCTTAGTGCTGTCGATCTCTCTCTGTTTCTTTTCCGTGGGGACACAGAACCTCATTTGGCAGGCAAGAGAACCCTAGCATCAGCTAGTGTGGATCACAAAATTGAGCCAATATTTTACAAGGAACAAAATGAAAACAGATACAAACCAATTGCCCTCCTGTCGATTCCAATCAGGCAACCCCACATGGGCCCACATTGAAGTGCACTCTGTCAGGTTTCCCTGCGCTGTGATGGCTTGTCAAGAGATTTCCTGGATTTTCTTCAGCAGCACCTCGAGGTGGATTCAAACCACCAACCTTTGGTTAGTAGCTGAATACGTAACTGCCGTGCTCCCCAGACCCGTACACTAAAGAGCAATTGGTAAGAAGAGTGTCCAGCTCCTGTCCGACATGCAGAGTGCATTGGAAGGTGGACGAACGGGGACACAGTGAGGTTAGCATGTGACATCGGATCGTCCGTTCTCCCTGCCAACCATGTACAATGTTTTCTGTATTTTAATATTTCTGCTTTCTTTTCAATTGAGGCTTTTCTTCCTTTTAACGTTTTTATTGTGGGGTGTTTCCCCATCTTTTTGTATGTCTTTCTGTACCAGAAAGTCAGAACAGTTTCTTAGAGCTAAGGCAGGAGAGGTTGAAGGGAAACGGGGAGCTAACAGTAATGAGTACGGGAAAGAAGATGCTCTGAAATGGATGATGGTGATGATCACACACACTCTTTTTAATCTGATCAAACCACCGAATTGTATGATATGTGAGTTATATGCCAATAAGACTTATTTTTGAAAAGGCCACAAGAAATCTCTACCTTGTGTCTGTCTCTTTCTCTTTCTAAACCTCTCATCAACTTTGCTAAACAATAAAACCACCTGTGAAGTAGAAGCAGGACCGTGCGGCAGTGACTGCTGTCTATCAGTTATGTTGCCAGCTGATGCCGGGACTCAGCCTGTTTGGAGCTGAGCTCAAAGGCAGTGGGAGAGGTGTGGCCGTTTCCAATGAGAATGTTGCGCTGAAGGTAAGGGGCCCTTCGCAATGCTGGCCCTTCGTTGCTGTGGTGGTGGTAGTGGTGATTGCTTGATTATTTCCTTTTCTAAATTCTAATTTTCACCAAAGCCCCAAGGTAACAACATTTTTCATTGGAGACATCATCCTTTATCCATGATGCCTTTTAAAGGCCAGCCCCATTTCCTTGTCCTTTTAATCAGTACTCTGCCCCCATCGAGGAGAAAGATGAGAGAGAGACAGAGGGGAGAGAGAGAGAATTGCAGAGCGCTCCGGACGGCCGCTCCAAGCAGGGTCTGGCTGCCGGTGGCGTGCTGTGCTGTGGAAATGTAGACTGAAAGAGGATGACAGAGCAAGAGCTCGTGGCCTTGGTGAGGCTCCCGTGATGTTCTGAGGGATCTGGCTTATACAACACATGTGTGTTTGCTTACATCCCAGGAGGCCAGCAGTCCAAGAGCAAGGTGCTTGTGCAAGGGGGAAGATCCCATCTCATTTCAGCTCCTGTTCTTTAGCGTCCCGGTGACCTCCAAGGAGGCATGGCCTCTCTCCTCCTGTATGCTGCTCCTCAGTCCTCATTCTACATCCTGAAGGGTGTTCACTCTAAGAACCTTGGCAGTGGAGAGAGAATCTGATCATGTCCCTCTGATCCAAACAGTTTTTACTGGTTCTCCACTGCCTTATGACAAACTCCTTGCACCATCCTTATTGTGTGTTTGAGTCCTTTATCCTGGTACCTGCTGTGTTGGATCTGTGATGCTTACATAAATATAAAGAAGCCCTGGCTTACCTTTTGGGCTGCTAATATCAAGGTCACAGTTCAAACCCACCAGCAGCTCCTTGGGACAAAGATGAAACTTTCAACCCCAGTAAGAGTCACAGTCTCCGAAATGCAGTTCAGAGTGAAGTTCTCCCCTGTCCTGAAGAGTGGCCCTGAGTCAGAATCGACTCAGTGGTAGTGAGTTTGGTTGGACCCTAGTAAGAGGGGGCTTCAGAAAGTCTGAGGAAGCAATGGAGTGGAAAGAGAATGGAATTTCCCCATGAACCTTTGAAGCACCTGAGTTCTACCTCATTAACACAGCAGAGTAAGTCCAATCCCCAGTGGGCATTGTCACTGGTATAATGAAAAACAAATAAGAAATGTACTGCAGTCGAGTCAATTCCAACTCCCATGGACCCTATGGCTGGAGTAGAACTCCACCTGTGGGTTTAAGTGGCTCAAAATCTGTACCAGGGAAGAAAGTCTCATCATTCTCCCAAGGACCAGCTGGTGGATTCAAACAGTTGACCTTGCGGTTAGCAGCCCAATGCTTAACCCACTGTCCTACCAGAGTGTATGGATTGAAATTTGCAACACAGGGATGTGTCAGACACTGCCCCAATGTATAACACACTAGGTTGCGCCATTGACTTTGTTTCCTTTCCCCTACCCAAGGAACAAATGGCTTCTCCCAAAAGCCACTTTTAGGCTTCAAAAAGACAGCACTGGGACCAGCTTGGAGCTGAGGAGTGCTGTACAGGAAGTGTTAGAAGACATTGACATAAAGATTCAGCATCTCTTAGTGGAAATATGCTCTTCAAAGTCTTCTTAATTTGTTTACTGCTGACTTTCAAAGGGGACAGAACAGATGCTGATGTTTTAAAATGTCCATCTCCAAAGCCAATGGTCCACAGGAAAATTGAGGCTGGTGTAAGCACACCTTATGGAAAGGCAAAAAGTTAAGTATCCTGAATGAAAATAACAAATAGAGGAAAGAATAAAGTGGTCACATTTTAGAGCATTGGAAAGAATACTTTTTTAACCTAAAACATGTCAGGTATCAGGTACATGCATCACATTGTTGCCACCGTGGGGTGGTGGTGATGTGGAGCGTGGTGGGGGCGGGGGTGGTGTCTGACCTGTCACTTCACAAGGGGGAAACAGTATCCAACTCCACATGAGCCCAAAGCTGATTACCATAAGTTTTGAGGGAAATTTTTGGAAGGAAGAAAGGAAGGAAGGAAAGAAAGAAGGAAAGCCAAATTCACTGCCATGTAGTTGATGCAATTCAGTGACCCAATAGGACAGGGTAGAACTGCCCCTGTGAGTGTGCAAGACTGTCACTCTTAATAAGAGTAGAAAACCCTGGGGGAGTAGTGGTTACACATTGGACGGCTAACCACAAGGTCAGCAGTTCTAAACCACTAGCCCCGGCATAGGAGAAAGATGAGGCTTTCTACTTTATAATGAGTTACAGTCTTAGAAACTCACAGAGGCAGTTCTACCCCGTCCTTAGGGTCGCAGTGAGTCAGAATTGACTTGATGGCAGTGAGTTTCATGTGAACTAATCACACTTGAGGGTGTTTGTGGAAATGTCCCCAAACTTGCATTTAGTGTCAGCAATGAGGCCTGTGCCTTCTGCACTAAAAGTTGAGGCTGAGCTACCTCTGGGTAGGAAGAAAACAGGATGATTCACATGGAGAATGGGAGCATGTAGATTTGCAGCATATGAAAGCACAGAGGTAGCACGTTTAAAAAATCATTGTATGTATTTTTCTTTTTCTTTCTTTCTTTTTTTTCTTAATAAAAGAAAAGCAGGAAAACTTTGAATTTGTTACAAAAATTGTAATGGTGCCATTTCCAAATAATACCACATGTGGGGTTATCAGGACTTAAACATAGGACTGGTTGGTGGGGGGGTGGGGACATTACACAATTCAGTCTATAGTAGGCTTGTTGGTGGCTTAACCTTTGAACTTGGTGACTGAGACATTGTGGCACCCCAGTCAGACTGACCCACTCATTCTATGCAGACTCTTCATTTCTGGTGATACATCTGCTTTCGCTTTTTACAAGTTACTTTTGGGAATCCATCAGATTGATCTATGGTGATACACTGCATTGACCCTCTACTGTTGTAAGCAAGTTCTGCCTAATAGTAAATTCCCCAGGAAAGATAAACGCTTCATGAATTAGTTTCCTTTATGTCACTCAGAATGCCTGACTTAGATATAAATTTTCAAAATAGACGTTTAGCCCTCTTTTAATCTGGTGCAAAACCCAGTCTCCAGTTCATGCTGAGCGCTTGTTTTCCCTTCTCTTCCCCTCGCCTCTCTTGCTCTCCGCCCTTCTCTTGCCTGTCCTGCGTAAACACCGAGACATGGACTTGCCCCTTCACCCCTTGTGACCACTTGTAGTTAGGGCGATGAGTTTTGTTTTCGTAATGAATAGGGGAAATTCAATCATTATCCTTGGGAAAAATACATAAATCTATAGAGAGACAGTAACTGGACCAATGGTTTCTTGGAGGGATGGCAGAGAGGTTGGGGGAAAAGGGAGAATTAATAATAATGAGTGAAGGCAAGCAGAAAGTGTTCTACAATTGGTTGTGCAGCCGCATTTAATATAATTGAAGGATTGAATTATATGATATGTGAATTACATGCCAACAAAACTGTTAATATGTAAATGTGAAAAAAAAAAAAGAGTTAGAGTCTCAGGACTGCCCACAGGACTGTTCTACCTGGTCCCACAGGGTCACTATGAGGTGGCAGTGACTCAGGGGGAAAAGAGAGAGAGAGAGAGAGAGAGAGAGAGAGAGAGAGAGAGAGAGAGAGAGAGAGAGAGGTGACATTTAGGGATCTTTTCTGATACAAAGTTCTGCTCTCATGTTGAGAACATGGAATAAACATGAAGTTATCCAGGTGAATATATATATACATATATGTATATATCTTTTCAGAAAATTTCCAGATTCTTCCTAAAAATTATATAACTTCTCAAACATATATTGTATAAATTTGTACTTGAATGAGGAAAGGTAACTTGTGTTTGTATTCTAATTTTCTAAGCTCAATCTAATTTTCAAAGCACCCATTTGATACTTTCAAAGTCCTACAGAGAATAAGTATTTTTGTCTATGTATGACTCTGGTTGCTTTAGGTGCCTTTGAATGAGTTCTAACGCAAGGGTGCTTCCTCTTTTTTGCTGTCTCTCTGATGTTTCAAGCATGATGTTCTCCAGGGACTGATCTCTCTTGACAGTATGCCCCAAAATACGGACAAAGTATCCCCATCCTCATTTCTAAGGAGCATTCTGGCTGTTCTTCTAAAACAAATCTGTTTCTCCTTTTGGCCATCTATGATACTTTCTTCCCAGCACCATAATTCAAAGACTTTGATTCTTTTCTGGACTTACTCATTCATTGTCTGCTTTTCCCATGCCTCTGAGAGGGTTGAAGATACCATGGCTTGGGTCAGGTGCACACTTTAATCCTCAAAGGTACATCCTTGATGTAACAAAACTAGAAAACATATTGGAATAAGATAGAAGTTGTGTCATCATTCTATTTGTCGAAATGCAGTTCCAGTTCAAGTTCTACTTCCTGGATCCTGCGTTTTAAACACCATCTACGTAGATCATGTGTCATGGTTTTACATGCCAAGCCAGACAGTGCTTCATTCCATTGTGTGTAGGCTTTTCCCCGGGTCGGAACATGCTCAAGGTACCTAACAACAAGAGCCTAACCTAGTTTCAAATCTAACTCTGTAATTAAATTGTAAGTGAAGTGTGAAATTCTCTATTGTTTAACAGAATAACATGAACATAAATGGTATCCTCTTTCTGGGAAACCAGAAAAACATAATAAATGTTTTTACTGAACTAAATCAAATGGTTACAATGTTACTTCTTTCAGTTTTACATGTCTAATTCTTCTAAAGATCTCAGCATAGTAGTATTTAATGATAAACTTGTAGGTAATTAATGTGGGCATACTGATAATGTAGGCATTATGCTATTTCATAAGCTGAGTTACCTGTTCATTATTTGAGTAGGAGAATAACAATATGAATTTTTCTAATTGAACAAGGAAAATCAAAGTGTGTTTGTATTCATTTCCTCAATCTGATTTTTCAAAGCACCCATTTGACATTTTCCAAATCCTTCATAAGAATAACTACATAAATAATCAATTAGTTGGCATTCTATGATGCTCACCTTCCCGACACAACCGCTGAAGACAAAGCGGGTGAATAAGCAAATGTGGTGAAGAAAGCTGATGGTGCCCGG
>NW_022107431.1:6081710-6110099 GCF_000313985.2 Echinops telfairi
GAGAAAATGTTTTGAGAAACGATGTACAAATGCGCTTTACACAATTGATGTGTGTATGAATTGGGATAACAGTTGTATGAGCCCCTAATAAAATGTTAAAAAAGAGAGAAAAAAATCAATTAGTTTGAAAAAAGAAAGGCCAATACGTAATCCTATCCAATAAATGGTTTGTGGATGGTTAGTGGACATTAATCAAGACAAACAATACAATAGGTTAGAACAACCAAGAGGAGAACAAATTAAGATCATACCTTGTTTTTAAATGAAGAGTCAAGGAACAGAAAATACATTTTCTTATAAGTCAAGCTGGGTAATAAAGTGATAATACACATGTTGGAAAGCAAGTAACTGTAATAGAGATCTGGCCTGCACCTACTCTCGTTTCCTCACTACTCATTACAGGTGAAAAGCTATTCCGGTTGACACAGATGCCTCACATGATTCCTACTGAAATGGTGTAGTTTAAGAAGTGCACCTTGAGGCTCTAGCCACAGCTGAGATCTTAGTCTATGGTGTTACTCATTTGGAGTTAGGAGAAAGTCATGTCTCTTGTTACTCATGGTATATACAAATGACTTTAGTCTTCTTAAGACATTGCATTGCTATCCAGTTCTAGGCTGCTATTAAATTGTTTTCATATATCTTGCAACTAACTGTCGTGTTAGCAACCACGAGTAAATGGTAAGAGGAATTGCACCAAAGCATCATTCTTCTCTATGCGGGTATTTGAATAGTGAGTGTCCTTGCTTTCTTTTGTCTTCCTAGCAATGTTTGTTTCAATGTAGTACTGCCCTAGGTACCTTCCCTTTAGTTAAGTATGACGTCATGCACACTTATGAATGCATACATAAAACTTTATGGAACACTTCTGAGACAAGGCTCCATCCATGTTCCACAAACTGAACATATAGGTAAGTGACTCATTTCACAATACCAGAAGCTACTGTTATTATGCTCAGATAATCGATAAAAAAGTGGAGCTTCCAGAGATGCGATAATCACACAGCTACAACAATTATAAAATCCAAGCAAAATAGCGAGCACAGGCACTGAGGGTACGGTTTTGCTTCTCCTTGTAGCAGCTGTACATCTCCTCATTGGCTTCTTGTTGCATCTAAACCCTACCTCGCTTCCCCAGGGAACTAAGAGAGGTCAGGTGCTTTTGACACTGTAGACACATGAAACTGGCCAATCTTCAGCAAGGGGGAAGGGGAATTTCTGCTTAAGGCTATCTGCTTGTGACCCTGGATTCTTTTATTCAAACCATGCTAGGTTCCTATGATTCCGGGGAATGTGGACAAGGTAAAAGTCAGGGTTAATTAATACAAAAGTTAATTACTGTAGATTATCACTTACTAGAACCTCTGGCATATCCTTTGTTTTGCATGACCTTGTATATTCCTCCCTTTCTTTCACTAATAGAGGCCTGGTGGGTTTGCCCGGTACATGGTAGGCTGCTCACTGCCAGGTCCAGGGTTCAAAAGCCACCAGCCACACCTAGAGAGAAAAGTGATCCTGAAGCTGTCTGCTCCCATAGTCTGCTTGATGGCAACGAGTTCAGAAGTTTTGTCTAATAGTATATCCAGTAGGAGAAAAAAATAGTATTTGAAATTCAAGGCAACCATTTTTTTTCTAAACCGGAGGTTCTGAGAGAACACTTAATTGTGGATTCAGGGGTTATTTATGCATTTTCTCTCCTTGACCTTGTTGCTGGATAGCAGAGAGTCATTGCTAATGCTGCCAGCTTTGCTGTCTAAAGCAGGGCTGAGGTTAAGGCCCTGGAAATCACTCATTCCAGCTAATGTCGCTCCCGCCTCACCAAAGAGAAGCAGTTCCGGCCATCACATCCCCCAAACTCCAAGGTCATTGACATCAGGTCCTGACTGAACAGGCAGGGAAGGACTGTCCCGTAGGTTTCCTAGACTGGCGCTCTTTATGAGAATGGCAGCCTGTTCTTGCTCTCTTGGAGCAGCTGGTGGCTCCAGCTTCAAACTACGGAGCCTACATTTAGCAGTTCAACGAGTAACCCACCATGAATGGTGTCATAAAGATCCAAATGGCAATTCAGAGAAAACAGTTCACCACCCCACCTCTGCCACCACCACCCCATCTCCGCCACCGCCAGACCACCATCCCACCACCCCACCTCTGCCACTACCACCCCCACCACCTCTGGTCTAAAGGGATAAACATGAACCCAGAGAACCACTAAGCAAAAGGGGAGGCGCCTGCCCTGCCAGGAGTTTGAGGCCTTTGCAGTGCTGGCCTGCCATCATCCATGAAGAAGGGCACTGGGGGCCTGCAGAATGGACATTCGTGTACTGAAAACCACAAAAATAAAACACAGCATCTTACATAATCGAACACATTTAATTGTGTCCATTCCCTAGTAGGGACAGGGCAGGAAAGGAGCTTTTCACAACAAATTCTAGTTTTAGATTAAGCATGATAGGTTCACCTTCCATCTATTTATCTTAGCTACTGAAGGTCTGGAGTCTGCCATGATTGTGCTGTCCCAAGAGGGAAACGAGTGTATCCTTTTAAGACCCAACATCCCGCCCAGAAATGGAGGCAGCTAGCTTCTAATTGCTAGAATTATTATACCCTCCTCTCTTAGTGTTTCTTTTACCAAAACCCTACTAGTTTTAGAAGTGTGCTGGAGAAGAAAATAATGAGACATTCATGAGATGAAAATGGTCTTCATGGAAGCAGGCCGACTGCTTTTCTCTTGCACCTCCCAGCACACATCTGCTTATTTCCTGTCCGAGGCTGGGACTCTGAGGGGCCGCCCTGTACAAGGGGTTTCCAGGTTCCTAATCCCTCCGACCTGACCTGGCTTTTGACCGGGGGATTCTCCGCCCTTGAGCAGCAGCAGAGGCTCACCGCCTCTGGACACACGAGCTCTGCCGCAGTTTGCGGAAGGTAGTTGGGTCACCGCAGCTTTGGGAGAGGTCCTTTCTGTCCAGTGCAGGCAAAGGTGGACTTGGGTGACTCACACTGATTGCAGGTGTCTTCTTTCTGACTCTCTGCCCTTACTGTTTCACAGTCGACCTAATGCTTGTGTGTAAGGGTACCTCTGCTCCTCATGGCCACCTGGGAGCATGGGTCCCCCAGGTCTCCGTACTCCATACCCACACAAACTCTTTCTTGAGTGCTGTGGTCAGGGCTAGCTCCTGGGGCTACTGTGTGTGCTGCTACATGTAAAGCACTGCCAAATCACGCTGTCATGAGGACGGGCCTCGCACCTTCTGCTGACATGGCTCATCACCATGTCCCACCCAGTGTCATCTGTTGTAACAAGAAGGACCACTGGGTGTGTAGCAGTCAGGCCAAACCTCTCTCTGCCTTCCAGCTTTGTCACTGAATGTCATGTGTAGCACAAGGTAGGAGAACCACCTTGATTTTTTTTTTTAATCTGCTTGTACCCCACAGACATAGAACTCAGAAGCTGTAGTGATCATGAAGTAAACACTTAAGGCATGTTTGCTAATACTTATACAGTGTAAAGTTGGTGATATTCAGAAACCTTCTGAATATTGTGTCTACATTTTCCGCAACAAAATCTTAGCCTATCCTATGTGTGGACAAGACCGAACTGTTTTAGGGAGAACATCCCTGGGAAAGACTGCATTATTTTGGATAGAACATCCATGGGAAAGACTGCACTATTTTGGGGAGAACACAGATAAAATGTGGGTCATCTCTTCCACCCCAGATTCCATGGGACCCGTGGAAGACCCTAGTTTGCGGAATAAAGGTTAACAGACTGACCATGAACCTCTTTCTGGATACAGATCTGCCCATGGTCACATTGTAAAACCTGATAGTAACATTTTTTTGCTAGTAAATTATTACCCTTGGCCTTTCGTACACTGTACCCAACCACTTGACTCATGTGGCATGGGTTTCACTACAGTAATCGTGGTTCAGGGAAGACAAAGGAGAAGAGGAAGGTGGAGAAGGGAAAAAATCAGCTAAACGCCCTTGGTAATGCATTGCTTTTGTATGATTCAGGCACGGTGGACTGCAGCACCGATGACAAGCCCACAATGTTAATATGCATCTCCTTGTAACCAGTCCTCCTCCAATCGCGATGCCCTGCTCCTCTTCATAGAGCCCAGCTTCGTCGATGATTTGTTCAACACAGATGAGCGAGTAGGGTTGAAAGGGGCACACACTTTCCTCATTCTGAACCAGCCAATATACCCTGTTCTGCCGGGACAGGGGCCCCTGGAGCTACTTACAGGTTCCAGGTGAGCTCAATTCAGCACCAGAATGCCCTCTTTTTTCCCTAAGAAGGTTATCCATAATTTGTTGTTATAGACACAACCCCTGATGCCTTTGCACGGTCAATAAAACACAGATAAACATTTGTCTGGTGCTCTCTACTCTCAGCCCAGATCCATCTGATGTCAGCAATGATGTCTCCTCTTCTCTGCCCTCTTATGAGCTGACTTGTATTCTCTCAGTTCCATGTCGGTGTGCCTTAGCAAACATTTAAAAAAATTACTATAGGGGAAAAATTCCCTTTGCTTCTGTGTGGTGTGAGTGAAAGTGCTTGATACTTCCTGCATCCCGTTGTGTTGTCTTTGTTTGGAACGGGCACAAAGATGGATCTCGACCAGTGAGTTTGCCAGGTCTTCCAAATTTCTCATCATATCTGTGTGAGCATTCCAACATTATCTCTGAGCATCTCAATTGGCAGTCTTTCAATTCCTGGAGGCTTGTATTTTTATTTTGTTTTGGTTTGCCAGGATCTCCAGTGAATGCCGTTGATATCAGTGAGGCTGGAGATCTCGTTCCTCAGTATCGCCAGGTTGGGTCATATGCAGCCTACAAACATAGTTGAACATGGACCAGATATTTTCAGTGCAGTGGCTCCGAGTGTTCCTTCCAGCTTCTCCTGGTGCCTCCTATATCATTTGACATATTTCCCCAGAGAATCCTTCAGTATTGCAACTGCTTGTTCCACAGCAGGTCCCTGCTTTGTTCTAACTCATAATGTTGGGCTTCTCCATTAACTCTCTCCACAACTGTCGTTGCTTTGATTCCTGAGCATTCCAGTAGATGGAATCCACATGCATTGTCAGCATTTAGGTGGTGGTGGGAAACATGTTTGCCATGAACAGGTTGCTGGTCTTGTAAAAATCTGTCACGTGGTCTCCAACATTGTTTCTTTCACCATGGTCATGTTTTCCAATTATCCGTCCGTCTTCATTTACACTGCAACCGTCAGTAATGAATAGTGCTGATTTTGATCAATATCAGCCTGAAGAAGTGTATAAATTCTTCAACTCCCTCATCTTTGGCGTTAGTGGCTGGTGTATCCTTTCACCACACTTATTCAGTTTGCATGCTGAGCAATTAATCAGAGAACTGACTTGATGGCACCTAACAGTAACGACATAGGCATATGAGTTGGGCATTAACTAAGGAAGATCAGAGAAGAATTGATGCTTTGGCGTTATGGTGCTGGCCAAGAATTTTGAAAGTGCCATGTCCTATTCTCGGACGAAGTGCAGCCTGAATCCTCTTTGCGAGGGATGATGGTGAGACTGCGTCTCACATACTTTGGCTATGTTGTCAAGAGAGACCAGTCCTTGGAAAGGGATGCCATTCTTGGTAAAGTAGGACAATTGAAACAAAGGAAAACAGTTGAGGAGATGGATTGGCACAGTGGCTGCAACAATGGGCTCAAACTGACCAACAATTGTGAGGATGGTGCAGGACTTAGCAGTGCTTTGTTCTGTTGCACGTAGGGTTAGTATGAGCTGTCATCAACTTGACTAGACCTAAGAGCAATAATTGTTCTAGATTCATACTCATACATTCCATGTTCCAGTTATTAATGGATGTTTGCAGCCATTTTTCCTCATTTGGAATTGTGCCCCATTAGCAAATGAAGGTCCCCAAAGCTTTATCCATCCATGTCCTTAAAGTCAGCTTAACTTTGAGGAGGCAGCTCTGTCCCCAGCCAGCTAGTCTGAAGGAGACTTGGTAGCGTCATGGTTGTGCATTGGGCTGCTAACTGCAAGGTCAGCAGTTTGACACCACCAGCTGCTCCTCAGGAGAAAAGGTCAGGCTTTCTCCTTCCGTGAAGATTTGCAGTCTTGGAAACCCAATTGGGCAGAAAAAATGAGCACTCTGAATCCATCACGGTTCTATGTGCTGGGAACAAACAGAGAGTGAGAGTCTTCTGACTCCCCTTCAGAAATGCACGCATCAGAGGTGTGGTGGGCCACGGAGTCACCCAAGAGGCTCATCATATTCTCTTCATGCCTAACTTGGGGAACCTCGGTGGAAGAAGAGCTTCCCCTTAAGTAACGAGCACTCAGTCCTTCTGTTGCCCAGCCTGGAGTCAGCAGGCACCAGAGGAGAAACCGGCAGTCCACAGCTCATCACATCCCTTAGGAAGGATGCAGGCTCACAGCTGCCACCACTCTGGTCTCCCCACCCAGAAGACAGTGTGCTTTCTTTAATTCTGTCACTCAAAGGAATCATCCAAGTCTAAGCTTCTGCCCAGGGATCATTCTGTGTGTGGCCAACATCCTTTGTAACTTCTGACTTGCTCTAGAGCTTAGAGTGCTCAGCTCCCCTATGCCCCCACCACGCACCCCCAGGCATCCTCTGAGAAGTTGCAGAGGAAGAGAAAGGGGGAAATTCTGTGGGGCATTGCTGATAAACACTGCTTCTATACCCATCTTCAGATCTGGTTTACCTGGGGACCGGGTTGCTATCAGGCAGTATGGGAATGTCTGGGTGGAGTATCAGAGGAGCCCCTTTCCTCTCCATTGTCACAGAGATGGGGTCCACCTGAGACCAATTAGCCAGAAAACACTGCATGGGCCTGCTTGTAGTGAGTGTGGTACACACAGGCATCATTGTGTTGCCTTGCTAATCCATGGTGAGCCATTTCAGAAGGGAGTCATGGCCTCGTTGCCCATGTGGGAGAAGGTGGACTTGTGTGCCATCCCTTGGGGGAAAGCAAAGCTAGTCCTGTGTGTGCCATGTGTATTGGGTGATCAATCCTGTTCTCCCTGGTCCTTCCAGTTGTGAGTCAGGAGCTTGGCTTTACTGATTGCTTCTGTCCTCTAATACCCAGGGCACTTGGGTAGAGCATCCCCACTCTTAACTCTTCAACTACCTATACTTTCATCTTGTTCTCAGAAACACAGCACATCTGCCCTGGAGACTAAGATATGCCTCTCAGTGCAACCTCACTGTGTGGAAATGGAGAGAATGCAGAGGCCCCAGATTTCACACCTTTGTGAGTGATTTGGAATGGTGCCCTGAAAGCCAGATGGCCCTGCCCTAATGTTAGATGCATCTTGAGTTGGGGAATTTCCAGGGAACTTGGGGCAATATGCTCTTCAATGAAAACTTAAGTCTTGGTTGGTGGTAATGTGAAGCACCACAGCGAAGGTCGAAGATCAGTGATTGGGGGATGATATGCATATGGGACTCAAAGCAATCTTTCCTCCCAGGCTCTTCTTCCATTTGTAAGGTGGAAACAGATGGCTGCTCTGATGCCACCATCCAATCCAGCCCACTCTGAGTCAAGCACGTGTGAAGGTGGCAGAAGTGTGATGGCCATTAGACCAGCTTTTTCACCCCTTGGACTAGATCTGCCTTTTTCCTGTATTGTTGATGGATGCAATCCCCATAATCATTCCCAGGGGCATATCTCATAAAGAACAATGTGGGATGTGATGGTTTTAAGGGAAGAAGCTTTGCATTTGTCTTTTGGCTGCTCTGAAAATCAGTAAGCTTCCCCGAACACCAATGGACTATGCGGTGTATATACCTTCACAGTATTACCATCTCTGTGGGGGAATGGTTCAAGGGGCAGTTGTGTAATTGAGGGTGTATTAGTCTAGGTACTTTGGAGAAACAAATCCACGGTGACTCATGTATAAGAGAGAGTTTTATGTAAAGAAAAGGTGTATCACGAAAATATCCTAACCCAATACTGCCCAAGCCCACAAGTCCAACATTAACCCATTTACCCAACACCAGTCCACAAAGTCCTCCACCTCACAAAACAGAGGCAATGATGCCGACTGCAGGAGGAAAGCTGAGTCCGTGAACGTGTAAGCATCTCAGCACTGGCAAGGGTCTCCACACGGCTGCTCCAGCACCCAGGGCTGCATCGGGATAGATCCATGCAGCTTCTCCTTGGGGATGTCTTGTAGGAAGTCCATCTTGCAAGCTGAAGCAGGGAACTGCTAAGGCAGCTGCACCCGATACAACCATCACAAAACAAGAGACCTGAGAACTAGAAAGGCGAGGCTTTACCACCCATTTATCCCTCCGCCTTTCAACCAGCACCACATGTGATTATCGGCCAGGCTGGCACAATTAACTAACTCAGAGGGGTAAATTAAAGAGGCATCAGACAAGATAAAGAATGCAGGGGCTCATCTCTTCCATGGCAACCAGAACCAGAATGAGGGAGAATGTATTCTCTCAGAAGCATATATAATCTTGGGCATGCAAACTATGGTAAGCACATATGTAACAGGAAGGGGTTGTATTAGAGGTGTACTCGTAACAGGAGGGGGATGAGCTAGAGGTATACATGCAATAGGAAGGGGAGGTACTAGAGGCATACATGTGACAGGAAGGTACATATGTAACAAGATGAGCGGATTCTAGAGTCAATATGGTAGCCTAATCTTGGTGGTCTCTGAGCTGGCTTGACCTTAAGCGCCCCTGAGCTCTTGTCCATAGGAAAAATTCATCATCTTTAAAAGAAGGGAGTGCGCCTCACTTAGGGAGGGACAGACAATAGGGTCTGATTGCTCTCTCTGGCAGGCAACCTTCAGTCAAGCCGCCTTCAAGCGGTTGACCTTTAATTGTATATAGTTGCATCCATGTGCTTACAAGTAACTTAAGATTGGCAGTAATATGAGGGGACATTATGGGGGATAACTTTTACTTAGGAGACTATGACTGGAACACATCTCCAACCTGCTAACATGCAGGTCTCCCTCCACAGGATCCCCAGCCTCCCTGACTCCTTAACACTCTTTAATGCATGAATGTAGAGAATCTGTCCGCATACACTCTCTTCCCAGTTCTGTTCCCCATAGATCTTACTTTTGTAATCTCTGGCTTCTACTTATACTCGTACCCCTTCCACAAAAATGAACTCAAGCAAGCAATGCATGCATTACTCCAAGTTCCTATTTCTAAACCTCGAAATCTCTACAGGGTTCCACCAATGCAGGGAGTCTCAGAGATGCTTTGTACTCGTTTCTTATGGCTGTACCTTAGAAATGGGAGCAGTGCCACCTTCTAGCCTCCTTAAAGACCAAGAAAGGCAGTTAACATTGCAGAACCAGCATAGGAAACAGAAATGACCACCAGGGCTTGATTCTACAGACACGCACGTGCAGTGTCCTCCACGTCAGAAAGTGGCCTGCTCAGAAACTACCCTTCATCATAAAGGATGACACAGGACTGGGCAGGGACTCCTCCGGTTGTTCCCAGGGTCACTATGAGGTCAAACCAGTCCATTGACGCCTAACAACAGCAAGGCAATGTAAATGGGTTCACAATGAACCATCACTGAAAGCAAATGCTAACAGCCCTGGTCTCCAGGTTTAACGGTTTTCTCCCCGTTTTATTCTACTCGCACATTTGAGGAAACCAGAGGCTGTCAGGAATGAAGTATATTTCTTCAGAAGAAGAGAACGGAGCAGCCAACAGGAGCAGGCATTTCAGCTGATGAGAAATATTTGCTTTAGGAACACAGACACTTTATAAAAGAACCTCCCCACCCCCCACGCTTGTTTTTGTGAAACAATTTCTACATCTACTTCCCTAACCCCAGCTCTTCCTAGTGGTTATTTATATCACCTTCCACGGATGCTTGCTTTAAGAGCCATCCTTTGTCTGAAAAAACGGCTTCATCACAGCTGCTCGACCACATGCCCAGCAGTAACGACTTCCGTCAAGCAATTTGCAGCTGTCCGCATTCGCAGTGCCATATTATACCCCTGTGAACAGAGGCACCCGTGAGTCACATTCTGTGAGTCACAGTCTATGCGATTGTGCCCATGTGCCGTGTTAGCTTGGTAAAGAAAAGGAAGCACAAGCAAATAGTGTGGTAGTCATCAGATGACCATAGTCTTTGGGGGACCAGAAGTCCTTTAATTTCATTAAAGAGAGCCGCCACCATTGTTGACATTGAGAGCCGGGGCTGTCAGTTTAGTTTACCTTAGCAACCTTAGCATCATCTACTAAGTGACATCCCACGTGCCACCAAGAGGCTGTGGTGTCCATGGGCTTCAGAATCACCATATCAGGAAGTAAGTGTCTCCTCCCTCTTTACCACATGCAGATAGTTATTTGTCCAGTTAGCGTTTTGCTGAAGCTCATGAGTGGCCATATGAGGTGCAGCTTCTAGTCTCTTCCCTGATCAGAGGAAAATAGTCAGGCCAATTCAAGACACACAGGAACAGTTAGTCCGGTGGAGCAAGGGCCCACAGGAACCTCGGTGTGGTAGCTACATAATCTTTGGTCAATTTGAGAATTAAGAATGAAGGGGTGGATTTTAGCCTGCCAATCAGATCGCAGCTTGATGACCTCATTTCGAGGCACTAAGGAGATAAATAGCTTGCTGGAAGTGAGACAAACAGACACTCCCTGCAAGACATTCCCATTGACAAGACACGTGGAGCTACGCTAGAGCTCTGGAACTGGAGGAGCCACGTGGAGACCCCAGCCAGCACTGAGATGCCCACACCACCACTGGATCCACAAGACTTTCCACCCACTGGCCTGTGATCTTCCTGCATTCAGCTCCATCGCATGTGTTTCATAAGTCTGAAGAGGACGTTATAGATTGGTAACAGACATATGGGCTAATATCGAATTTATGGACTTGGTCTGGACTGGCCTGGGATGTTTTCTAAATATTTTCTAAATATTCAGTTGCTCTTGTATATAAAGCTCTTTCTTGTACACATATGAGTGTCAATGCATTTGTTTTTCTAGTCTACCACACTCAGCCTCCACTGAACCCAGAAGAGCTAGATGGTGCCAGCTGTTTCTACCAGCTACTCTGAAAGGAACCACATTAGACTGTCCTGAAGAATGTGCAACAAAAATGTGTGGGGGAAATGTGGAACAAATGGAAAATCATTTAAAAAAAGAAAGAAGATGAATACCAGACTTAATGGTTTGATAAAGACCAGAACTACCCCTGAGGCTAAGGCCCTTACTCTTCCTTCAGGTCTGGAAATGAATTCTCCCCCACAGCTCATGGAAAGGGAACAGTAACACTTGAAGGTATGCACCTTAAAATAACCCACCGCTTGAGATCCAATGGGCAGCATTGACCCAAAGACAAAGTTCAGATGGGTTCTGAAAGTGGGAGGCACAGAAACAGGGATCATGGGGAGGAGGAGGGGTGAGTGATGTAACGTTGTAGGGGTTGAAATTAATGACATGAAGCAAAATGTATCCGAACTGTCAAGGTAAAACTCATCATCTGCTCTGTAATCCTTCACCCGTTTCACAATAAAAAAATAATTAAAAACCAATAATGATACCAAAACAAAATCCACTTTGCTTTCAAGCATCACTCTTCTTGAACCATGAAATATACATGCTAATAGTATATCACCTGCTATGGATCCACCCCAGACCATCAGTTTGCCTGCCGTTCATGTGGAGGGGACCCTAGAAGCTATGTTACCAGCATTCCAAATGCCATCAGGGGCACACATAGTGGGCAGCGATGGTCAGACCTTCCCAAGACGGACTAGAAAGAGAGACCTGGAAATCAACTTCAGAAAAGTATCAACTGAGAACCCTGTGAGATCACAGGATAGTCTCAGCCAACCGATTCCAAGAAGATCATTTCAAAATTTAGAGTACGGTTGAATAAATAATTTTTGAGACAAAATTCCATCACGATGTCATATCCAAGTTACTTGAAGTGAAAGACGTATGGGCAATTTGAAGAACAAAATGCCTAGAGGGTACTTCTGATGGTCTTTGTGGGTGACTGTAGCTGCCTTCCAGGTGGCCCTGAATTATAAGGAAATTTTGCCCAGTCCCACAGCATCTCCACACTCAATTGTGGATCAGCCTGGTGTAGTTCACAGGCTCTCACTGACCAGTGTTCAGGAGGAGATCACGAGGCCTTTCTTCCTGACCCATCTTATTCTGGAAGCTCTGCTGAAACCTGTTCGGCATGCAGCAACATGCACACCTACACTGGCAGTCAGGGAGGGATGGGCGTGGCGATGACGCTGGGCCTTCTGCAGGGGAGGTGATGCCTCTCCACAGAGCTGCCAGACTGCCCCTTGGGTGTTCTTGGTGCACACTCAAGCTCAGGGCTGCCGACTTCAAGATGAGGAGTTCCCCAGGAGAAAGTCGGGGCTCTCCACTCCCCTGAGGAGTTACAGCCTCAGAACCCCGCAACAGGGGCTCTACTCTGTGCTTCAGAGTCCCTGTGGGTTGGAATCAGTTCGATGGGAGTGAGTTTGGTTTTGTTGGGTGTTTTGTGTTGTTTTGTTTTTGTTGTCAGTGGCCACGCGAGCACCATGGTCTCCCCTCGATGATTGTACGAACCTTGACAGAGGGAGACCCGGGCCCATAGCCCAGGGCATCCTACGGGCAACAGTTAAACTGCTGTCCCCATTGCCCGTTCCGAGCTTCTTCTGCAAGTACACTTTAGGCTAGTCACCTCTGGACATTGGATATATTGTATTAAAATATATAACTGTCACCTCGTATGCATTTATGACATACCCTGTCCTATAGGGTCGCTGTACGTCAGAACTGACTTGATGACTGAGTTTGTTATTGGAAGTGGTTCCTTACTTCATCCTAAAAGTGTCTCATTTCCTTCCAGCCTCCTAGCCCCATCCAGGCTCTGTGCCTCCGACCCCAACCAGCCATTCTTGGCTCTCTTCTAATTTTCTTTCAGTTCCTCGGTCTCTTCCTCGCCCTGCCAAGTTGCTAGTTGGGCGGTTTTAGACCCGTGAGTCCCAGCAGCCGGTGTGGGGCCAGGGAAGTAATGATGACGGATCGAGGCCTGCTGCTCCTCCAGCTGCCAGTGAAACCAGGAAGCTCGCGCCGTGCGTCTGCCGTGTCCCCGGGCGGGAAAGAAGCTGCTCAGCCCTCAGCCCCCACCTCATTATTCTCAAACCCTCTCCATTTACTTCAACTGGATTCCATCTGCAAATAGTTGGCATCATTCATTATTGCTCATGTAGATGTACCAGTCACACATTTCAATAAGTAGCTTCACTTATCTGAAGGAGCCCGGTGGTGCAGTGGTGACGTGTTGGGCTGGAATCCGCATGGCCGGCAGTTCGAAGCCACCAAGAGCTCCGAGGGAGTAAGACTGGGCTTTCTACTCCCGTCCCCAGTTTCAGTCTGGGAGGCCCAGAGGGTGTTGCTGCGAATCAGCATTGGCTTGGTGGCTGTGAGAGCGAGTCATTTATCTGAAGGATGCACCCAAGCATGTTACTCTCTGAGATGCGATGACATAGCTTCTGGCTCCACACACTGTTAGAGGCAAGACCATGTCCGTTGTTAATGCAAGCATTCATGAAGAAGGAGGGAGGCGGGCTAGATAGTCCTCACCTGCATTTTCACCTCTAGGGTTCATTTTCTCATTTCCAGGGCATGCTGCCTTTTGGTTGGGGCCTATTTCACTAGAGGAATCTGGTGAAATGGGCCCCTTTTCACCATCTCTGTCACCAGAGACCCCTCAGGACATATGTGTCCCACTATTGTGTCAAAATTCTGTTAACTCCAAGAAAAAAGGGTTGGGTTTTTTCCCCTCATTTTATTCAAAATGGCTTGCATTACTGAAAACATATGGAATTAGCAACAACTTTTAAAAAAATTCAAAACAAAATAATTCAGTCTTCAAAGGGGTAATATCTCTGGGAATGGAGCCAGGATTCCGAGCTCTCTGAGAGCTACTGAATCTAGTGAAATTCATGGGACGTATTCTGAAAGCAAATATCATCTGCTTTATTTGTCGGTTCCAACTCGGAGCGATCCCATGTACCATAGAAGAGAACACCACCTGGTCGTGCCCACCCTCACAACTGTTGTTATGTTTCAGTCCATTGTTGCAGCCACTGGATCCAACCAGCTTGTGAACCTTCCTCTTTCTCGCTTGCTCCTTCACTTTACCAAGCATGATGTCCTTCTCCAGGGACTGGTCTCCCCTGATAACATGCCCAAAGTACATGAGAAGATGTCTCACCATCCTTACTTCTAAAGAGCATCCCGGATGAACTTTTTGTAGGACAGTTTGTCCATTCGTCTGACCATCTGGACCACTCACTGTCCACTGAGAGACCCTGTGGATGAGATGGCAGCCCTGGTCCTCCTCATCCTCCACAATGTCTGTCAAACTATGCGGGGAATTAGCGTTAGGTTGCGGATCTTCACCAGCACAGGCCCTGAGAGTTGGCACTGCCTTCAGGAGCAGATGGGGAGCGGTAACTTTCAGAATCACAAGACTGTTTGGATACATGACTCCCCATCACCCAAACAATCCCCGGAGGCAGCCAGAGAAGGAAGGGAGAGTCGGAGCCAGAGCGTTCACTGAAATTGGCACTGGGTGTGTGAGACATATTTCCAGCAAGGGGGGGAAATGGAAAGGTTTTGAAAACAGAATAAGATGAACACTTCATACTTTTTAAAAAGGGATGGTACATTTGCAGCTGCGTATCATGAAAAGAAAAACAAAACTTAATTAGGAGGAAGCCACTCCTGGTTTCAGAGCGTCTTTTCAATAGCCTTCATGCTGCTGGAGGGAGTCCAGGTGACACCGGGGGTCAGCAGCTTGGATCCAGCAGGCATTCTGCAGGGGAAAGATGCGCTGTCTGGAGAGTCGAGGTCTTGGAAACCTAATGGGGCACTCCTCGGTCCTTTAAGTTGGCTATGCGTCTTTTAGGTTGGCACAGATTTCATGGCAGTGGTAGTTACATAATCTGTGTCAATTTGAGAGGATTAGCAGTGAAGGGGTGGAGTCCGGCCTGTCAATCAAGATATAACCAATGAAGTCTCTGTGTGGCCATGGCCTTTTCCTGAGAATTCTGGGAACTCCTGTATTTTCCTCCTTGGAGGCAGGAGACACTTCTCTCTCTCTGCTCACTCCCTGAGATGATGCTCTACTGACAAGACACTTGGCGCTATGCCCTGGGCGCTGGAGAAACCATATGGACCTACCCTGATGTAACCAGACCTCTAGAGCCAGAAAAGCCACATGGAGACCCCTGCCAGTGCTGAGATGCTTACAAGGCCACTGGATCCAGAAGACTTCCAACTCATTGGCCTGTGATTTTACTACCTTGGACATCATTGCATGTGTTCCGTGAGTCTGAAGAGGACTTTATAGATCGGTATCGGACATATGGTCTAATATCAGACTTATGGACCTGATCTGGACTGGGCTGGGATGTTTTCTCCATATTCAATTGCTCTTGTAGATAAGCTCTTTCTATACACATGTAAGTGTCTACGAATGTGGCAGTGGCTTAAGTACTGGTGGGGAGTAGTCCTGACGCCACTCTGATAAAAGCCCTTGTCTGCTAACTGAAAATCCAGCCATCCAAATTCACCAGATGTTCCGTGGGGGAAAGAAGTGGCAGTTGGCTCCTGTCCAATTACAGCCTTGAAAATCCTATATAGGCAGTTCTGGCCTGTCCTACAGGCTGGATATAAGTTGGAATTGACTCAATGGTCCAGATGGACTCAATGGCAGTGGGTTTAACACCGATGACCATCTCATGGCCGTCCCTGTCTTTGCTCAGCTCCAGGGATTCACTGGGAGAAGGGAAGATCACTGTTGACAGAAAGCCAAGGCATGTGGCTGCCTTGCTGTGATTATTGAACCTAGCTGCCTGTCAGAGCAACCACTGGTCCCATGTTTCCCAGGACTTGGCAGATTTTAGCATTGAAAAGCCCCTCTGCTGGGAGTCCCCTTGGTCCTGGGGATGCTGACCACCATGGCATTGCTTTGCATGGACCAACCATTTAGATAGCTTTCTCAACAAACCCCTGGTGGCACTGCAGATGAGATGGTGGGCTGCTAGCCTATAAGGTCAGCAATTTGTACACATATGGGGCTACTCTGAGTTAGAACCGACTTGATGGCCCTGGATGGATTGTTTTCTTCATTGAAAGGTACAGCCAGTGGCTAGGCAATGCTCCCTCTGTGCCAGAGAAGGAGGTGAGCAGGAGGGGTACCATGGAAACCGCCAGCCAGGGGTGACATTTGTCAATCCTGAGCCCTGCCATGCCATGCTCACATACTGTTCACTCACATTAAAAAGCTTCCTGGTTTGAGAGAGAGCATTAGTGTCACTCTGGGGAAGTGTAGGAATCCCTGAGCACATCCTCCTCTGTGAATTAGTGCGCACGTTGGCAGCTGTTGGAAGTTCACTCTCTAGACCCCGTGTTTGTATCAGGCCGTGCATGTGTGTGGTACGGAGAGGGCACCAAGGGATTTGTCTGGGGAGAGGAGCAGATGATCCCCAGGGCATCGTCCTTGGAGACCAGTTTTCTGCGGAGTCCTTGTAGGGAAATAAGACGAGGACCGGACTACTGAAATATGTCTTCTGAGGGAACCGGAAAGGACCAGGGAAGGCAGCCTTCCTACTCAGGATTTGGGCACTGGGGGTGGGGGGCTGCCCACCACTCATCTGGCAGTGTGTTGTACCTTGCATGTTTCCACGATGCTGGAAGCTATGCCAACAGTTACTTAGATGCCTTTAGGGTCAACCAAGGTAGGTGGGATTCAACGAAGCTTCCAGAAAAAACAAACGGGAAAGAAAGGCCTGGGGATTTACGTCAGAAATCATTGATCACCACAGCATATGTCCCACATGATGCTGGATGCTGGACCCCCTGGGTTGGATAGGTCCAAGGTGGCTGCAGTGATAGACTATAGCAGGTAAAGGTTCATAAAGATGATACAGGACTGAGCTGTCTGATTCCATGAGCAGCCAGTGTGTTGACCTTTGTACCACCCAGGGACTCAGGTGTGTGTGTGTGTGTGTGTGTGTGTGTGTGTGTGTGTGTACTCCAAACCATTTCAAACTCACTACCATTGAGTTGATTCCAACTCATAGCAACTGTATAGGCAGGATAGAGCGGACCCTCTGGGTTACTCCTCTAGAGTTATGGGAGTAGAAAGCCTCTTGTTTCTCCCAAGTTGCTGCTGGCGGTTTCAAACTGCTAACCACTGTGCAACTAAATAGTCTTCATTCCCTTAAAGAAGAGCACTCATCTGTAGAGGCAGTTATTAATTGTCTCTAGCTAATCTCGGCCCTGCTGATGTGTAAAGGTTTAGAGTTGCTACCTAGATCTGCCAGTTCTTTAAGAGATGGAAGGCTTTGGATTGTTATGTAAAATCCTTGATATTTGAAAAGGTGGCTTATACGTTGGTAATACAATAGGTTAGCCAGAGAAAGCACACTTTGGGGTTGATCTTGCCTGTGTCTTTAAGGAATTGGCTTCAGGCCTGAGCAGGCAAGGCAGAAGTGACACATTCTTGTTATTGATCATAAGACTCACAATGAGGCTCTTTGGACTTTTGCTGGAAATCAATCAAGATGAATTGAATGAGTAAACAGCTGAACATTTTCTGAAAATGCTAGTCTGCTAAAATACAAGTTTTGACTTAATTTGTTGCTACTGCTTTATCCAAAAGGAAGGGAGAACTCTTGTCCTCATTGTTGTTAGGGAATGGTGATTCGGTTCTGACTCACAGTGCCCTCATGTACAACCGAATAAGACACTGTGCCATCCTCATAATCATGCTTGCAGTTGAGCGCATTGTTGCAGTCACGATGTCAGTCCAGTTCCTGGATGGTGTTCCTCTGTTTGCTGGCCTACTTTACCAAGTGTGATTTCCTTTTCTGAAGACTGGCCATTCTACATGTCCAAAGAAGGGGAGACAAGTCTTACCATCTTCCTTCTTAAGGAATATTTGGGCTGTACCCATTCCAAGACAGATCTGTTCTGCTGGCAATCCATGGTACTTTCAATGTTGAATAATCTCTAGAAAAAATTTACTTGCATGTAATATTAATGAAACTGTTTAATAATTTACACATTCTGCTGGGTCACCTTTCTTAGAAAAGAACACAAATAATGGATCTGTTTCAGTTTATTGCCCAGCAGCTAGCTTCCTTCCAAATGTCTTGACATAAAAAAGTGTTTCCAGTGCTTCGTCAGCTTGTCGAAACATTCCTGTTGATATTTTATCAAATCCTGGACAGCCCACCCCCTTTTTTTTAATCCTTGAATACTCCTTCTTACTTTGGTATCATTGATTCTTGATCATATCCTACCGAATTGGTTGACTGTCCATCAGTTCTTTTTGGTGCAGTGACTGTGTATTCTTTCCATCTTCTTTAATGCTTCCTACATCATTCAATATTTTGTCTGTAGAATCCTTCAATGTTGTAACTGGAGGTTTGGATTTTTTTTCTATTCTTTCAACTTGCTATACACTGAGTGTGTTCTTCCTTTTTAACTCCAATTCCAGATCTCTGCACATCTCATTATAATGCATTTCTTTGTCTTCTCAAAGTGCCCTTTGACATTTTCTGCTCAACTCTTTTACTTCATCATTTCTTCCATTTGCTTTAGGTACTCTATGTTCAAAAGAAAGCTTCAAAGTGTCTTCTAAAAGAGTGTCTGGCTCTTTCTTTATCTCTTTCTTTTTAATGAACTTCTCTCATGTATGGTATTCCTGATGTCATTGCACACCACGTAAGGTCATCTGTGTGTAGTTCTCTGTGTCCAATATATGCTGGAGATGTTCTTTAAATTCAGGTTGATATGGCCAACGGCATATTTTAGCTTTCATGGACTTTAATTTTTTTTCTTCTACTTCAATCTGAACTTTCATCTAGCCTCATTTTAACTGCTAATATTGTGCTTCTCCATCGTCTCCACCCACAGATTTTTTCAATTTGATTCCTGTGTATCCCATCTGGTCAGGCCCATGTGTACCATTACTATTTATGTTGTTGATAAAGGGTATTTGCAATGAAGAAGTAGTAGGTCTTGCAAAACTCTGTCAAGTAACCTCCATCTTTGTTTCTATCACCAGAGACTATTTTTCAACTACCCCTCCCCCCGTCCTCTTTGTTTCCAACATTCACATTTCCATCACCAATAAGTACCAATGCATCTTGATTGCTTGTGTGATCAATGTAAGAATGAAGAAATTGGTAGCACTGTTAAATTTCTCCATCAATAACTTTAGTGGTTGGTGCATAACTTTGAATAATAGTTACATCAACTGGGCTTCCCTGTAAGCATATGTATATATTACCCTGTTACTGACAGCACTGTGCTTCAAGATATGCCTTTAAATGTTCTTTTTGACAACGATTGTGATATCATTTTGGAATTTGTCATTTGACTGAAACTACTGTGCAGTGAAAGTTAGTGTTTTCTTAGCCCCCTTGTGTCTTTCTTCCTCAAGATAAATGCATCCAGAGTAAGTACAGAGAAAGTTTATAGGTAAGATTAAGTTAACAGAAATACAGAAGCCAATTGGGATATAGAAAATATCAGGCAGTGTCTGGGGGCTAATCGTCACATGTCAGAAGTAGATAGGGCCAGACAATTTGGGACAGGATTCTTTCCAACAGGCTATTGCCTTGTTGGTTGTTGAACGTGTTGATATTGTACCTGGTCATTCCTTTAGATTCTACAACCCCAGGAGACATCTGCATGCAAAGGGCTGGGGTGAGACTTTTGGGCTTTGACTGTGTGTATACCCATCGGCTATCACATCAGCCTTGTCATACTGGGGCTGCTCTTGGGGTCATTTCCCAAGACACAGCCTCAACCATCTAGCAGAGCTTGGCCTGAACCTGCTGTGCCCCACACACCATATCATCCCTCCCCTCCTCTTGTGCATTCCCTCATTATCCTTATGCCAGATGGAGGGTGGACTGTCAGAAGAACACACGAATCTGTCTTAGAAGAAGTACAGCCAACATGGTCCTTAAAAGTGATGATGGCGAGACACAGTCTAATGAACTTTAGACAGGTTGTCAGGAGAGTCCAGTCCTTGGAAAGGATATCAGGCTTGTCTAAGTAGAAGACCAGTGAAAAAGATGTCGCAGGACCAGGCAGGGTTTTATTCTGTTGAGTTGGTACAATTCAACGGCATCAAACAGGAGCTGTTATTACCCTTGAGAAAGACAGGCATCCTAGTGTTAGTCCCTCCTCCTACAGCCGCAAAGTTGGCTGTGGTGCTGAGAACACTAAGAACTGGCAGCACTTATGAACACAAGCACACACATACGTACCTATGATGTTGTTGTTGGGTGCCACGGAGTTGGTTCCAACCCACAGTAACCCTGGGCAAAACGGCAAAACACTGCGGGGTCCTGCGCCCTCCTTGCAATGATTCCTATGCTTGAGCCCATTGCTGTAACCACAGTGTCCCTCCATCTCATTGAGGGCCTTCCTCCTTTTCACTGCCCCTTCACTTGACCAAGCATGATGTCCTTGTCCAGGGACTGGTCTCTCCCGACAACATGTCCCAAGAATGTAAGATGAAGTCTCAACAAACTCTCTTTGAAGCAGCACTCTGGCCATCCTTCTTCCAAATCCAGACCATGTGTCCTTTCAGTAGTCCGTGGTACTTTTAATATTCTCTTCATTCAGCAGCACAATTCAAATGTATTGATTCCTCTTCTGTCTTCCTTATTCAATATCCAACTCTCACAGCATTCATATACTTAGGTATTTGTGGCAGGAGTAGCATTTTACTAAATAACAACTTTTTGGACCATTTTACTTGATCTCCACCCCCTTTCTCTTACCTCTAGGCAGTGTGGTTTGTTATGAGTGAGTGGATGGAGCCTGGTGAACTTGAAAGTCACATCACTAGCCATGGAGGAGGGGCTCCCACACTTTAGCAGGTGGAGCCTACATCATCATGGTCTAAGCCTTTGCGCATGGTCGCCATGCGCTCAGGATGCATGGCCACCCTCCACTGAGACCTCCTGACCCTTCCTCTACCTTTTTCTCATCCCTCACAACCAAGATGCAATGTCAATTTTTCGTCTTTTCTTTCCAAGAGGACTCATTGATCACAAAATCAGCCCTTCATTTTAATATTTTATTCCTTTGTCCCTGCAACCTGTTCTGCACGTACACAGTTATATCCCCATCATTGTCTATCATTGCTGTCTCCTGTCTCTCTGCATGGGAAAGGCCTCAGCAGGAAGATTTTTATGCGTGGTGCCTGTGTTTCTAGAGGCCAGTCCACAACACCTTACCAGATGCGTCCTGGATGAATTGAAAGGGAAGACAGAGGGACTGCATCAAGGAGGCCAGCACCTTGTTTCCAGAGTGCTGGCGACTCTTTGAGGATATTTATTTTCCCCAGTGTGTCTCTTTGGCCTCCCTGGTCCTGGCCACTTAAGAGACTGCTTTGACCCCCAGCAAGTGGGACAACCGCATCAGTCGCGTGAATTTCCACCCTGTTGGGAAACTCTAGGGCAGGACCCAGTGCTCTGCCAAGACAGAAGCGTAACCTGCTCCAGGCAGATCCTGGGCCGATCCACCCATCAGGAGATATGACCTTAGAGACCATGAGCTTCTACTTGAAATAGAACACTCCCCACTTATGGAGTATTAGCCCATCTATTAGTATGATGGATATAATAGATAAGCCATTGCTGAGTTATGAATTACTCTGTCATCTCTAGAAAATAGATTATCATCCCGTTCCTGTTGTCAGCACTGCACGTTTCCTAAAGCTTCACATCAAGAGTCTAAAGGAAGCCCTTATACCCTTAGACATTTCGGCCCAGAGTTTTGAGTAATCCTTCTCTATGGGATTGTGTGAACTCTGAAGTAATGCAGATGACAACCCCCACCCCACCCCACCTTTTTTTTTCAATAAAAATACAGAAAATGTGTCATCATAAACAAAGAAATGTGCATGCTGCAGGATTAAGTGATTAGTGTGATAAGTAATACCAACTGAATGGAAAAGCACTGTAGTCAGAATTTAACTCTGCCTCATCTATATATTTTTTTCCTTCTACACAATACTCCATAGATAAAGGGCCTAAGATTTTCCTGGTCCCAGGTAAGAAGAAGGGAAGGCTGGCATTGAAACCTGTGGTTTCCTGTTAGGTGACATTGAGTGCAGTCCAACAGAAGGGGCCGCTGCCAGCCCTGCACCGCCCACGTCATTCTGCCCAGGGCTGAGCCCAGTGTTGCAGCTGCACGTCCGGCCCACTCATTGAGGAGCTGCTGCTTTTTGCTGGCCTCGAACTTTACCAAGCATGATGTCCTTTCCCACAGACTGGTCTCTCCTGCATGTCCCAAATAGGTGAGAAGAAGTCTCCCCATCTTTCCTTTTAAGGAGCATTCTGGGGATACTTCTTCAAAGACAGATTTTTTTGGTTTTTCTGGCAGCCCATAGTTCTTTCAATAGTCTTTGCCACTACTATAATTCAAATGTATCCGTTTTTTCCCCCTTTATTCTTCTTTGTCCATTGTCCACTTTTTCCCATGTAATCAGGCAACTGAAAATATGATGGCTTGGTTCAGATGTATTTTCATCGTCTAAGTGACATCCTTGTCCTATAAAGAGGTCGTGGGCAGCAGACATGCCTAGTGCAATGTGCCTTTAGATTTGTTGACTCCTGCTTCCTTGAACATGAACTGTGGTTCCAGGTTCCTTAGGTCTCTATAAATATACCTGTTACTGTTGAGTTGATTCCAACTCATACTGACTCTGAGGGACAGAGCAGACGTGCACCAGGGGGTTTCTAAGGCTGCAGAGCTTTGCAGATGCGGACGACTTCATCTTTCTCCATGAGAGTAGCTGGTGGGTTTGAACTCCTTGTCTTTTGGTTAGCAGTCCAACACTTAAGTCAATGTGCCACCAAGTCCCCTTATATATATTGTTGTTAGGGGCCTTTGAGTCAGTTAACATTCGAAGCAATCCAAGCTCACAGTCATTCCCAAAAATGATTTCCTGATTTAACTATTTAAAGATTGTTTATGGCTGAGAATAATATTATAATTAATAGAGGGGGATGGGGGCAAGAAAAGATCTGTGATCGGGGAGGTACTGGAGGACAATTATCATGTAAAAACCTGTAGATATGGGGTACTCATTGTTTCTTAACCACATCTCCTTTCTTAATGGCATCATCCTTACCGCCTATCTTCACTTTTGGCGTGCTGTCAGGAGTCATCAGTCCCTGGAAAAGGACATTGTGCTGGGTATAGGAGAGGGGCAGCAAAAGAGAGGAAGACTGTCCATGAGAGGGATTGACATTGCAGGTGCCATGATGGACTCAAGCAAAGCAGCACTTGCGAGGACGGATGTTGGCCGGGTCATGTTTCCTTCTATCGTGCTCTGGGTGCGTATGAGTCGGAAGTCATGTGACCTGACAACCATAAGCAATATCTTTACAGAATCATGGCTTTTCAGATCAGTGCCTTTTACCTTTCCAAGTTCTCACCACATCTAGACTTGAGGTGGAATAGCAAGCAAATGGATCCAGCAAGCCCAGTCACTGAGCATGTGCATAGAAAATGGTTCATTTCTCTGTACATATTCGATAAATTGGTATTGTGGAAAGATACATGCTCTTGTTGCCTTTTTGTTTCTGAGATTTAAAAATAATCATTTTATCAGGGGCACATACAATTCTTATCATAATCCATACAAACATCAATTGTGTAAAGTGCATCTGTACATTCATTGCCCTCATCATTTTCAAAACATTTGCTCTCCACTTAAGCCCCTGGCATCAGGTACTCATTTTTTCCCCTCCCTCCCTGTTCCCCCCTCCCTCATGAACCCTTGATAATTTATAAATTATTATTTTTTCATATCTTACACTGTCCGATGTCTCTCTTCACCTACCTTTCTGTTGTCCGTCCCCCAGGGAGGAAGTTATATGTAGATCCCTGTAATCGGTTCCCCCTTTCTACCCCACCCTCCTTCCACCCTCCCGGTATTGCCACTCTCACTACTGGTCCTGAAAGGATCATCCACCCTGGATTCCCTGTGTTTCCCGTTTCTATCTGTACCAGTGTACTTACTCTGGTCTAGCCAGATTTGTAAGGTAGAGTTTGGGTCATGATAGTGGAGGGTGAGGAGGCATTTAGGAACTAGAGGAAAGTTGTATGTTTCATCGTTGCTACACTGCAGCCTGACAGGCTCGTCTCCTCCCAGTGACCCTTCTGTAAGGGGTTGTCCAATTGCCTATAGATGGGCTTTGGGTTTCCACTCCACGCTCCTCCTCATTCACAATGATATGATTTTTGGTTCTGATGATGCCTGATACCTGATCCCTTCGACACCTCATGATCCCACAGGCTGGTGTGCTTCTTCCATATGGGCTTTTTTGCTTCTGAGCTAGATGGCTGCTTGTTTACCTTCAAGCCTTTGAGACCCCAGACACTGTATTTTTGATAGCTGGACACCATCAGCTTTCTTCACCACATTTGCTTATGCACACATTTGTCTTCAGAGATTGTGTTGGGAAGGTGAGCATAATGGAATGCCAGTTTAATAGAACAAAGTATTCTTGAATTGAGGGAGTACTTGAGTGGAGGCCCAATGTCCATCTGCTACCTTAATACTAAGCCTATATATATATATATTTCCACATCCTCATATATAAATATATTTACATATGTGCATGCCTTTATTTAGACCTCTATAAATGCCCTTTGCCTCCTAGCTCTTTCCTCGATTTCCTTTTACTTTCCTCTTGACCCACTACTATCATGCTCAACCTTCATTTGGGTTACAGTAATTCCTCTCAGTCACGCCCTACCAGGCTTCCTATACCCTCCTCATCACTGATTTGGATCACTTGTTGTTCCTTTGTCCCTGGTTTGTTAACACCACTTCCTTTCCCCCCACCACCCCCTCTCCCATGTCTCCCCGGAACTGTCAGTCCCGTTGTTTTCTCCTCCAGATTGGTCATCCAGCCTATGTTATTTAGACAGACCTGCGGAGATAATAACATGCACCAAAACAAGACAGAGCAAAACCAAGCAACAAAATAAAACAAAACAACAACAAGCCAATGACAAAACAAACAAACAAAATACAACAAGAAAGAAAAGCTTGTCGTTAGTTCAAGGACTGTTTGTTGGCCTTTAAGAGTGTTTTCCAGTCGAGTATGATGGGGTGCCAAGCTCTGGCCCCAAAGTCTATTTTTGGTAATCCCTGGGGACTTCATTGCTGTATTCTGTTGCAGGCCCCTGGTGTTTTGCCTCCATGTGGTGGAATCAGATAGGGCGGAATTCCCACACTGTGTCTCCAGTTTTGTCCCCTGTAGGGCTGTGGGTCAGTGAGGGAGGTCATGTCTCATAGTAGGGCCAGCCATATGGTCTTCTCTGTGGATTGGCTGCTCTGAGCAGGAATCTCTTTGTCAAGACTTGGTTTTTTTTAATCTGTGATTGGAATCTCTGACCATTATGTGGAGCATCACTGATTTATAGCATCTCCTCTTCGGTCTGTGTTTAACGAAGCCCACTAGATTTCTCTGGGCAGGAAGAAAGCTCTTTTCAAGAAAGATATTTTTAATCTCTTGAAGTACTAGTGCCAAGGACCTGAGGCAAAAGCAATTCTCAAAAGCTCTCTAGGAGGTCGTTTTATATGTGATTATGGCTCCTCTAATATTATGCAAATATTAAAGAGGGTTGGAAATTTAGAAATCATTGATAGTTTTCCATCCTCAGGCAACTGATGAAAGCAGAAACATAGTGCTTTAGGATAAGCCGTTAGGTAACCGTATTGTACCAAATATTACATAAAAATGCCACACGCCTTAATTTTATCTGACTCTTAGTCCCTGAGAACAATGGAGTCGTGCCTCTTTAAGACTCTTCCTCACAGCATTATGATGCAGCCTGTCTTCAGGGCTCTTTTATTATGGCCATGTTTCTTCTTCCCCAATTTAAAATACCTTTCAAACTCCTGCAAATTGTCAAATACTGTAAAAACTCTGAAAGATACAGCTTTCTGCTTGCAAAGCAGCCTCCCCCACCCTCCATTCAACTTTCATCCAGACAATTAAAATGCAATAGTGGTTTAGATTTTCCAAATGATACCTCCTGTGATAAAGACATTTTTACTTCCTTTTGTGATTGATCTCATGTGATAGTGTATTTTATTGAGCTCCGAGTGGCTCCTAGCTTGGACAGTCACCAATAGACACCACTGAATCACACACAGAGGTTATTTTTATTTATTGCCGCGGGTGTTTAAGAGAATCTGCGCTGGAGTCTGTGAGAATAGAAGGTGTTCCACCACTCTGAAATGTATACAGTTTAAGTGTAGCATGTTGTTTGCAAAGCAAGAGCCCTGGTGACTCAGTGGTTGAGACAAAGGTGGGGGTTGGCGTCCCCCAAGCTGAGCTGTAGGAGAAAGATGTGGCTGTCTGCATCTCTAAAGATTTGCTACCTGGGAAAACCCTTTGGGGCAGTTCTTCTCTGTCCTGTCTATTTTCCTGAAGCAAACAGTCTTTAAACACAGCAGAAGTTGCAAAAGGACTGAAGGCAGCAGAATAGATTTCAAAGCGTGTTTTGTTTTTAACGCACCCACTCACCCGCTTACTCACTCCAGTCAATTCTGACTCATTCTCTCTTTCCATGTTTTTAAGTACCTACTAGTGCCCGTGGTTATTTAGGACGAATAGAAACATCAAGAAGAGGCACAGCCCTTTAGTCTCGTTACCTACGGGGGACTCAAGGCTTAGACCCTCTCCTCGCTCAGTTCTGGTCCCACTCACAAGAAAAAAAAAAATCCAGGCGAGGCTAGCATTTATCCCAGAGAAGCAGAAGAAGTTTCAACAGAATGAATGAATTTATTGAGAGAAATACTTTTTGCGTGGAACACAAAAAGGACCTTCAGCTTGTCTGAGGGTGTAGTTGAATGAGGAGCAAGGTTTTTATTCTGCTAATGATGGGCCTGGTGGTTCCAAGATGGGCTGCTAGCATTAAGTTCAGCAGTTCAAAACCAACAGCTGCTCTGAGGAAGAAAGAGAAGGCTTTCTACTGCCGAAGAGAGTTATAGTCCGAGAGCCCCACAGAGGTAGTCCGGCCCTGTCTGATAGGGTCTCTAGGAGTTGGCATAGACTCTGTGGCTGTGAAGATGGTGGACTTCCCCCATTGGCTGGCTTTCTAGGGCATCTTCTGCTGTTGGCTGGCTTTCTGTAGAGTACCCCCTCTTTCCAAGTACTTGTACCCCTTCCCCCAGAGATCCGGCTGTTCCCTTGTTGCCAGACCCCAAAACAAGTTTCAATCCAGCCCTTGGGGGGTGGGGGGTGGACATCTTGTTTTTTCTTGCCACACTTTTTCATTGCCTCGGTTCTCTTCCATTAATAAGGGAATGTGTCTTATTTGCCCTTGACCTGCCATTACGCTGGGGAAGTAGAGGGGACATGTGCCTTTTGTTTTGGGATTGCTTTTCATATCACCTGCTTTCCCTTCGATTGGTTCTATGGAACAGTCTAGCTGACCCCTATCTCAGCTAGTCTTCAGGATCCTGAGGGTGAATCAGGTTTGGGGGTGGGGGGTGGCGTGTATGTGTTCTAGAAGGCTCCCACACTCCTGGATGGGGGTCTTCCTTAGCTAGTATTGCTAGTGTGAGAGACTTGCTGTCTGAATTCAGGGCACCAGCTCTAGGGTCAGGCTCTCTGTCTGTCTTGGGGTGGGGTGGGAGGGTCCCTGTCTCCCTTTACCTTCTGAAGCCTCTGTGTCCCCTGGTTCCTTGAGGATCTCCAAGTGGCATGTCTGTCAGACTTCTCTTTCTAGTCTGCTGTGTTAGGACTCAGAAGGGATTAGGTTTAGACACACTGCACAGTGCTGTTAAAATCAAACCAAACCACAACAAAAGAAATCCCCACTGCCATTAAGTCCACAGTGACCCTGTGGGACAGGATGGTAAAGCTCCTGTGCGTTTCCAAGACTATAACTCTTTCCAGGAATAGAAAGCCTTTTCTTTCTCCTCTGGAGCTACTTGGTGGTTTTGAACTGCTGACAGTGCAGTTAGCAGTCCACTATGCCACCAGGGCTCCTTAGCATAACCAATGATCCTAACTCTAATGAGCTCACATCCACCGGAAAGGGGCTGGGGTCCCACACAATTCAATCCCTGACTGGGTCTGCAGACGGGCCATCTCCCTCCCATGTGGACAGAGCATCTGTGGGTCTTGCTTGACTCCAGGATCTGGAAAGAGGTAGAAGAAGCAGGGTCCCAGACCTCCCTGAAACAATATAGTCAACTGAGGTACAGTGAACCCTCGCCACTTCGCACTTCGACTTCCCCGGCTTCACTCTATCGCGGTTTTTGCGTAACAGCGCATGCTCTGTCATTACTGCCAC
>NW_022107431.1:6111470-6119078 GCF_000313985.2 Echinops telfairi
ATATTTGATTTACAAATAAGGAATCCTACTTTGCGGAATTTCATTTATCACGGTAGGGTCTAGAACCGATTAACCGCGATAAACGAGGGTTCACTGTAAGTCTAAAAATACTATGGAGACTTGTTTTCTTTTCTTTTCTGTTATAAATCACTCTATTGGGGGCTCTTACAACTCTTATCACAATCTATGTATGCCATCTCTTGTGTGTCAAGCACATTTGTACATTTGTTGCCCTCATCATTCTCAAAACATTTGCTTTCTACTTGAGGCCTTGTTATCAGCTCCTCATTTTCCCCTCCCTTCCCACTCCCCACTCCCTCATGAACCCTTGATAATTTATAAATTATTATTATTTTGTCATATCTTCACTGTCCAATATCTCCCTTCACCCACTTTTCTGTTGTCCATCCCCCAGGGAGGAGGTTATATGTAGATCACTGTAATTGGTTCCCCCTTTCTACCCCCCCATCCCTCCACCCTCCCGGTATCACCACTCTCAGCACTGGTCCTGAAGGGATCATCTGTTCTGGATTCCCTGTTTACAGTTCCAGTCTGTACCAGTGTACATCCTCTGGTCTAGCCAGATTTGTAAGGTAGAATTGGGATTATGATAGTGGGGGTGGGGGATAAGGAGGCATTTTGGAACTAGAGGAAAGTTGTATGTTTCATTGTTGCTACACTGCAGCCTGACTGGTTCATCTCCTCCCCGCGACCCTTCTGTAAGGGGATGTCCAGTTGCCTACAGATGGGCTTGGGTCCCCAATCTGCCCTCCTCCTCATTCACAAGGAGACTTGTTTTCAGTCTTACCCAGAGCTAAGAAATGAGTACGGGAAGAAAAGATATTCTCAAAAGCCTAGTGCTCTTAATTATGAGAGTATTTGGCGACCCGTATTCCCAGAATCCATAACTTGTGTTAAGCAGCCAAACAGTCGAAAAAGAAGAGCCATTTGTCTGGCTCTCTTCACATTCAAGGAGCTTCACCCCAGGGCCTTTGGGTCTGGAGTGCCAGGATGCTGACTACGCCAGTATTCAGCTGTCCTTAATAAAGTTGTTGAGCCCGACATTTCCTTCTGGAATCCGAGGTAGGCATTCCCCTTTAAAGCCATGTTAATCCTTATGTACTTATGGACACAGTCCTTGCAAATTGAACTATCCAGGGTCTGCCTACATTAGCATGCTAATTTTGTTGTTTAAATTAAACTCTGGGGAAACTACCCAAGGAATTTTGAAGCCAGTAGTGGTTGTATTTATTTCTTTGTTTCTTTTGCATCAGATGCAAAAAATTGAAGTGAAGCCAGTCCCTGGGCTGAGAACAAGATGAGTTCTTAAAGGTGCCGCACTTGCAGGTATAGCAGCACACATACATGCAGTTTATATTTAGCCTTTCTGCAGTGCAAGGAAAAGGAGCCTTGGTGGCATAATGGGTGACTCAGGGACTACTCCAAGACACAGTGGGGAAGCATGAGGATCCATTCCTGACCAAGTCCCACCTCCGCATCCCTATTGCCCTGGGGCAGGAGTCAGACAGGCCTCCACCCCGACAGCCTTCTTTGCTTACTCTGACACCGACCATTCCTCCCACACCACTCTACTTCTATGCTGGGTTCAGCAGTTTGTTGCAATGGCCACACAGAACTCACAGACAATTCTCAGCATCGATAGAGTTTCTTAGGGGAGTTCACAGGTTACCAAAGTCTATCGGTAAACAGCAAGGATATAGTCATTGGTCCACAGTAGCACCTTTCCTCAGCCAGGGGCCAAGTCTCTCTCTGGTCTTCAGCCTCGCAATCACGTAGTTCCTTGGCCTCTGTCTCACAGTCCCATCATCTTGGCGCTGCTCCTCCTGCTCAGACCCGCAGTCTCTGTGCCACAGTCTCTGGTGTCTCTGGTCTCAGCCTCTGTCGCTTCAGACAGAGATCTGGAGCGTGCTCTCCCCATGGTCCTGGGCTTTCTGTCTCTGCACCTGCTGCAAAGAGCCTCATCCTTATCACCAAGGAGGTGATAATTAAAAGTGACCAATCCCCTTTATTAGTGCTCCGCACACCTTATATGCATAATCATTTTGGTGGCTGTTACAGAGATATGGGGCCAGAAAAGCCATATTGAAAACACTTTACTCCACCACAGCTACAAACTGCAATGTTGGCAGCGTGAATCCACCCGTCACTCCAAGGGATAAAGATGAGGCTATCTGTCTGTGCCTATACAGATTTACAGCCTAGGAAACCCTGTAGAGAGTTGCCATTAGTCCCATTAAGCTCTGCCACAGGGTTTGGTGGAGAGGGTCAATGGCAGTGCATAGATTAGTACAGTAAAAGGGACTCAGATTGCCGTGGGTTAAGCATTGGACTGCTAACCCCAAGGTTAGTGGTTCAAACCTGCTAGCTACTTTGGGGAACAAAGATGAGGCTGTTTGCTGCTGTAAAAATATGTAGCCTTGGAAACTCTAGGGAGCAGTTCTACTTTGTCCTGTAGGGTTGTAGTGAATCCAAATGGACTCCGTAGCAGAGGTTATTGGGTTTGGGGTTCAGTGCAGGAAAAGCCCTGCAGCTGTCTCCATGATGTGAAAGCGGGACCCGCAGCAAGCGGAGGAGATTGTGACGGAGAACTCATTGTGAGTGTGGGTTGAAGTAGACAGTTCAAAGTGAAGTCACGTTTACAGAACGTAAAATGGAAGGCAGGACTTGTTGGTAAACTGAACAGTTATAATCCGAAGACTACGCATTGTCAGACACAGTGCCAGGAGATGAGCCCCTCGGGTGGGAGGGCTCTTCGGCCGAGAAAGAGGTGCCTTCTCGATGTAGAGTCAGCTCTGGAGCAAGGCCTTCAGGACCTTCCGCTGCTGGTGGGGCACAACTCAAGATGTCAGCAGGCAGCTTTAAACTTCGGGTAGTCATTGGAACAAGGGATGTATGAAGTATGAATCCAGGAAAATTAGCTGTCATTAAGTATGAAATGGAATGCATAAAGATAGCTATCCGAGGCATTTACGAGCTGAAATGGACTGATGTTGGCCTTTTTTTAGGCAGGCAGTCGTATGATTTACTATGTATGAAGTGCCAAATACAAGAGGAATGGTGTCAAACTCATGGTCAAAAAGATCATTTTAAGATCTATCTTAGCCCCGAATAAAATGATTGAAAAAAAAAACCAAGATCTATCTTGAAGTGGAATGCTATCTGTGATAGGATAAAATCTATAAACATACAAGGGAATACAGGCAAGACAGCTAGTATTCAGATTTGCTGACAAACCACTAAAGCTATTCATGAAGAAATTTGAAGAATTTTACCAGCTTGGCCTGAAATTGATGAAACATGCCACCAGGATGCATTGATGTGCTAAAGCTGGAAAAAAAGAGGAGGGGACGTTGGTTGAACAATATAGCCTTGGTGAGAGAAAGAAACAAAGCTAGAAATGGCATGATAGCGTTTTGTAAAAAGAATGAATTCCATACTGCAAAAACATTTTCAAATGCATGAAAGGTGATTATACATGCTAACTTCTCTAGATGAAATACACAGGACTCACATTGACTCCATCTTTGGGAATAGACAATGGAGAAGCTCAGTATCTTCTTGCACTTAAACGAGGCCAAGAGCCAGCTGTGGAACAGACAGCCAATTGCTCATAGGTACATTCAGGTTGAAGTTAAGGATAATTAAAACAAGTCCCCAAGAAGGTATGGCCTTTAGTATATCCTACCTGAAGTCTGATAAAATATCAATAATAGATTTTAATCACTGAATACTAATGATAGAAGATATCATGAGCTGTGGGAAGACATGAAGAACATCACACATGAAGAAAGCAAAAGGTAATTAAGAAGCAAGAAAAAAAGAGAAGATCAAAGTGGATGTCAGAAAAGACTCTGAAACTTGCTCTTGAACATAGAGCAGCTAAAGCAAATGGAAGAAATGATGCCGTCAAAGAGCTGACCAGAAAATTTCAAAGGGCAGTTTGAAAAGACAAAATAACATATTATAATGAAATGTGCAAAGATGTAGAGATAGAAAACCAAAAAGGAAGAACATGTTCAGTGTACATTAGCATAAGAAAACCTGAAGCCTTGAGTTGCAATATTCACTGATTCAATGGTCAAAAGATTTAATTACGCAGGACGAATCAAAAGGAGACTGGAGGACAAGGGCTCGTAGACATTCAGTCAGTTCAAGAGGTAGGATATGATCAACAGCCATTGGGAATTAAGGAAGAAATCCAAGTTGCAAAACAGAACAAAAAGTCTCCAGAAATTGATAGAATACAAATTGAAATGTTTCAAACAGCTGATGGAGTACTGGGACCATTCACCTACTGCAAGAAACCCGGAAGACAACACCAGGTCAACTGACTTGAAGAGAGCTTTATTTATACCTTTTCCTAAGAAAGGTGACCAAGCAGAATATGGAGATTATGGAACAATATTCTTACTAACACATGCAAGTAATTCTTTTTCTGGAAATATGTCAACCACAGTATCAGCAATCCCTCTGCCAGGGCTGCCAGAAATGCCAGCTCAGTTCAGAAGAGGACACAGCATGAAGGAGATCATGGCTGGTGTCAGACAGCTCTTGGCTGAAAACAGAATACCAGAAAGATGTTTACTTGTATTATATATTGGCCACGCATAGGCTTTTGACTGTGTGGCCCCTAAAATGCTGTGGATGGCATCGAGAAGTATGGGACATTCAGAGTACTTCGTTATGCTCATGCCAAACCTACATATAGACAACGAGTCCTTTGATCATAACAAGGGACTACTTAGTGGTCTAAAATCAGGACAGGTGTGCATCAGAGTTTATCCTTGCACCATACTTATTCAGTCTGTGTGTTGAGCAGATAATGTTAGAAGCTAGACTGTATGAAGAAAAATAGGATGTCAGGATTGGAGAAAGGCTCCTTGGCAGCCTGAACTATGCAGATGATACAACCTTGCTTGTTGAAAGCAAGGACTTGAAACACATGCTGCTGATGAGCAAGGACCTCAGCTTCAATATGGAGTACAGCTCACTGTAAAGTAAACCAGTGCTCACAACAGGATCACTAAGTAACATCTGAGGGGAAATGGAACTTCCGAGAATTTCATTTTGCTTGGATCCACAGTCAGTGCTCCTGGAAGTAACAACAGTCAAAAAATCCAGAGTCATATTATATCAGGCAAATCTTCTACATAACACCTTTTTAAAAATATTTATTATTAATTGGGAGTTCATACATGTATAATTTCTTAGTTCAATCATGCCAAGCAGTATTGCACAATTGCCACCACAATCAGTTTCCAAACATCCTTTTTCTTCCTGGACTCTTTGACATCGTCTCACTTTTAACATTCTGCCTCCACCACCACTGTACCTCCCCCCGCCCCCACCCCCCAAATAAAAAACATTATTCCACTTGCTCTCCCTATAGGTTCATCAATCCTGGGTTTCATATACCAAAAATTAGAAAAACATAGCACAACCTCAAGAGGGTGACTCCCAATGATATAACAGCTCTGAGATAAACCCCGAAAGACCTTTTTAAAGTGTTGCTGAAGATCAGGGATGTCACGTTGAGGACTAAGCACCGAACCCAAGCCATGGTATTTTCAATCACATCACACACACGTGAAAGTTGGACATGGCCTAAGGAAAGCTGAAGGGAAAGGGATGCATTTGAATGATGGTGCTGGCTAAGAATAATTGAAAGTACCATGGATGGTCAGAAGAACAAACCCATCTTCCTTGGAAGAAGCACAGCCAGGATCTTCCTTAGAGGCAAGGTTGGCGAGACTTGGTCTCATGTGCTTTGGGCATTTGTCAGGAGAGACCAGTCCCTGGAGAAGGACTGCATGCTTGGTAAAGTGGAGGGGCAGAAGGAAGACCTTGAACAAGGTAGATGCATTGTCGGGCTCAAACATAAGAGCAAGTGTGAAGCAGGCACAGGGCCTAGCAGGGTTTCCTTCTGTTGTCCACAGGGCGGGCTGCCATCAGTCGGAACGGCACCTAACAGCAACAACTGTCTCTACTTGGTAGAGGGTCATCAAAAAATTGTGTCAACCGAGTACAGATAGGAACTGGAAACATCCAGGACAGATATGCCCCAAGATTGAGAGTAGCCATACCAGGAGGGTAGGTGGAAGGTTGAGAGAGGGGGAACCGATCACAGTGATCTACATATAACCCCTCTCAGGGGGATGAACAGCAGAAAAGTGGGTAAAGGGAGAGATCGGTCAGTGTAAGACATGAACAAATAATAATAATTTATAAATTACCAAGGGTTGGTGAGGGAGGAGGTGTTAGGGAGGGAGGGGGAAAATGAGAAGCTGATACTCAAGTAGAAAGAAAATGTTTTGAAAATGATGAGGGCAACAAATGTGCAAATGTGCTTGACACAATGGATAGATGTATGGATTGTGATAAGAGCTGTTTGAGCCCCCAATAAAATGATTTTTTAAAATTGTGTCACCATAGTGACTACAAAAATGGGCTCAGATATGACAACCATTGTGAGGGTAGCCCAAGATCAGGCTGTGTTTCACTGTGAGTTGGAAGCTACGCGGCGCCTAGCACCAGCAATCGCTGTGGATGCTGCCTGACACATCTTTCTCCCATACAGTGACTGCTAAGTTCCAGCTGCTGACCTCTGGTCAGCAGACGATCATTTAACCTCTGCAGCACCAAGGTTCTTTATAACAAATAAAAGTACTGCGGATATTTGTGTTTAGATCTGTGAGTAGACATCCATTCATTTCCATGCGTTGATTGGCTGAATCATATAGTAGGTGCATATTTAATTTAAGAAACTCACGGTCTTCCAAAGTGATTTTATCATTGTCTGTTCCCAAAAGCAGTGTGAGAGGGTTCCACATACTCCGTATCTTCACCAATACATGGTGTGGTTTGTCTTTTAATTTTACCGATTCACATATCTTCTTTGGTGAAATATTCATTTGATTCTTTTGAATATGCATTTTTTGGATGATTCTCAGTATTGAACTTCCCCAGTTCTTTCCTAGGGGTAGTCTCAGTGCAGGCTGTTTATCAGATAAATATTTGAAAGTCATTTCCTCCAGGGTGTCCTTCCTTTACATCCTCTTAGACCTTTCTAAGCGCTTAGTATGTTTTAAAGGGAAAACTTGATTTTTTTATTTAACGCATCTTATACATTTGTTCTTTTATGGATAATACTTTGGGTGTGCTATCACAGAATTATGTTTCTGTTACAGCATGATAAAACATCCTTTCTACCTTTTCTTCTAGAGATTTCATTGCTTCATATACCACATTGGGGTCTAATATTCATTTCAAACTAAAGCTTGATAAATGGTGGTATTAACGATTGATGCCAACAAATGTTCAAATGTGCTTGACACAATGGATGTTTGTATGCATTTTTAAATGACCTGTATGAGCCCCCAATAAAAGTATTATTTTTTAAAATCATTTTATTAGGAGCTCATACAACTCTTTTTTTTTTTTTCTTGGATCAAGCTGAATCTGATGCCAGTGTTTTATTTTTTTATTTTTTTAAATTTTTTTAACATTTTATTAGGGGCTCATACAACTGTTATCCCAATCCATACACACATCAATTGTGTAAAGCGCATTTGTACATCGTTTCTCAAA
>NW_022107431.1:6121742-6142639 GCF_000313985.2 Echinops telfairi
GCTATATCTTTTGATAGCCGGGCACCATCAGCTTTCTTCACCACATTTGCTTATTCACCCGCTTTGGTTGTATGTCTAATATTCATTTCAAACTAAAGCTTGATAAATGGTGGTATTAACAGTTGATGGCAACAAATGTACAAATGTGCTTTGACACGATGGATGGATGGATGCATTTTTAAATGTCCTGTATGAGCCCCCAATAAAAATATTTTTTTAAAAAGTTGTTCCACCAGCATTTGTTGAAAAGACTTAAAAAAAATAATTTAATTTGGGGCTCGAATAACTGTTATCAAAATCCATCCATCCCACCCATTGTGTCAAGCACATTCATACAGTTGTTGCCATCATCATTCTCAAAACATTTGCTTTCTTCTTGAGCCCTTGGTATCAGCTCCTCATTTTCCTCCCTTCCTCCCCTCTCCTCCCTCCCTAATGAACCCTGTCACCCCCTTTACTGTTGTCCATCCCCCAGGGAGGGGTTATATGTAGATCCTTGTAATCGGTTCCCCCTTTCTAAGACTTTTATTTTGTTTCCTCCACTTAGCTGCCTTTGCACAGTCTTTCCCCCACATATGCATGTCCCTCTGTTCTATGCCACGGATCAATGATAGCAGTAGGGTTGCTGGTTTATAAGATATATGTTTACCTACTATCTGTATGCAGTGCCAATGTGCCATTCCTGTTTAATAATGGCACTTAAGCCAGAGGAAAGTACTGTCCTTTCTCTTCTCTAATGCTTGATCTGAGAGTAGTTGATATTCATCTTAAAGAAAAAGAGCAGATCCTTCATATGTGGATGCCTTATAACATCTATATATGAGAGAGAGTTGTCATAGTTTTTCATAAATGAAGCAATTTGCTTCCATGTACTCTTAAAGGTGCCCCATATAAGCCAACTTCTTCATCATATGTCACATGGCATAGAATAAATCTTTCTAAATCACCACCATTCTTTCCCAGATAAATGAGGTGAAGATCCTATCTATTGACCCAAGGGACTCGTAAATATAAATCTGTAATGTTTTTTCTCAGTAACAATTCTCCTGGGGATATTGAGACATGCTCTTTAAGGCTCTAACATATTTTAAGGTTCTCAGTACATTTTAACTACAATGTATAACAATTTACTTGCTGTCTTATATTTGTTATAACACAAGTACAAAAATAGAAAAGGGACACATTCATATCTGTTGAACACCTGTGGTGGCTCAGGCATTGCCACGGACCTTTATTTATTTTTTATCTATCTTTCTTTTTTATCTTTCTTTCTTTTTTTTTTAACAATATCATTGACATAGAATTTACATATCATATAACTTCAACAATTTAAACATATTAAAAAGAGTTGTCCAATCATTACCACAAATCAATTTTAGAACATTTTCTTCTTTCTTATTCTCATTACCTTTAGCTCCCAAATGCGTCTGACATAACCCTAAGAAGCTGTTCATTCAGTTACTGTGTCTATAGATTTATCTATCCTGGATTTCATATATAGACAAAAAGACATGCAAACAATAACAATAATAAAATAAAACTGAGAAAAATCTCAATTGAAAAGAAAGTAGGAAATAATAAAAACTCTAACAAATTTATGATGGAACAAAAGGGAGAACCAATGATAAGGTGTTAGATTTTATTCTAACTAAATAGAGGAATTAACTGGGAGGCAAAGGGCATTTATAGAGGTCTAAATGCAGGCATGTACATATGTAAATATATTTATATATGATGATAGGGAAGCAGATCTATGTACATATATTTACATGTTAAATATCAAGGTAGCAGACGGACATTGGGTCTCTACTCAAGTACTCCCTCAACGCAAGAACACTTCGTTCTAGTAACCTGGCATTCCATGATGTTCACCTTCCCAACATGATTGCTGAAGACAAAATGAGTGCATAACAAATGTGGTGCAGAAAGCTGATGGTGCTCGGCTATCAAAAGATATATATGTGGTCTAAAAGGCTTGAAGACAAACAAGTGGCCATCTAGCTAAGAAGAAACAAAGTCCACATGGAAGAAGCACACCAGCCTGTGTGATCACAAGGTGTCAATGGGATCAGGTATCAGGCATCAAAAACCCAGAGCAAAAAATCCTATCATTGTGAATGAGGGGGAGTGCAGAGTAGAGACCCAAAACCCATCTGTGAAAATCGGACATCCCCTTATGGAAGGAAGAGACGAGCCAGTCAGGGTGAAGTATAGCACCAATGAAACATACAACTTTCCTCTAACTCTTTAATGCTTCCATCCTCACCCCCCACCCCCACCCCCAACTATCGTGATCCCAATTCTACCTTACAAATCCAGCTAGACCAGAGGATGTACATTGGTACAGATAAGAGCTTTGCAACACAGGGAATCCAGGACAGATAAACCCCTCAGGACCAATAATGAGAGTAGCGTTACCAGGAGGGGAAGGGGAAGGTGGGGATAGAAAGAGAGAATTGATCACAATGATCTACATATAACCCCTCCCTGGGGGATGGACAACAGAAACGTGAGTGAAGGGAGACACCGGTCAGTGTAAGAAATGAAAAAAATAATAATTTCTAAATTATCAAGGGTTAATGAGGGATGGAGGGTGGGAGAGGGAGGGTAAAAAATGAGGAGGTGATACCAAGGGCTCAAGTAAACAGAAAATGTTTTGAAAATGATGATGACAACAAATGTTCAAATGTGCTCGACACAATGGATGGATGTATGAATTGTGATAAGAGCTGTATGAGCCCCCAATAAAATGATTTTTTAAATTTATCCTAACTATACCTACCTTTCACTATCCAGTGCATGCTGTGTGATCACAAGGCTGTTCACCCCCATGGTCAATGGTCAAAGATAATTCACCTGAGTTTTAATACTCCAAGAAAGCCTGTAAATTGGTAATGAGCTTTCACTGTCATCCATAGACTTCTACAAACCAGATGACCAGAATTTAAGCTGCGTTACATTTCTCCCTTTGCCCTTGTATTTTATTATTTACAGTCCTTGGATCACAAAAGGTCTTGTGCTCCTGTGTGAACTTGGCTGATATCTCATTTAGAGTCCTGGAGCCTCCAGGTACACTAATTCATTGACCCACCACAATAACATGCATTTTACAGAATTATCTGTCAACCATCTGAGAGATCAAGTAACACACAAAAGTCACAGTTTCTAAGTGGTAGAAGTTTTGCCCAACAAAACTATTCTTACCTTCTTGAATCCCTGGCACATTATAGCCTACCTACCCCAAAGGCCAATTCCTATGATGAAGTCTCTTTTATTCAACTGTGTTTATTATGGATATTTGATGAAGAGATCATAAAACAAACCAAAAAATAGCCTAAAATAAAATTTGAGAGGGGAAGTATAAATTACTTTATGGACAAATTAAATCTTCTCCTTGACTATTAAAATGAAAATCATCAGAAATCAGAACATCCTCCCTGGCCTAACTGACTACCGGAGTGTGGAGGCTTTAATTTAGTTGCAAAGAAGGCATGCTGAAGAGACCCCTGTTGTTGTGTATCTACGATATATGATCACAAAACATGTCTACTTTAATCTGCCATCCTTCACTCTGTTGTTATTGTCTTCCAGTGAGTTCTGACTTATGGTGACCTCACATATAACACATTGAAACATTGCCCAAGCTTTTTGCCATCTTCTTATTAGACAAATGGTAGTTGAGTTAGTTTATTGTGCCAACCTGGCCGATAAACACAAGTTGGGTTAATTAAAGGGCAGAGGGATAAATGGCTCGGTGAGCCTCCCCTCTCTAGTTCTCAGGTCTCTTGCTTTGTGATGGTTGCACCAGGGTGCAGCTGCCTTAGCCAGTTCCCTGCTTCATCTTGCAAGGCTCACTTCCTGCAAGACATCCCCAAGGAGAAGCCACATGGACCTACCCTGATGCAGCCCTGGGTGCTGGGCACCCGTGTGGAGACCCCTGCTAGTGCTGAGATGCTTACACGTTCACTGACTCTGCTTTCCTCCTGCAGTCCACGTCATTGCGTCTGTTTTGTGAGATGGAGGAAGACTTTGTGGATTGGGGTTGGATATATGGGTTAATGGGTTAATGTTGGAGTTATGGGCTTGGGCAGTGCTGGGTTGGGATGTTTTCTTGATGCGCACTTAACCTTTATATAAAACTCTTTCTTATACATGAGTTTCTGTGGATTTGTTTCTGTAAAGTACCCAGACTAATACAGTAGTGTACTGGTGATTTGAATTGGAAAATAATGTTAGCATCCTAAAGCCTATTTTCAACTGGGAAGACAGTGTTCTTTTCCTCATTGGGCTGTCACAGCAATGTAATGGTAAGCACCTTGCAGAGCATCTGGGACATGCTGTTGATGTTAGGTACCCTCAATTTGGGTCCAGTGCCAAGCGACCCTGCTACAAATAAAGGAAACAGCACTAGGACCTGCACCCTCCTCACCAGTGTGGCTGTGTTTGAGCTCCCGAAGGACTTCCTCTTTGTTGCTGACCCTCAGCTTGTCCAAGCATGGTGTCCTTCTCCAGAGACTCAGCTCTCCTGATAAAATGTCCAAAATACACGAGACAAAGTCTTTCCATCGTCTCTTCTAATGAGCATTCCAGCTGTCCTTTTTCTGAGAGGGACTTCTCCATTCTTCTGACAGTCAATGACCTATTTAAGATTCTTCACCAACACCATGCATCAAAGGCATTGATTCTTCGTGTCCCCATAGTCATTGTCCAGCTTTCATCTGCATATGAAGTGCTTGAAATGTCATGCCTTGGGTCATGTGCACCTTTGTCTTCACAGCGGCATCTTTGCCTTTTAATACTTTAAAGAGGTCATGTGCACTATATAGATATGAGCTAATGGACTTTTACCTGCTTCTATGATTTTAAGAAATCTATGGACAGAGAGAAAAATGTCAGTGGGGTCTCTGAGGTTTTACCATGTCCCTTAAGTGTCTAAAAGGTTCTCCAAAAAAGATTTCACCTTCCAAAATGCATAGAAGTCAAATATAAAGTTACATTAGCAACTGCCCATCCCCACACCCACAGGTGGTGGATCCTGAGAGAGAAGTAATGGTGGTCATGATAATGTCTCTCTTAATTAGCAAGGGCTGTGTCCAAATCAGATGCACAGGGCCTCCAGATAAAATATAGGAGAATGCATTTGCAATGCTAATGATCAACAAATCTGAAATTCAAATTTAACAGAGTGTCTTGTACTGTTACCTTGCTCCGTCTGGCCACCCTACAGCCGAGGCAGTTCCTCTGCAGTTGTTGGCACCGTCCCATAAGTCACATTATAATTATAACTGGTACCGGCCACTTCAAACGGCTGCCTTAACCTTTGTAAATTATTAGCTGTGTTCATTGAATTAATAACAATAATAAAATTCCCCTTGATGGTTCAGGCGATTCCTAACTAAATTAAGCCACTTCAAGAACTAGCTTCTTGTAATACCATCAGATCCCCTATCATTTTTAGCTCACAGAAGAGAAAAGATTTCAGTGTAAGGACAGGAGATGATTCCCACTGGCATTTTCTTTTTACAAATGCTTTCACAGGTGTACCTCATTCTGTGAGGCAGAGATGGGAATATTTGTACAGCTGTGGGTCAGTAAGGGGAAGTCATGTCCTGTGTAGTGGCCAACCCTCTGGTGCTCTCTGTGCATTGATTGTTCTGGGTGGGAATGTCGTCCTTAAAGCTTGGTGGGTCAGGATGCTGTTTCCCTCTCTCTCTCTCTCTCTCTCACCCTCTCCCTCTTCATCCATCTTAGTTTGTGCCTGTGTGGTCTGGGAAGACCTGCCACTCTCCCCAGGCTGTATCTTCAGTGCTGTCCTCTGTAGCACATTCTTCTGGGGAAGGGGTCAACATAGCTGGGACCAGAGCCGACTTGGCCCGGCAGACCTCTCTGTAAATTCAGTGCTTCATGCGGGTATGTTGCTCTCAAGGCTTGGCGCACCAGGTTGAGGTCTACTCCATCTCTCCCTTTCCTGGAGTCATTAAAATACCCACCCCATAGTGAATTAGTGCCCTGTTTTCCCCAATGCCTTCATCCTTTCCCCTTTTTTTCTTGCCCCCCTGCATCTCTTCCCCCCCCCCTTTTTATGTTGGTATGCTGTATGCACCACAGTGCTACAGGGGACAGCACCGAAGACAGTGTGGGAATTGTGCCCTGTCTGACCACTCCATACCAGGGTGTAACACAAAGGGTATGCAACAGACCAGCAAGGGGAGCAAAGCAACAAAGTCCCTGAGGAATTCTGAAAATAGACTTCAGACTTAGGACGCAGGGCTTGGCACTACATCAGACCCAATTGGAAAACATTCATAAGGGTCAGAATACCGACCTGGAACTATTCATAGGCTATTTTTTTTCATGTCTGTCTATATAAGATAGGCAGGATAACAATCAATAATCAAAACAATGGGACCAATGGTTCTGGGAGGACAGGGTAGAGAAGGAGGTGGGGGAAGAGATGGAGGGAGTCAACAAACCCAGGGTTAAGGGAACAACAAGAGATCTAAAATCGATGGCCAGGAGGGCATAGGATGCCTGGTGGTGTTCGATAAAATGCCATGTAGCCAAAAAAGAAGTACAGAGAGCAGAATGAAGGTCAAACATGAGAGTGGAACAGGAGGAAAGGAAAAGGAAAGAGAGGGAAGAACTAGTTGGCAAAAGTATAGAGGTATAAACATAGGCTTGTACATACATAAATGTATTTTTTAATAACTATGGGGATAATGCTCTTTTTTCCTATATTTATAGGTTTAGTATTAAGGTAGCAGATGGCTATTGGGCCTCCACTCAAGTCCTCCCTCAATGCAAGAACAATTTGTTTTAATAACCTGGTGTTCTGTGATGCTCAAGACAAAATGGGTGCATAAGTTAATGTGCTGAAGAAAGCTGATGGTGCCCAGCTATTAAAAGATATAGCATCTGGGCTCTTAAAGGCTTGAAGTTAAACAAGCGACCATCTAGCAGGGAAGCAAGAAAGCCCACATGGAGGAAGCACACCAGCCTGTGTGATCACGAGATGTTGATGAGATCAGGTATCAGACATCGAGAGAACCAAAACAAACAATAATTTCTATGAGAACCATTTCAAACAACCATTTCCATTCCAGGAGGGTCAGAATGGAGACCCAAAGCCCATCTGTAGACTACTGGAGATCCCCTCACAGAAGGGAAGGGAAGAACCAGCTAGGGTGTAGTATAGCACTGACAAAACACACAACATTCCTCTAGATCTTTCATGCTTCCCCCCCACACACACCCAACTGCTTTACTAATCCAGCTAGACCGGAACATGTACATTGATACAGATAAGAGCTCTCAACACATGAAATCCAGGACAAATAACCCCCTCAGGACCAATAATGAGAGTAGTGATACCATTAGGGTAGGGGAGAGGTGGGGGAGAAGGGGGAAAAGGGGGAACCGATCACAATAATTGACCTACAACACCCCCCCCCACCAGGTAGATGAACAACAGAAAAGTGGGTGAAGGGAGACAGTGGAAGGTATAAAATATGAAAATAAAAATAGTTTATGAATTATCAAGGGTTCACAAGGGTGGGAAGGTGGGAAAGGAAGGGGGAAAATGAGGATCTGATACCAAGGGCCCAAGCAGAAAGAACATGTTTTGGAAATGATGATGGCAACATATGTACAAATGTGCTTGATGCAGTTGATGTATGGATTGTTATAAGAGTTATAAGAGCCCCCAGCAAAATGATTTATTAAATTTTTAAAAAGAAAATATCTGTACAGAGCAAGCCAGGACAAATGGGCGGCCGGGGGTGGGGATGGAGGGTGGCTCAGAAACAACAGGTTTTATTTGCTTTTCAGGAGTAAGGAAAGTGGAGTAGAACTACTCTTAAACTGACAGCTTTTTCTTCTTTGAACTCCCCTTGTTGAGAACACACACAACAAACACAAACCATTGAACTGTGTCTACAGGTGCAGTCTGGCAGCTGGGGGTACACTCGGGAGTCCAGCTCCTCATCTATTAACATCAAGGCACTGCCCTTGAAGGTCAGAGTGATCCTTTGAGTCGTTATTGGCACTTCAATCGCATTGCTCAAGATAAACTGATAAATGGTTTTACCCTTTCGGTCCTGCTGCTGTTGCTGCTCGGTGCCACTGAGTCAGTTCCATCTCACAGAGACTCTGCGGGCCACTGAAGGGAATGTGGTGTGGTCCTCGCCGCCCTCTCCATTGTTTCCATGTTGAGTCCAGTGTTGTAGCCAGTGTGTCCTCCATCCTGCTGAGGGTCTTCCTTCTTTTCATTGTTCTTCTACTTTACCAAGAATGTTGTGCTAGACAAAAACAAACCAACCACACTACAATGTTGCAAATATTATTGGATCCTGTTGAAAACCCAAATACCAGCTTTACAGGATGGTGGCAATAAGTCCTAGAGGTGTTCTGTGAAGAAAGTGTCAGGACATACTTCCAGAAAGCCAGGTGCCTATGTTCAGGATGGAGCGACTCTGGAGTTGCTGATGTGAAAAGCATCTTGGATTTTAGTGGGTCCCCAGTTCAGTATGGCACGCCCGTGTGACACAACAGTGGGGATGGGCTTGGGATTCCCCTGTGTTGGTGGAAGGCGTGTCAGAGAGATGCCCTCCCAAGCGGTACCTGCCACATAGGAAGCAGTGAATGGGCAGGTGCTGAGTAAGTTGGCAGACAAATGAAAGATCATTCTGTGGACTGAATGGGGTACATATAAAACACAATGTGGCCATAGCGTAACTGTCCAGAGTATGTCCACCAAGAAGATGGTAATGAAGCTCAAGGCCAGTCTCAGGAGGGCGTGGGGGCATAAGAAGATTCCAGGATCTGAGTCCTTAAGGAGCACAAGCTCATGTTCTTCAGCTTCTGAAGGGCTCTTGAGTGGAAATAATAATACAACCATTTTAATGATTTCACAGGAAAATTAGAAACTACTGTGAAGAATACAAAGGAATAAGAAATGTAGTCCTGGGCCAACTATCAGCCTTATTTTTAATAGAGTCAGTAGGTTCTATTGAACTACCTACCTGGGTGGAGATGTGGAAAGTAGGATTGCTGTTGAAAAACCCACTGCTCTTTAGAATTCCACTGCTGTCACTGTACCTTGGACAACATTTGCTTCATTTCCTTTTGCTCAACCCACAATACAGGGTACACATAGCTGCCCAGCAGCATTCTTGGGAAGACCAATACATTCTATACAACAAGGATGCATGATAACCTGTGCACAGGACTTCAGAGCACAGACTCCACTCAGAACCATGCTCTGTGCCTTCATCAGGGTGGTGGTGTGTGACTGTTCTCCTCATTGCATCGTGTTGCATCTGCTTCTAGAGGAGGAGGATCTCTGGTGGTGCAGTGATTGCACCATAAGCTGCGAACAACAAGGTCATCAGTTTGAAACCACCAGCTGGGAGAAAGACAACACTTTCGAATCCGCAAAGTTTGACAGTTTGAGAAACCCGCTAGAGGCAGTTCTTCCTGGTCCTATATGGTCCCTGTGAGTCAGAATCAACTACAGGGCAGGGGGTTTGGCTTGATTTTGGTTTCTACATGTCTAGTAAGCTTAATAATAAACATGATGGGTTACTTTAAAGATTATTAAAGGAACCTGAAAATATCAAATGTAAACAACCTGTGGTAGTTACATAATCTGTTGTCAATTTGAGACTTAAAAGTGAAGGGTTGGAGTTTAGCCTGTCAATCAGGTCACAGCTTGATTACCTCATGTGGAGTCACTAAGGAGATAATAATTCACTGGAGGCGGGACACACAGACACTCCCAGAGAGACATTCCTGTGGAGAAGATACATGGAGCTATCCTAGAGCCCTGGAACTGAAGGAACCACGTGGAGAACTCTGCCAGAGTTGAGATGCTTGCAATGCCACTGGATCCACAAGACTTCCCATTCACAGGCATGTGATCTTCCTGCATTCGGTGTCATTGTTGATGTTGTGTGAGTCTGAAGAGGACTTTATATATTGGCATCAGACATATGGGCTATGAACTTGATCTTGACTGGGCTGGGATGTTTTCTCAATATTCAATTGCTCTTGTATATAAAGCCCTTTCTTATGCATGTATGAGTCTCCCTGGATTTGTTTCTCTAGTCTAAGACTGACACAAACCTTTACATAAAAGAGTTTGTTGCTGTTAGGTGCCTACTATTGAGTTGGTTCTGAAACAAATCAACCCTCATTCAACAGAATGAAATACTGCCCAGTCCTCTGCCATCTTTATAACTCTTGTTATGTTTGAGTCCGCGGTAGCCACTATGTCAATCCATTTTATTGAGGGCCTTCCTCTTTTCATTAACCTTCTACTTTACCAACCATCAAGCCCTTTTCCAGGGACTTGTCCATCCTGATAACATGTCCAAAGTATATGAGAGGAAGTCTCGAGACCTTCACTTCTAAGGAGTACCCTGGTTGTACTTCTTTCAAGGCAAATTTGTTTGTTCTTTTGGAAGTGCATAGTAATTTCAGTTTTCTTCTCCAGCACCAGAATCCAAATGCATCAGCTCTTCATTGTCCAGCTGTCACTACTTATAAATGAGGCGTTTCAAAATATCCCATCCAGGGTAGGGGTAGGGATGCCTAAGTCCTCAGTCAGGGGCACCCAAGTTCTTTAAGTGACATCTTTGCTCCTTAACACTTTGAAATTTTCATTTCACCTGATTTCAACAACTGAAAGAAAACAACAACAAAACTCCTTTAAGCATGTGAATAATTATTTTACCTGATGATGTAGGTCAATAAACATTAAACTGAATCTTTCAAATTCCCATGGTAATGTATATGCTGCAGTTTTTGAACAAAGCTTAAAAACAAACTCACTAACATTGAGTCGATTCTGAGTCCTAGTGACTTTATAGGACAGAGTAGAACTGCCCCTGTGGGTTTCTGAGACTGTAACTCTTCATAGGAGTCGAAAGCCCATCTTTTGCCCTGAGATCAGATGGTAAATTTTAATGGTATCTTAATTATGCATTTTCCCCTATATGTTCTGGACCTCTATGATCTGCATTGAGGAAGTTCATGAGAAATCCGTAGCACAAACATGCAGGCTTCTTCAGGAAAGGACCTTACCGCATATGGTCCTAAAGGCTCAGTGACATCTGAGAGAATAAGAATCACCTGGCTAACAGCATCAACAGAAGCCCATGAGATACTTGTAGGCTGCCCCCTTTCATCGTGTACTTTTCTCCTGCTGAGTAAATTATAATGCCATGACATCCACTTGGCAGACACAAGTAGTGTACCTTGGGGGTCAACGCCATGCCCAGGCCTACTCACCATCTTCACAATGTCTCGAATGGTGGAATAGACCATATGCTCACCTGGTCTGGATTCAAACTCTCAAACTCACTGCCACCGAGTTGATTTCTGAAGACATCACCTAATCAGGTGGAGTAGCGAAACCTAGGGGAACAAGGTTAGACTTCCATATATTCTTGACCGGTTGGAGAAATGAAGAGAAGCCAGATCCTATAAGATCAACAGGATCAGTGCAGCATAATATAAACTGGGGTGGAAACCACGGCCAGAAGTGTAATGGAAGGAACCGGTTATGGAAAACCCAAATACCCAGAATTCCATAGGGTTTCAATATAATGGGCCAAAGGCTTAGATAAATCTGTCTTAGACTGAGTTCTCCAGAGAAGAAAAACAATGAAAATATGTATCTAGAGGGGATAGACTTACATCAAGGAAACAGCTCTCATATGCCTGTAGAGGCAGGCAAGTGCCAAGTCCTTGGGTCTGATGTCAGACTGCAGGCTTCCCCTGACTCATGGAGCTGAAGGGGCTGGTGAGCCCGAGATAACCAGGTCAGATGCACAATAGGAACATAAAGGGATTAAAGATGAATCCTCCCAAGAAACTGAATTTCAATATGTGGAGCTGGAAAATTAGAGCAGGTGGCTTTGTGTTAGAACCATGCTAACTGGAGGGGACAAAGCTTCCTGGAGAGATGTTGGACAGGTTGAAATGCTATGAATTTTTCTGTCAGCCCCAGAAAATGGTGAGAGTTGGACTCCATGGAAGAATGATACAAGCAAATTGAGATTTCACATCGTTGACCCCAAAGCAATACATCTGTGGTGGAGCTGATTCTGACTCAGAGTAAACCTGTAGAACAGAGAAGAACTGCCCCACAGAGTGTCCGAGGTTGCAGCCTTTAGTGTTCTCTAACCTGTACATGGCTCACGAGGCAGTCGTGGGACTAGAACAAGCTGATACTGCATGATTTAAAGTGAGGAAAGATGTGCTTAAAATCAGGAAATCTGTCGAGTTGTTGTATCCTCTCACCGTATGTATTCAATCGATATGCTGAGCAACTCCTCAGAGAAGCTGGATTATATGAAGAGGAATCGGGAATGTAGGAAGACTTATTAACAATCTGAGGTATGCAGGTGACACAACCTTGCTTGCTGAAAGTGAGGAGGTCTTGAAGCACCTGCTGATGAAGATCAAGGATTACAGCCTTCAGTATGGATTACAAGAAGAAGAAAATCCTCACAACTGGACCAATCGGTAACAACATGATAAAAGGAGAAAAGACTGAAGTTGTCAAGGATTTCATCTTGCTTGCATCCACAATTAATGCTCATGGAAGCAGCAGTCAGCAGATCAAAGGACACATTGCCCCGGGTAAGTCTGCTGCACAAGACCTCTTTAAAGTGTTGAAAAGCAAGGCTGTCATTTTTGGACTAAGACGCACCTGACCTAAACCAGGGTATTTTCAGTTTCTTCTTATGCATATGGAAGCTGGACATTGAATTCCGGTGCAGGCAAGATATATGGAAAGTACCTAGCATTGCCAAAGGAAACAAATCTGTCTTGGAAGAAGTACTGCCAGAATGCTCCTTAGAAGCAGGAAGGCAAAGCTTTGTCTCTCTTAATTTATCAGGAGAGACCAGTCCTGGGAGAAGGACATAAAGTGGTGGAGGGAACAGTGGAAAAGAGGAAGACCCTCGACAATATGGATTGACACAGTTGCCGCCAGGATGGACTTGACAATGACCGAGGTTGGCGCAGGACTGGCCAGTGTTTCTTCTGTTGGACACAGGATTCTATGAGTCAGAAGCTACTCAATCACACCTGACAACAACAACAATCTTTAATGGAACTAGATTATCTCATCGTTCTTCTGAGGAGCATTGTGGGTTCAAACCATTGACCCTTTGGTTACCAGCTGAGTGTGACCACTGCACAACCAGGGCTCCTTTGAGTCACGTGTACACCCAGGAGTAAAATAGATTTCATACGGAGTTCACATGCCCATAGCCACATCCCTAACTTTAAAAGTCTCTTCATGGCTCTTTTATACAGTTTCTGCTAATGAGACCCAGATCAGTGAAGTTAATTGGTCTCAGTTAATTATCACAAATTGCCAGGTACAGACAGTCTTCAGGGTTATAAATGTCCAAGTTAAAGACAATACCTACTTGCCCTTTGATGGTATGGAAATTTGCTCTCCCTCTGTCTCTACTTGCAGAAAGCCTTCACCACAGTCACCTTCGCTTGCTGCACGTGTAGCTTTTAAACCATCTGGAAGACTTCAGTCTTTCTTTGTACTGAAGCAAGCCTTCGTAAGAGCTGTGAGCATCTGTTCTGACAACTTCCTTACAAAGTCCACTTAAAGACACACCTAGGCCCAGGTCTGGTCTGAAACCAGGGTTGCCTGGCCCAACGGCCACCCAGGATGTAGTCTTACAACTTTCATTAATCACAGTTTTCTACAACAACTACTTTAGCAAAGATATTGTACAGCAATAATTTTTTGATCTCCAAGTTATAATTCATCGGTCCTTCTAACCTGGTAGAGCAGAATTTCACGTGTTGCAGGAAAGCTAAGTGTCCTTGTTATCAAAGAGATTTCAATAAAACTCAGCAATTTGATAAGATAACCAATAAATGCAGGTTAATTTTTTTTAATTAGTAGCTGGTATTAAATGCTCATTAATCTCCTCCTATTAGATAATGGGTGATAATATTTTTTCCCTTCTAGTGACTACCTTGAGAGTCTGTTATTCGCTCATTGTTCTTTATTTCAGTCTCACATGGATACTTTTCACCTTTGACCTTCCTATGCTTTTCTAAGCGGAACTCCTTGGGAAAATGTGCCATTCATTTTCTGTTTCCATAGACTTTAGGTAACACTTGTCGGGAGACAGAAAAACTAGGTGATTTCCAGAGTGCCTTTCTAATCATCCAATTCAGTGATTTTTAATTTTCATTTTAAAATTGAACATAGAAGGCTGATATAGTTATTTTACTTTTCTTAATACAAATGTAATAATAGACTGTTCCCGATGTACATACCAAACACCTGCTACAGATGTTCTAAACATCTCAGACCCTAAGCACTCGAGGGTGCTTCAGAATGCTCATGGGAAAGTGGAAGGGAAAGGCAGAACGATTCTGAAGGGCGGGCATTGGACTGTTGCAGTTGAACAAGTAGGCAGAGGAAGTGTACAGGGCTAAGAAGATCTCTACACTAATGAGCGCCTCAATGCTCGTTCCTACGCACAAGGAGGCCTGACAGCCTATCAGTGTATAGACCTAACTTTTATATGGTTTACAGTATAGATCTCTAGAAACTTTGAATCAGCCCGTTTTTGTAAAAGAATCTATTTTTATCCCTACACTTACAATAGAGGGAAATGCCAGTGTTTTATAAAAGATGGCAGGAAAATTATATTTTTTAAAAACCCCACAGGAGTGGGGAGGTGTGCCATAGGATGGTTTATGGGGGAGAAATAGACTAATATCAAAATAGAAAGAACAGAAGCAGAAATAATGAATTTGCACATCCATCTCCTCTCCCACGACCTCATCACGCGGAGAGAGACCAATCAATTTCACGACAAGCCATAAATATTCAAATGGAACTTTTGAGTATCTTATCAAAAGCTTCCCAACATCAATTGTTTTCACAATGTTTTTTCCCCCTGCAAGCATTGAAGACCTTCTCATCAATCTCTTATTTCAACCCATCTCATTTCAATTTCTCTCTTCCCGCACACAAAATATTTTTTGGTCCCCTGCTCCCCCACCAGGTCTGACTTCTTTCTTAGCCGAGATGCATGAATATTACTTCACACTGCACGCTGGCTGCTATTCCACCAGTGAGGAAATGTACACTGGTCTGGAGGACGTGTGTGCGCTGGCCCTGCAGGACAGAAGACAAAATGAGCAGGTGTAATGATGCCTAGCCAGGAAGGGTGCCATGATGGCACTGGCACGGACGTCTACACAGACACCAGCTTCTTTATTCGCGGAGAAGTCACCAGCCTGCATGGGGCCTGTCCAGGGGAAGGGACTTTCACTGAGTGCTGAATTTTCACGTGCTACCTGCGCCCGATCCCCCAACTTCACACACACACAAAAACGAAAACAATTTTTAAAATATTCTTAGGGAACACATTGAGGTTCTCTTTCTTGACTGCCTCTCCCTTGGGTCCCAGAATGCATTGCAAAGAACTGTTCTTCAAATCTTAAAAGCTAGCGGCAACTGTGTTTCTCTTCCTCATCCTCTGCTTCTATGATCATTTGTGGAGACACAGACTAGGTTGTGACCACTGGGCTTCTCTGGAAATTGTTCACTGTTCCTTTCACCTGTGCAAGGCTTTCTGGATTTTTTTTTTCTGTACCTGCTCTACTTTTGACACCACTCCAAACAAGAAATTATTATCAACTATGACATGTTGCCAATCTTGCGCCCACCCACCCATATCATCTAAGATTGAGTGTTTTCATTCATTGTGAAATTCAGGTCTTTCTTCCTCAATGATATCACTCGCTCCTATGTGCAGTCTGATGTTTCTCTTTCACACATATATTTTCTGTAACACGGGAGGGGGCTCCAAGAAGTTCCATTGCCTTTGAATTCCATTTTCCCATGAACTTCTTGAAGCCTCTTCATACTATTGGATGCATACTAATATATCCTAACTAGTAATCAATGACTACTAACTGACCATGGATTCCTGAGAAATTATATTTCTGTCTCCTTTCTGCTTTCCATTGCCAAATGTTTAAGACATTAAAGCATGGAAAAGAGATCGCGTGCCAAGGTGGAAACACAGATTTAGCAAATTCTCATGCATCGCTTTGTACCTGAGTGAGGTTTTGCAACACTGGCCTGCCTGCTGAACATGGCCTACAGATGTGATCTGATTGGCCAACAAGTCAAATACCTTTGAAAAACCTTGAATCAGGGTGAACCTTTGCACATTGGTTCATTTTATGCATACGGCTCTGGATCACCAGTTCTGTGGGTCAAACAGCACATCCATAGCCCCAGATACCCAATTTGAGAGGATCACATTTGCAGGGGATCGCCTGGGTGCTGAAAATGGTGAATGCACTCAGACACTACACAAAAGGCTGCAAAATTCGATTTGGTTCAGAGTGCCTCCAAAGAACTGCATGACCACATCCTCCTGAAACATCAGCCGGCAGAGCCCCGTGGGGTACATCCTGCTGCGACACACAGGAGGTCCTCAAGTGTCAGTATCAACAGAGAGGCAAGTGTCTGGAGCTGCTGGGTGGGTGGCTGCAAGGTCTCCTGTTTTCTGGGATCCCTGGGGACAATCAGCTCTGTCTCCCCTTTCCAATCCCAGAGACTTTAGAGAGTGCAGTGCCCATATGAGCCAGGACTACTCAGAGTGCTGTGTATTGACACAGATTATCAATCCCTGAGAGATTTCCTTAGCCTTAGTCTCTCTCAGTGATGACCATTGGAAGGGTTGGTTGTTGGGGAAATAACATTTGTCGCAGGGCTTGCATGCTGTGCAACTGTGCATCTCTCCAGCTTCCCAGAGAGCCGATGGGAACTCTCCAAGCCATTCACACCAATTAAATGATTAATCTTCACAACTCCCGCCAGAGACACACACGGGATGTACAGTACAGGGATTAATTTACGGCACAGAAAGGAAAACATTTAATGAAACCATTCCCAATTGAGCGCTTGGGGGAGATTAAATACACAAAAAGTAATTACTTATACTGAAAATTGCCCACCTAGGGTTAGCACCAGCTGATCCTTTACCAGAAAGTGCCATGGCCTCTCCAGACAGGGGCATCTGGTCTTTGTACGGTCCGGCAGTCCGCAGAACCGGAGCCATCTTTCCAGAGTACCTTTCTGTCCCACTCAGCTCCCCAGGCCAGCCACCAGGACCAGCTCTGAGAGTTCTGTTTCCAGACCCAGGTCCCTAAGACATAACCTATCTCCAGGTTCTTATGCCCCGGTCTGCATTGGTATCAACATATGTAAAAGAGGGTCAAGATCATGTGCTTTCTTTATGGCAAACAAAGTACCCTAACTATTCATCAAAGACTTAAATTAATTGAACCCTAAGATAGTCTACTTCTGTCTTCTCCATAATTTCCATGGTGAATTATTTAATGGATTTAAGTGTGGAAAAGATATATGACATCAAGGTAGAAATATGTATACTTATCAAGTATGATTTGGGGGTTTTCCGTATACTCGGTGATAGTTGAAAATCTGTGGTTACTTTATTGTTGATAATCATTGAAGTGATACTTATTCATCAACAATTATCCATGGAATGGGATACCTGGAAAGTTCTGTTGTTGGGTGCCATCAGGCCAGTTCTGATTCCTAGCGGCCCTGTGGACAACAGAACAAAATACCAGCAGGCCCTGTGCCAGCCTCGCAGTCGCTCGGATGTGTGAGCCCTGTATTCCAGCACTGTGTTGACCCAGCTTACTGAAGGTCTTCTTCAACATTCACGAGTAGACAGCATTGCTTTTACGAAGCAGAGTTTGAATTTAGTTCTTACAAATTCTATGTAGCGTGTTCTTGGCATTCATTGTCCAGAGCACTTTGTCATGAAAGCAAAAGGCTTCTTGACCCAGCAAGAGGAGAAAGCACATTGAGGGAGGTGTGGAAGCATGACCAATAACAGACGCTAACATCTAAAGGCGAAGATGAGAATTGAAGACCACTTGGAGGTCAGCACTGGTGGTTCAGTGGATTAAGCATAGCACTCCCTAAAAGTTTTTATCCCACCAGCTGCTCCACGTATTGTGTTAGGTAAATCTGCTGCACAAGACTTCTTCGAAGGGTTGAAAGGTGAGGCTGTTACTTTAAGGACTAAGGTGCACCTGATCCAAGCCATGGTATTTTCATTTGCATCACGTGTGAACAGTGGACATTGACTAAAGAAGACCTAAGAAAAATAGGTGCGTTTGAATTATAGTGCTTTTGAAGACTATTGAAAGTACCCTGGGCTGCCAGAGAACAAACAAATCTGTCTTGGAAGAAGTAGAACCAGGTCTCACCTTGGACATGCCGCCAGGAGAGACCTCAGCAAAATGGATTGACACAGTGACTGCAACAATGAGCTTGACCATCTCAACCACGTGAGGCCTGGGCATGGGCATGCAGTGTTGCCTTCTGTGGTACACAGGTCCATGATTCATTGGGATCGATTCCATAGCACCTCAGAGGAGCAAGATGAAAAACACAGGGGGCCGAATAACCCCCCAGTCTTCATACAGATGAGCAGCAAGGGGCATGCCAGGGGCCTTCCCCCATCTGGAGCTGCACTAGGAAATATGCAAAGGGCATGAGGAAAGGGTGTGGTGATTATGGAATCTTCTCTTTTGGTCTTGAAAATGATGACAGGCTTTCATAGGTTGGGATTGCTTTAGGTGGACTCTGATGGTATGGAAGGTTTGATTTGATTTTTAAATTTTTTGTTTTTAAATGAGAAAAAGCACTGTGCTGAGAGAGATTCACAGGGAGGAAAAGACTGGCACAATGCACTGAATGGAGCAAGCAGCTCCAGTCATGTCTGTATCCCAAATTTTATTAAAGCAATTGTGTATGTATAATGCTATTGGATTACTGCGGGTAGATAGTTTCATAGATCGTTTACTGCCCACTGCTGTGGTCGTGAAACGCCAGCGCCCATGCTTAGTAGATTTTGGTCTGAAAATGTGTGTCTCACAAAAGGACAGAGGACGGAATGCAAGCATGGATGGTGCGCAACACTAACTAGGAGAATCGCATGAATCTCTTTTTCAATAAGTGACAAACCAACCATGCCTCTGATCAGCGATGCTTAAACGGGTGCTGGGTGATTGGCACAGAAACTGATTGCAGCTGCTATCACAGCTTTGTGGGGTTTTTTAGCCAAGAAACAAATGCGTACTAGCGGTGTATCTAATGTGTATCTAAGGATAGATCTGAATGATTATTCACAGATTCTGAGCACACCTGTGCAAAAGACTAACCTCAGCAGGCGGGAAGCATTTCTTAAAGACCACACTCGGCTGCTGGGAGAAATTGTACATGCTTACCAAGCCTGTGATTCTAATCTGTCCTGCGGGAGAAATACCTGGCAATGTGCTTCAGTAAAGTTTATCCATTGCCTCTGAGTCCATCCCAACCCATAGCAAACCCTGAATGTCTGCCACAGACAGCAGACTGCCACCTCTCTCCCTCTGAGCAGCTGGTGCGCTCAACATGCCACCCTTTTGGTTAGCAGCTGAGAATTGCATCACTGCCCAACCAGGCTCTTCAGTGAATATTACATCCTAGTGGGGTACTTCTACTCAGTCACACGGTATGATGGAAATCATCTCCACCGGCCCCCAACAACAGCAACGGAGACACATGTAGACACAAAGTAGCCAATAATAGCACTGTGTATCCTGCATGAAAAGCGACAGTGTCACTATAAAAATAATTATGGTGATAGCTAATTAAAAGAAAACAGTCTGTGTTTTCCAGTGATGGATTAATTCCAACCATTGAACACTTGAGTACACCTAGAAATAAATACACACACTCTCTCTTATTGTTTTTGTTGTTCCTGTTGGGGGACTGTGCAAGTCCATCTTGCCGTGGGCCTTCCTCTTTTTGTTTCTGCCCCACTTTACCAACGATGATGCCCTTCGCTAAGGATTGGTCTCTCCTGACAACATGGCCAAAGTATCTGAGCCAATGTCTTGCCATCCTTGTTTCAAGGCACATTCTGGCTGTACTTCTTCCATAGATTTGTTTGTTCTTTTGGAAGTCCATTGTACTTTCAACATTCTTCTCTAGGACCACAATTCAAATGCATCAATTATTGTACAGTCTTCCTTAATCATTGTCCAACATTCACATGCACATGATGCAATAGAGAATACGATGGCTTGGGTCAGACTCACCTTAGTCCTCAAAGAAACATCCTTGCCCTTCAACACTCTAAGGAGGTCTTGTGCAGCAGATTTACCTAAATGTTATGCGTGGTTTGATCTCTGGACTGCTGCTTCCATGAGCATTGATGGCAGATCTAAGCAAGGCAAAACCATTGACAACTTCAACCTTTACTCTGTTTATCATCTTGTTACCTATGGGTCCAGTTGTGAGGAGTTTGGTCTTTCTTACATTGAGTTATAATCTATACTGATGGTGACAATGCTTGATATTCTTCAGCAGGTGCTTCAATTCCTCCTCACTGTAAGCAAGCAAGGCTGTGTCATCTGCCAATCACAGATTGTTAATAATGTCTTCTTCATGTAATCCAGATCCTCTGAACATTTGCTCAGCATATAAATTGAACAATTATGGTAAGAGGATACAACCGTGAAGCAGCCCTCTCCTGATTTTAAAGCATGCAGTATTGCCTGGTTCTGTTTTCTTTTTCTTTTTTTTAAAATCGTTTTATTAGGGGCTCATACGACTCTTATCACAATCCATACATACATTAATTGTGTACAGCACATTTGTACATTCATTGCCCTCATCATTCTCAAAATATTTGCTCTCCACTTAAGCCCCCAGCATCAGGTCCTCATTTTTTCCCTTCCCTCCCACTTCCCCCCTCCCTCATGAGTCCTTGATAATTTATAAATTATTATTTTGTCATATCTTA
>NW_022107431.1:6143576-6151778 GCF_000313985.2 Echinops telfairi
ATTCCTCTTTGTTACATTACCCTTGATCATGCCCTACCAGGCCTCCCACACCCACCTCACCACCAATTTGGATCACTTGTTGTTCCCTTGTCCCTTGTTCTGTTTTCAAGACTTCCTCTTGATCCACCTACAGGTTCCAAATGAGCACAATGAAGTGCTCTGGAATTCCCATTTTTCTCCAAGTTATCCCCAGTTTATTATAGTATACACAGTCAAATGCTTTGGCATAGTCAATGAAACTCAAATAAACATCTTTCTGATAACCGCTGATTTGAGCCAGGACCATCTGACATTAGCAATGGTGTCTCTTTTCTTATGAGTCTGGCCTGAACTTCTGGCAGCTTCCTGTCTTGCATATGAGGAGATTGAAAATACCATGGCTTGAGTCAGATGCACTTTAATCCTGAAAGAAACATCCTTACTTTTCAGTACTCCAAAGAGGTCTTATGCAGCAGATTTATCTAATGCAATACTTGTTATGTTCTCTTGACTACTACTACCATGAGAATTGATTATGGATCTAAGCAAGACAAAATCCTTGACAACTTCAACCTTTACTCCATTTATCATGATGTCACCAACTGGTCCCATCATAAAGATTTTGTTCTTCTTGACATTGAGTTGTAATCCACATAGAAGGCTGTGATCCTTGATCTTCGTCAGCAAGTGCTACAAGTCCTCCTCACTTTCAGCAAGCAAGGTTGTTTCATCTGCATATCACAAGTTATTAATAAGCCTTCCTCCAATCCTTATGTCAAATTCTTCTTCATACAATCCACCTTCTCTGATGATTTTCTCGGCATACATATTGAATAAATATAGTAATAGGATACAATTCAGATGCACAAAATATGAAGTGTAAGCTAGGTGCTCATCCACCCTCCTTGCTTCCAATGATACCTCAAAACACCTAAACCCAACTGAGGTCAAAGAGTTTGAGCCCCGGGGATATAGTCAAGGTGGGTAGCACTCCAAGACACAGAAGAGGGACGAGGGGAGGCAGAGTGGATGAGCAAGTAGGGTGAGCACAAAGGAGAAGGCCCTCAAAGTACTAAGTGTACTTCCTACTTTCAGTTATAGCAAAGTAACTTAAGCACTGAGCTGCTAACCACAAGGTCAGCAGTTTGAATCCAACAACTGCTTTGTGAGAGAAAGATGGGGCTTTCTATTCCTTTAAAGAGTTAAAGAGTTATAATCATGGAAACCCAGAGGGCTAGTTCTACCCTGTTCTATAGGATCATTATGAATCAAAATTGACTCGATGGCAGTGGATTTGGTTTTAAATTTGGTCAGAATTCTAAACTAGATATTAAATGGATGATATTAGAGTGAAAGATAAAAACTAGAGTAGAGAGGATCATTTATAAATCCAAAAATGGTCCACATTTTTATGTAAATGACACAGTAGGCCATATGGTTTTTGGCACACCCTTTTCTGTCCATCACTTTCCTGTTTCTTTCCCCTGTGTTATATAGGTGTTATTTATATATGTGGGCACTTAATTTGAAAAAATATATAGTATTTGTCAACTCCCCGTCTCCTAGGTATCTTTTAATTTTATTTTCCCCCAGGAAGTGAAGGAATATTCTCTAAGAATATATATGCTCACAAATTCGTACAATAGACAGATTTCTTGATGCAGTCATCAGATATGGGCGTCCCTGACTGTACCTGCATGATGACATGTATGCCTTGTGATCCAGTTGCTCATTCCAATGCCACATCTGGTTTTGCTCGGTTTTCAGACAGATGTTTGTTCACAGTCTAGCCTGGAGCCCTGCTGCATCTGGCTCATCTTCCTTTGGTCCAGATGGGCCAGCTGCACAAACACAGCTGGGCCAGTGCCACGTGCAGATGGTTGATGTGGATACTTTAACATATTAACACCACTGCCAGGATGGCCCAGTATATGTTGGGGATGGGATCCGCAGAGCCACCAAGGACTCAAAAGCTCCTTTGTGCCACACACACAATCAGTAAGAGCAGTGGCCAGGAGGAGCCTGGGGGACAACTTTTGAGAAAGCAGACATGGAAAATAAAGCCCAGAATTCTGCCAAAGAGCAGCGTCAATCAATGTCCACTGCAACTGGTGGTGAAGCCGTGCATATGAAACTGATACGGGAGCTTACCTCTAAGGACACTCACAGGGCAGGTCTACTCTGTCCTACAGTGGCTATGAATTCGCATCACCTTGATGGCAGTGAGCGTGGAGTTTTAAGTTTTCTGAGGTTAATCATTACAGCCAACCCGGGGCCTCCTAGGCTAGGAATTCCTTCGCTGCGGAAAGGATGCTTAGTCATTTCTGCGGTCTGACGATCCTGCTTGATTTTTCAGAAGTCCTTGCCTGGTAGCATGGGAGTGCTGGCTCCAGAAGACTGAAGGGTGATGGCACAGCACTCTGTCTACTGACAGCGAATCCTTGGACCTCCAAATGGTCCCTTTGCTATTTCTAGTTAAGGGAATTTAGCACTACCCTTTTGTCATTGTTCTAGCTTCCATATGAGCTTTGGAGGCCTGCTTTGACAAAAACTACCACACACAGGTCTGGGCTGGGGGACTCATGGGAGGCCTGGGGTGCACTGGTTAGCTGTTCAGCTGCTGACTAAAGGTAGGGAGTTTGATCCCACAGGTTGCCCTGAGGAGAAAGATGTGGCTGTCCGCTGTTGTAAAAGCTTCAAACAAACAAACAAAACCCTCACTGACAGGGAGAGATGGGTAACCCACTACAATGATCGACATGTCACACACACGGGGACAAACAACAAATGTGGGAAAGGGACATAGCGGACAGTGTAAGATATTAAAACAATAATAATTTATAACTTATCAGGGGTCCACTAGGATGGGAGGGTGGTGGAGGGAGGGACAAAAGAGGAGCTGATACTAAGAGCTCAAGCAGAAAGAAAATGTTTTGAAAATAATGGTGACAGCATATGTACAAATGTGTATGATACCAATTGATGTATGGGTTGTTATAAGAGCTCTACTAGCCTCCAATAAAATGATTTATTAATTAAAAGAAAACAAACTCACTGCCAACCACAGTGAACCTATGGAATAAGGTGCGTTTCCACAATGGTCACTCTTTATGGGAATAGAAAGACAGGCCTTTCTCCCAAAGAGTGTCTGATGGTTTTGAACTACTGACCTTGCCGTTCGCAGCCCAGTGTGAAACCACTACACCATCAGGACCCCATTATAAAGCTGGGGAAACCCACAGACCTTTCTACTCAGTCTTGTGGGATCACAATCAGTTGGACTGGACAGCATTGATTTGGGGTGTTTGGTTTTTTGGTTGGGTGGCTTAAAGCAAAATAAATGTATTTTCCCTTTGCTGTAGAAAATGCAGATGGAAATTCAGCAGGGCCCTATTCCCTCCTACAACTCCATATCATAGGTCCCCACACTCACTTGAGTTACCATTTTTTTTCAAAAAATATTACTCATCTCCCACCTGGAATGAAAAACTTTTATCCCCTAGCCCCCAGATGCAGGATAAAGTGTAGGTATCTGCTTTTGCAGTCCTGTGGATTGTGCCAGCATTCCCAGGGGTTAGTGTTTCCTGTTTGCGGAAACACTGTCTTAGAGGAAATTTGCTCCCATATCCATCAGCTTCTACTAATCGTAGGTGTGCCTGGGCTAGAAGAAGCAGCTTAAATCTGGGGGAGATTCATCAGGCTCTTCTTAGGAACTCAATAATCAATCATGGGACCTTTGTTATCTTGGGATGCGTGTGTATTTGTGAGTGTTTGTTGGAGGCAGACATTTATTTTCCATTCCTAGAGGGAATAAATCTTTGAGGGGCTCATCTTCAAAGCTGAGAGCTGAGGGCATGCAGGTTGTAACCAAGAAAGAAAAAATCTATTTGGTGATATTTCAAAAGATTCCGCTCCATTGCTGCATTGCTCCTCTGTTGACTAATTGGCTGTCTTTCGAAGAAGGGTCAGTTGACAAAAGACAAAAAGACGAGAAGAAAGATAAATGAATTTTACCTGCCAGTCGCTGCAAAAGGAGCCCCCGAGTTGACCGGACATAAAAAAATAATATTGTTGTTTATCCCCAAAGTTAAAAATCCCCTCCCAAGCCCCAGGGCCCAAGCTCCGACTCTTGTGTAATGGGAAACAAGCCCCACTGGAGATGGCCATTCCCTCGTGAACTAACCCCCAGGAAGATGAAAGGCAAGGCTTTGTCAAGGTAACATGAAAAGGTGATCTCCCTAAGCCGGTCTTTCATTGTCTGACAGGGCACTCCTCTGTGGGTCTCGCTTTCGAAACCATCTTTCATCTTTTACTCAACAAGCCTTGTTTCCCTGCCTTCACTTTAGAGCAAGAGATTAAGTTTACAGAAACACCCGTGGTCCTGCAATGGTTCCATGAGAGGAAAAGGGGTCAGTCGGCATCCACAAATATCGCAGCTTTAAAGACTCCATGGGGACAGTCTGCTCCCCGGATAGGATTGCGTTGAGTTGGAATGGACTTGATAACAAAGATTCTTGGTAATCTGAGGTTTTGTATGAAAGCAACCAGGCCATTCTACTTAACCCACTCCAGGATTCTTCTGACATAATTAGGCACCACCATGCATAACCTGTACCTGGATCAAGAGGCAGTTGCACAAACAGGACAAGGGAATACTGCACGATGTAAAATCAGAAAAGTGTGTGGTGGTTGTATCCTCTCACCATACTTACTCAATCTATGTGCTGAGAAAATCATCAGAGAAGCTGGAAGCATGTGGCATCAGGATGGGAGGGAGTCTTATTCCCAACCTGCACTATGCAGATGACACAACCTTGCTTGCTGAAAGTGAAGCGGACTTGAAGCACCTGCAATTAGGATTGCAGCCTTCAGGACGGAATAGAACTGAACATCAAGAAGACCCAAGTCTTCACAACTGTACCGACAGATAACATCATGATAAGTGGAGAAAAGGTTGAAGTTGTCAAGGATCTCATCTTGCTTGGATCCACAATTAATGATTAGGGAAGCAGCAGTCAAGAGTTCAAAAGAGGTGTTACACTGGGTGAATCTGCTGCATAAGACTTCTTTAGAGTATTGAAAAACAGGGATGTTACTATGAGGACTGAGGTTCCCCTGGCCCAAGCCATGGTATTTTAAATTGCCTCAACTGCATGTGAAAGTTGGGCATTGAGTAAGAAAGAACAAAGAAGAACTGATGGATTTGAGTTGTGGAGATGAAGAAGAATATTGCTAAAGGGTCAAAGCGGTCAGTGTTAGATGTATGGCCAGAGTACTCATTAGAGGCAGGGATGCAGGATCTTACGTACTTTGGACATGTTGTCAGGAGAAAGCAGTCCCTGGAGAAGGACAGTAGAGGGGCAGCAATAGAGATGAAAGCCTTCAATGAGATGGAGCGGCACTGTGGCTGCAATGGTGGACTCAAGCATGGAAACAATTGTGAGGATTGTCAGGCCCGGCATTGTTATGCATAGACTTGCAGCGGGTTGGAACCTACTCAACAGCACCTAACAACAAAAACAACGTATCTCATTTGCATAAGTAATGGAAAGAATGATGAGCCGTTGGATTGGATTGAGGATAGCAATCTTAGGTTCTCTCTCTAAAGGCCATGTGGTTGTTACATAATTTCATGTCAGCTTGATAAATAGAATGAAAGGGTGGAGTTTAGCCTGTCAATCAGGTCACAGCCCCTCTTCCTCCCTGGAGTTGGGACCCATTCTCTCTCTGCTTCACCTTCCTGTTGACAAGCCACTGAGTGAGTCTGAAGAGGAATTAATGGGCTAATATCAGACATATGGGTTAATATCGAACTTCTGGACTTGATCTCGACTGGGCTGGGATGTTTTATTGATGCATAATTATGTCTTGATATAAAGTTTCCTCTTACACATATATGAGTGTCAATGAATTTGTGTTTCTAGTCCACATGAACTAACACAGGCCACCACGGGGAATATGCTGAAGAAGTTCGAAAGTCTTTTTGGATGGCCCTTGGTCACTATTCTTGACTCAGTTTTCAGTCAAACAATAGACAGACTCATAAAGTGTATTAGGATCTCTGCTAATGTAATGGGTTATGTATTGAGCTGCTAAGCACAAGGTTGGAAGTTCAAATCCAAGAGTAGCTCTGAGGGAGAAAGGTGAGGCTTTCTTCTGTTCCTGTGGAGATTTACAGCCTCGGAAACCCACAGGGGCAGTTCTACTTTGTTCTATGAGGTCGTTAGGAGCTGGAATTGAGTCCATAGCCATGAACTTGGTTTTTGGAGTTTTACCTAAAGGGGTGGTACTGCCCTGGCCTGTAGGGCCCCTGTGGGTCAATGATAGTGAGGCTTTTGGTATATCACAGTAAAATTATTTATTTTAAAAACAAAAAGCAAGCAAGATTGCATCATCTGCATATGGCTGTTTACTAGCAAGCCTTCCTCTACGTCTGATGCTGCGATCTTCTTCACAAACTTGCCCTTCTCAGATTACTTGCTCAGTATGCAGATTGCATGCATAGAGTGAAGGGGTAGATACACACCTTTGCTGAGTTTTACCTTGCACTACCCCCTTTTTTCTGTTCAAATGCTGCCTCGTGGTCTAGGTTCAGTCTTCATCATCACAATAAAGTGTTATGAATTCCTATGCTTCTCCGTGTTACTCATGGTTTTATATGATCCACACAGTCAAATGTCTTTGCATAATCAATAAAACACAAGGTAACAACTTTCTAGCATTCTTTGCGTTCAACTATGACACATCCAGCATTGCCAATGATAGCCATGTATTTCTTTGAACCAGGCCTTCATTTCTGGCAATCCCATGTCCTCATTCTGCTGCAAACATTTTTTTTTTAATTTCAGAAAATTGTATTACTAGATAACAAAATTTTCAGTTGATTAGAAGGCATAATTTTTAGCTGTCGCATCTTTGATGCAATGTTTACACAGTAAAATTCACTAGGGCAGCATGTGTAGTTTTTTTGGTGTAAAGCTTGTCAGATGGAAATATTTACCTAGGAGCCAATTCTGAGTTCAGCGTTTCTTTTAATTGGCTCCTAATATTTTAAGAATCAAATAGGACATTAAAAAATAAATGTATGGTGTACATATATATGTATATATATATATAAATTATTTTATTGGGTGCTAGTACAATTCTTATCACAATCCACACATCCATCCATTATGCCAAGCACATATGTACATTCGCTGCCTTCATCATTTTCAAAACATTTGCCTTCTACTCTAGCCCCTGATATCAACTGCTCATTTTCCCCCTCCCTCCCCACTCCCTCCTCCCTCATGAACCCTCCATAATTCACAAATATTATTGTTTTGTCATAAGTTACACTGTCCGACGTCTTTCCCCGCCTTCTTCTCTGCTGTCCATCCCCCAGGGAGGAGGCCATGGGTAGATTCTTGTAATTGGTTCCCCCTTTCTACCCCACATTCCCTCCACCCTCCAGGCCTCGTCCTTCTCACCACTGGTCCTGAAGGAGTCATCTGTCCGGGATTCCCTATGTTTCCAGCTGCTATCTGTACCAATGTACATCTTCTGGTCTAGCCAGATTTGTAAGGCAGAATTAGGATCATGATAGTGGGGGGAGGAAGCATTCAAGAACTAGAGGAAAGTTATATGTTTCATGGTTGCTACCCTGCACCCTGATTGGTTCATCTCCTCCCCACAACCCTTCAGTAAGGGGGTGTCCCGTTGCCTACTGATGGGCTTTGAGTCTCCAATCTGCACTCACCCACCTTTACAATGATATGATTTTGGGTTCTTTGATGCTTGATGCCTGATCCCTTTGACAGCTCATGGTCACACAGGCTGGTGTGCTTCTTCCATGTGGGCTTTGTTGCTTCTGAGCTAGTTGGCCGCTTGTTTATCTTTAAGCCTTTAAGATCCCAGACACCATATCTTTTGATAGCGGGCACCATCAGCTTTCTTCACCACATTTGCTTATGCACACGTTTGTCTTCAGTGATTGTGTCAGTAAAGCGGGCACCCACTGATAGAATTTTCAGTTCTTTGATGTCTGATAACTGATTCCTTCTACACCTCGTGGTCAGACAGGCTGATGTGCTTCTTCCATATGGGCTTTGATGTTTCTCAGCTAGATGGCCGCTTGTTTGTCTTGAAGCCTTTAAGACCCCAGATGCTATATCTTTGGTAGCCGGGCGCCATCAGCTTTCTTCACCACAATTGCTTATGTTCACCTTTTTCTTCAGCAATCAT
>NW_022107431.1:6152986-6159204 GCF_000313985.2 Echinops telfairi
GGTGCTGACCAACCCAGGGACAAGGGAGCAACAAGTGATCCAAAATCAGTGGCAAGAAGGGTGTGAGAGGCCTGGTAGGGATTCAGCAAGGGCAATGTAACCAAGAGAAATTACTGAAACCCAAATGAAGGCTGAGCATGCAGTGGGACAAGAGGAAAGTGAAAGGAAATAGAGGAAAGAACTAGGTGACAAAGGGTATTTATAGAGGTTTTAAGACTGGAATGTACATATATAAATATATTTATATAAGAGTGTGGGGAAACAGATCTACGTGCATATATTCTATTGTGTCAAGCACATTGGTACATTTGCTGCCATCATCATTCTCAAAACATTTGCTTTCTACTTGAGCCCTTGATATCGGCTCCTAATTTCCCCCCCTCCCTCCCAGCTCCCCCTCCTTCATGAACCCAGGATAGCTTAAAATTATTATTATTTTGTCATATCTTACACTGTTCGATGTCTCCCTTCATCCACTTTTCTCTTGTCCATCCCCCAGGGAGGAGGTTATATGTAGATCCTTGTAATCGGTTCCCCCTTTCCACTCCACCTTCCCTCCACCCTCCCGGTATGCCACTCTCACTACTGGTCCTGAGGGCATCATCTGTCCTGGATTCCCTATGCAACCATTTTTTGAATTATAATCAGCAAAGTTTTACTTGTTTTAGGACGTTTAAAATGAGAAAAATAATGGTCAAGTGCTCGATCACCTCAGCTGGTTTGCTAGATGTTAAAAAACATCAACCACAGTGCTTGAGAACTGACTTTCCTAACAAATGCCTCATCGTGGTTCTACTCAAAGAACTGATGTTGGCATGGCAACCACCCAAACCACACCATGAGTCTCACAAAACGTCTCTTCTCACTGTCAGAGGTGCATAGTACTTTATCTCTGAGGCTTAGGAATTATGATGTTCCCAAAATGTCCATTTTGATTGGAAACTGCCAAATACCTGGTGAGGTGTGTGATAGTTAAGGTTTATTGTGCCAACCTGGCCGATAAACACATGTGGGATTAATTGAAGGGCAGAGAGATAAATGGCTCGGTGAGCCTGGCCTTTTTTGTTCTCTGGTCTCTTGTTCTCTGATGGTCAGACTAGTGTGTGGCTTCCTTAGCTGGCAAAGCTCACTTCCTATGAGATATCCTTGAGGAGAAGCCACATGGACCTACCCTGATGCAGCCCTGGGTGCTGGAGCAGCCGCGTGGAGACCCCTGCCAGCGCTGAGATGCTTACACGTTCACTGATTCGACTTTTCTCCTGCAGTTGGCGTCATTTTATGTCCTCCTCTACAAAGGCAGACTTTGTAGATCGGTGTCGGACATATGGGCTAATGTTGAACTTATGGGCTTGGACAGCACTGGGTTGGAATGCTTTCTTAATGTATACTTACCCTTTATATAAAACTTTCTCTTATAGATACATGAGTTTCTGTAGATTGTTTCTCTAGTCTACCCAGACTAACACAAGGTGCAGCTCAGTTACCTCCTGCTTCTCAAAGAGAAATGCGAATGGGTGCCTATAAAGAAAGGAATTAGTGTTCTCACAGTTCCGGAGGTGCAGGGTTTCCTCAGATACGAACCCACCAGCCTCTGTGATGGCCAAAGTTGAGGCTGTTTGTGCCCATAAAGTTTTACAACCTGGAAAATTCTATGTAGGGCTGCCATAAGTCATGATTGAATCAAGGGCAGTGGGTTTGGGTCGTCAGTGGCCATGGTTAGTGACTGTCCAGCAGGTTTCAACTCCTGGTGCCCCTCCCCAATAGGATCCAGGCCTGCAGATTAAAATTGCACCAGGGGGTGTCAAGACTGTGACTTTTGGAAGCAGATTCCCCAGGCCTGTCTTCTAAGGGTGGGCTTGACCCATAACTTCTTAGTTAGTGGTGTGTCACCTAATGACTCTAGCCATGGACCCTCATGCCTGTGTGATGATGAAATAGGTTCCTTAGCTCAGCCACACATGGGTAGTAATTGATCTGACGTTTAATACATCCTGCCACTAGACTCCGAGAGCTGGTTTAGGATTCTAAGAGAAGTCATTTGCTTTGGGTAATGTATTTATTTCTGCTAATAACATTCTCAGAGCTATCATGAACTGCTAACTTTTCATCCATTTCCGGCATTCTGAAAATGATTAATCATCTTCTGTTAAACTCATACTGGTAGTGACCTGGCTAAGGTGATACTTGCCACGTCTCCGAATGTAGAAATAGCCTTTTCCTGGAGATCAACCCCTACAAAGAATACAGCCTTTAAATCAGTGAGGCTATCTACAGAATGAGCTCATCCCCCATGGGGATGATTTATAACATTCCATATCACAAAATGAAAACTCTGTCTGAAAAGTGAACCAGAGGCATGTAGAAAATATAAATCTGTGAATGGATTTCGGGGTTCCCACTTAATCGTCCTCCTGGTTTGTGACATGGTCCCACTCCATACTTCCTTGCAGGGAGTGTGAGAAAGAAGATAGGGTTCTGAAATTGATTGTGGTGATGAGAGCATGACTCTTCTTAGTATGATTCACCTGTTAAATAGTATGATTTGTGAATTCTATGCCAATAAAGCTATCTTTAAAAAAGAGTACAGCCTAGAAAACCCTATAGGCTATTTTCCTCTCACACATGGGTTGCTAGGAGTTCAAATCAACAACAATATCATTTCTTTGGCTGGCAAAGTAAACTACACACATTTTGATTTCCTTATCCTTGTTACACACAAGGACCACATCATCTTCACTATCCTGTGTTTTGTTTTCTTTTCAATCTCATTGTGTTTAGTCCGAGTTGACTAGAGAAACAAATCCAGAGACCTTCACATGTGTGTAAGAGAGAAGTTTATAGCAAAGAGCAATTATCTTCCTCATTTTTTTTTTTTTGGTTAAATCATTTTATTGGGGGCTCATACAACTCATCACAATCCATCCATCCATCCATCCATTGTGTCAAGCATCCTCATTGTTTTTCTATGGTATTTCGACAACTTCTGTTGCCTTCACTCCTCCCATGCCTTCCTCTGCCTCCACCATGTTTTTGCTGACCTTCCTCTTGTTGCATACTGCCTTCCCTTTCAACAAGTTTGCCCTCTTCTCTCCTCTAGCCAGTAACTCGTCCTCCCTTCCCTCCCACCTGGAATGTTTCTTGTACTGTGAAATCTTTCAAAGTTTATAGAGTTCCCTGCCTTTCTGTGAATGTGTGTTTTGGTTGTGTCTGGTATTTTGCTCTTAGAAAGAATCCCACACTGAGCAACAGCCTGGTGCATATGCTGTTTCCTAAGTGTGGAGGTATAGTATGCTCATCATAAACTGCTAGAATTGGAGAGCAAGTGTGTAGCTTATTTGTGTTGTTTTGTTGTTAGGTTGCAGTCAGGTTAGTTACCCCTCAGAGCGACCCCATGTACAACGGAATGAAAAACTCCTTGCCTGGTCCAGCCTCATCCTCACAATTGTTGTTATGTTTGACCCCACTGTTGAAGCCACTATACCAGTCCATCTCGTGGTGGGCTGGGGGAGAGGGGTCTTCTTCCTTTGGCCTGTCTCTTTCGCTTGTTTGTACCTTGTTAAATAGTGCCACTTCTCCTGAAGCTGTTGAGGGCTACTTTCTGGAACAGTTCACACAAAACAGAGCATGTTCGTTGGCTTTTGAAACTTGTTCAATTTCATTCATAAGAAGGACATTAAGCATTTTAGTTGGCATTTATCATATATTAAATAAAGGTGGACACCTTTCCATATGTTAATATTCACCTGTACCTTTGTTCTTTTGTAACTATTCCTGTCTTCTACCCATTTGTCTAGGAGATTGTTAAACTTTTCTCATTTGTAAGAGTTGAGAGAGACCAGGCTTTCTACTCCTGTAAAAAGTCTCAGAAACTCACAGGGCAGTTCTAACCTGTCCTAGAGGGTCACTGTGAGTCAGTACCAAATCTCGATGGCGATGAGTTTGGTTTGGATTTTTTAGGGTACCTTTATTGTAGGTTGAACATTTTGTCTTCAATTTGTCATTTGCCTGGGCTTATGATACATTTTGTAATTAAAAAACTCTTTAATTTTGAGCTTGTTCAATTTATTAATATTTTATAGCATAGGGATTTTGCCTTCCTTTCAGTGCTTTCCCCACACTCAGGATGTAGAATGTGCTTATGGATGCTTATAGCGTCTTGTGTGTGAAGGAGCCCTGGAGGCCCTGTGGGTTATGGGCTAACTGAAAGGCTGCAGTTCAGACTCACAGTGCCAGTATGAGTCGTAATTGACTCAATTGCTGTGTGTGTGTACATGTGTGTGTGTAATAGGAATTATTTGTTTCAAGGAACCCTGGTGACACGGTGGTAAGCACTCAGCTAATAACCAACAGATCTCAGTTCAAACCCACCAGCTCACTCCAGGGATATAGATGAGGCAGTCTACTTCTGTCAAAATGTGTACCTTGGAAGTCCCATGGGGCAGTTCTACTCTGTTCTCTTGGGTTACTACCCCAGAATTGAGGGCAGTGGGTTTGGTCTTTTGAGTTTTTTAATTACCTTCAGATCCATGGTTATTTATCCAGCTGATGTTTCCTCCCTTGCACACACTGCGTGCATGATGGATATTCCCAAAGTCTGGGGCCCCAGAGTATTAACAGATTTCTGTGTTAATCCCCACCATGGGAACTTGCAGTAACGCCAATGGATTGCAGGGATCTTCTTAGTTTGCTCAAAACATCCCCTTCCTTCAAGCTGCATAGTGTGGGCATTGGCACCAAATAAACATCTATGTATGAGTTTGTTTTATTCATTTACCCTCTTCCCTTTGGCACAAGCTGAGATAGACTGTAAGCTAGATAACAAAGCCAGAGGCGGTGAAACAGTTCTTAAGTCATCAATTTACTCGAAACATAAATGTTCTCTGCCATTGACTTCATTTTGTGCTGGTCCAAACATTTGATAGGTTAACGAAACCACTCAGCACGGGCAAGATGTATCACTGTCATCTGCCTGTGGCCTCCCACACGATTTACTTTGTGTACAATAATCCAGGGATCCACCTCCAAACACAGAACTGATGCCACATTTGCTACTGGTCGCTTGTAACTATCGGGCAGGTGTATCTGGTTGCATGCACTTGCTCTTCATTGTACACTGTGCCTTCTTTTATAGTTACCATAACCTGTCTGAGAACGAACCTTTCCATTGTCCAATTAATGAGTAACTAGTACTCCTGCGAAGCCTGTGGTTCTAATTAGATCCAACATGTTAGTGACCAGTACTGAGAGAGTGGCAGCCAGCAGAAAAATGACTATTTCAAGCTTCTTGGTGTCATGGGAGCCTTCCTGGGTTAGAGCGTTCGTTCTTCTTTGTCATCCCCCTACTCTTTTTGGTTATGTTAGTTTTTCTCATGCAAATATCAACTTGTAGGAGTTGTGAAGAGTGGAAAGCTATTACACTTCTGGAGGTTGAACATCCAAATCAAGGTCTTAGCACTGTAGAGTTCCCTCTTGTTGGTAGCCCCCCCCCCCCTCCCCAGTGTTCCTTGGTTCCTTGGGGCACCTTGTATTGTATAGTCCACCCACACATGGTGGGCACTTCCACCCGGTGTATGAATATATCTGCATCTCCTATGCTCTCTATTATAACCAGAGGTGATTAGATTTAGAACCCACTCACCTGGGGGTGGTCTAATTTACATAACAGAGAAGTCCCTACTGCCAAATGGGATTCACTCACAGGTGAACCAAATCAAACCAAACTCACTGTCAATCATTGAATTGATTGGCACTGATAGTGACCCTATTGGACAGGGTAGAACTTCCCCTGGGGGTTTCCAAGACTGGGAATCTTTATAGGAGCAGACAGCCTCCTCTTTCTCTGGCAGAGCAGCTGGTAGATTGGAACTGATGACCTTACTATTAGCATCCTAATGCATAACCACTGTGGCACCAGGGTTCCTATAGAGTTTGAACTCCAACCCAGATTGGCAGGCACAGGTTGGGTGGGGGCAAAGGAGGCATTATTTTGGCCATATCATGTGTAGCCCAGTGGCATACCTAATCATCAGTCTTCAACGGAAGTCTGAGGAAAATCCGGGTCTTGAGTATTTGATGACCAGGATGACAATAGAGGGTTTCACTGGAGTACTGAGAGAAGGCAAGATCTGAAACCCACTCTGTATCTCACCAAGGGCATTCTTTTTTTTTTTTTTTCATCTTGAAAAAACATTTTATTTTATTTTATTATTTTTTTTTCT
>NW_022107431.1:6160666-6162840 GCF_000313985.2 Echinops telfairi
CCCTCCTCCCCCTCTCCCATGTCCCCCCGGAACTGTCAGTCCCGTTGTTTTCTCCTCCAGATTGTTCATCCAGCCTGTCCTATCCAGACAGGCCTGACCAAGGGCATTCTTAACAGACTGCACAGCGAGAGTTACCGGGAGTTCTTCAACACATGAATTTTTAGGATACAACCCTGATAGATGCTGAATCCATTGGATTATCATGAAACATAAAATAGCTCTTCCTTGAGTTGACATCTCACATCACTTTTTTGTGCATATTTTTATCAGGATAGAAGACCATCTGCTGAGATACTCCTTGTATCACCCCGACTAATCCATCCTGTCTTCTGGAGTGCTACGTTACCTTGCTAAAAAACCGAACATAAAACCTACTTGAGAAAGCATTATGTGGGATTAAATATATTGCTGTTTGTGAGAGGGATTTGCAAACAGGAGAAGTGCCACACAAATATTAGTTCTTATTTGAGCCCAGGCGTTTGGTGGCTATTGTGACATTCAATAAAGACTTAGCTTCTTTGAACTTCAACTTCTCATCTAGAAAAGAAGGCCATCCATGGTATCACCCTCCCCAATGTGATTGGGCTCAGTACAATTGGAAACAGTACCAGACGTGTAGACAATTCCAAAAATGTTAGCTTATAATGGCATTATTAGTGGCTCTTCTTAAGCCCTTCCCGAGCCCCAGTGGCATAGTGCATTACATGTTGGAGCTCCTTACAAGGTTGGCAGTTTGAACCCATTCACAGTGAAGTCCTGTGAATCTCAATGGATTTATCACAAAGGAAAACCAGGGGCCTCTGTTCTGCTTCTCTCGTCTGCATAACAGAGCACTGAACATTTGCATCATGAAAATGTAAAACGCCTTGTCAACAGTTGTCAAGGAAGTAACTGTAGATGGGCTCTATAAAATCCTTTCCAGATAGTCTCCTTTCACCAGTGAGAGCTTTTATCAGTTACATTGGACTGAAGTATTATTCAGTAAAGAGAGACCCTCATCTCTCCTCACCTGGGTGCTGGAGACTGCCTGCTGTGACCACAGCTCATCAAAATCCTGGCCAGTAAGACCGGTGGCTCTCAGCCATCTTGTTAGGTGGCCTTTGCCCTTTCTACGTTTTTGCGCCTGAATAAATGATTAGAATAAAAGAAATTGTTATTATGGAGTGAAATGAAAGAATATGGGGGATGCCCTCTATTAGCCCTTCCTGTGGTTGCATGTGACAATCGAAAAATGTGTATGGAATCACAGAAGCCTACCGTCACTTTCCTTGGCCCCAGTCTGCAGGGATTTTAAAGCAGTGCCCGAGGGTGTGTTGAAGCAGTGAAGTACAGCAGGAGGCTCTCTCCATGTTTTATTTGTGCTGAGCAAAGGAACTATGGCACAGGGAAGAAGTCATTCCGATTATGAGAGAGGTGCAGGCCTGTGTGTCAGCGTGTTATATTTAGACCTACGACAGAGACCTAAGCCTTATGGAATTCACAGCCAAGTTGTGTAACTGCTTTCCTCTGTGTTGGTTGTTGAAAAACATAAATATCAATGCCTGTCAGCTCTGGTTTCTTCCTTGCTGATGAAGACTAGAGAGAAGTGCTTGCCCTTGCTTACCATGCCCCAGAGCTGTGGAGAGATGCGCACTCCCCCTGGGGCCTCGGTAACAGGGAGGCAGGAGAGCTAATGGAAATGCGTGTTGGCGCTGGGCTAGATCATCTTTGATGTCTAGGAGGCACCTGAGAGATTTAGAGACAAACCTGGAATTGTTGAGAATAAGGTGCCCAGCTTATTTTTTCTACCCTAGAGTGAGCGATTGTACCCATCTCTTTTCTCTTAGTTCAACATTATAGTGTACCTGAATAAAAAAATACACATGCCTTTCATCTCCTAAGAAAGGGTTCTTGTTTCCTAAGACATTTTTGGAAGAAAGAAGGGAAAGAAGGGCCTACTTCTTCATAGTCCCACCCAACCTGTGGATTCCAACACATCGTGACCCCGTAGGACAGGGCAGAGTTGCTCCCCAGGGTTGCTGAGATGGTAGCTCCTTATTGGCCTGGCCTCCTTCCAGTTAGCCACCCAGTGCTTAGCTAAGCCCACAGCCCCGCCGCAGTTCCTTCTGGTCTTATTAGGTATCTGTTCCAGCTCGCATTTGTTAATGGTAAAAACACTTTCTTTTTTTTTTTTT
>NW_022107431.1:6163542-6173177 GCF_000313985.2 Echinops telfairi
GGCCCTTCATGATCACACATGTTGGTGTGCTGCTTCCATGTGGGCTTTGTTGCTTCTGGGCTAGATGGCCTCTTGTTTACTTTCAAGCCTTTAAGTCCCAACATGCTATTGGTCTCGATAGCTGGGCACCATCAGCCTTCTTCACCACACTTATTTATATGCACACATTCTTCTTCAGCGTTTATGTGGGGAAGGTGGTCACACAATGATGGTAAAAACACTTTCATTGAGTTTAGGATGAGGATAGAAGAGCCCAATGAGACTAAAGTGGTGGGGTAGGGGTGGGGAGCTAGCTTGCTTACACACACACACACACACACACACACACACACACACACACACGCTTCTCTCTGCCGCTGAAGTACTGGAGGTTGTCTATAGGAAAAAAATCATTGTATAGAGTCAGTTGTTATTGTTCGCTCCCTTTGCCATACAGGCACATGAGAAGAAGAGCTTGTTGGTTCACCCACCCAGGAGTATGCCAAAGTACATGCAATGGCCTTTTAAAATAAAGTAAATACTGTCTGAAAATTCCACATCGATTTCCTATTGTTTAAAAGACCTAAAATAGCGAATGCTAAAATGATCATTGATGGAATGACACTTCAGGGGCATTTCTTGCGAAGTGTAAATGCCAGCATGGTTTTAACTTGGCTTTCAGGGCTATCAGCTTGATGATGCACTACCGCTTGCATGCGGGGATGGGCAAATGTGGAAACATGAAATCTCAGACTTCACTTGAGCCAACAGCACTGCCCTTTTCTTACACTGATGCCAGTTTTGGTCATGGCTACAGCGGCGCAGACTCTGTGGTTTCCCAGCCTCTCGGTGCCTTCGCCTGGCTGAGTCCCCTCTGGTACTGGTCCTAATGAGGAGGGAAATGGCCAAAGACCATCAGCGGAAAGGAGTCAAGGGAACTCAGGGACTTGACCAAGACCCAGGCCGGCTCATTAGTGTGGGGCTAATTGACATTTCTCAGTAATTGTATTACTCTGCCTTTGGGAATGTGAGAAAGGCCTTTCAAGATCACTTTTTAGCATAATATCTTTGATTATAATGGAGACCAGCTAGAAAAAAAGTGGAATAAATTCAAAGTGTAAAGTCACCAAGTATCCATCTTTTTAAGGTCTGCTTTTTTATTATTTTTTTAACTGAAGGATCTAGTTGAAGGAATAGTTTTTATTCTCTTCCAATTAATATAAATTGGAATTTCGTGTTCTCCGGAAACAATGGGGGGTGCGGGCAGAGTGCAGTTCAATCGCAAAATGTCACTGAGGGAAAAACCGGTTCTCGATTAGTCTGACCTTCTCTGAACATCTGTGAGTGTGTGTTGTCTTTAGAGCATTGTTATCAGTGACCATACAAACCACTTGCTCCCATTACACTTTAAAACACCCTTGAATGACTTCCTGCACAGTGGCCATCTAGTCTACCATTGGCACAGAAAATGCATTATCACAAACTGGTAAGCTTACAAAATCAAACAAACGAACAAAAACATATTTGCTAGAAGTTGTTTTCAAAAGAAGTAACAAGTGTGCTGGATTTATTTTTAGCACCAAAAAAGGGAGACAGGAAGAAACTTGAAGTTGTTATATCAAATGTGTTTCTCAAAAAATACCTGAGAAAATGCTTCATGTAAAAGTTAGTTTTGGGGAACCTATCACAGTGTTCAATATATTAACCCCCTCCCCCCAGGGGGATGAACAACAGAAAGTGGATGAAGTGAGACAGCCGACGATGTAAGTTATGAAAATAATCATAATTTATCAAGGGTTCATGCCGGAGGGAAGATGGGGGAGAGAGGTAAAACAATGAGGACCTGATACGAAGGGCTCAAGTAGAAAGAAAATATTTTGAAAATGATGATGGCAACAGATTTTAAAAAGTGGTTGATACAATGGTTGTATGTATGGGTTGTGATAAGAGCTGTAAGAGCCCCCAATACAATTATTTTTTCAATAAAATTCATTTTTAATTTGACATCTGATAACATCACTGAGTAGAAAATTAGGAATACTTTTTTATCTTATAATCCATCACTGATAAAATTAGTGCTTTCCTAGAGAAAATGTGGTGTATTCATTTATTTTTTTTAATCAGATTTTCAAATGTCCACATGCAGATTTGGTGTATTGTAATGGGGGGAGCTTGACATTTCCTACCGAGATGCTATCAAGCATTGTGTGTGAGGAAATAGAATTGAATAAACTCCGAAGGCATGAGGAAGGATTTCTGGTTATAGAGTGCTTAAACACTAAGCTAAAGATCAAGAGTTTAACCCCACCAGGTGCGCCACGGGAGAGAGAGATGGCCATTTGCTTCTGTAAAGATTCAACAAGCCAACTTCCATTGCATCCATCCCATCCTTGGAAATCCTACGGGGCTGTGCTCCTCTGTCCTAGTGGATCATGAGGAGTCTGAATCAACTCCCCAGAAACTGGGGAGCGGGATCTAGGGTTCCTTAAGAGTGCCGATTGTGAACGCACTCCACTGAGAACTCCAAGCTTAGCCAGAGGCACCTGGAAGTTCTGGTGATGGCCTCCAGTGGGTGACAGCATGGAAACCGTGGGGCACACAATTCTACTCGAACACATGTGGGTTGTCCAGTCATGAGTCAGAGTGGGCTCAATATCAACTGGTACTGGCGGGCATATTGCAAAGCGCATTGCGTTTAGGACCAGAAAACCGAGACTGCATACGTGGCTCTTCCATTTGCTTCACTGACTTGGGCACCATATGGAAATCATCTGAAAAGTTATCTCATCTCTTAAGTGGCTACAGTGATAGGTTTGTGCTTCAAGGGCTCATGGGATCATTCTGCCTGCGTTGTGCTGTATCAGGAACAGCCGTAGCTGTCTGTTGTAGACATGGGATCAGAAAAATGCAGGCCCTTTTCTCAAAGAGAGCTCTGTCTGATAGTGGAAGGAAACACAGAGTGGTGAGTGTTGTAGACTTGAGTTGTGAAGACCTGGGCGAGAGGACACACAAAACGACTGTCACCACACCCAATCCTTTGTGCCTGTTGGTGCTTTGCGGCAGTTCCCCTGGACACCACCACGTCACTTCAGCTGGCTTGCACAGGTTCTCCGTCAGCACTGGCCATCCCCCCACCATCGGGAAAGACCAATCCCCGGAGAAGGGTATCATGCTTAGTAAGGCAGAGAACCAAGAAAGTAAGAGACATCTTCAAAATGACCCCAAGAATGGACTCAACCATATCAGACATCGTGGGGGTGGCTGTGGGCTGACCACCTTGTTCTTTTCTACACGAGGTCACAGTGAGTCAGGGCTCCCAAGAGGACAGTGGAAAATCAAAAAGTGCATGAGTGTGGAGCGGAATGTGAGAAAGAAATGAGCAACAAATCTGCCTAACCAACCCTTCCACACCGCACGCCATCTACGGGGAAGCAGCCAAACATGCAAGGGACAACATGAAAGTCGAATTCAAAGAAACTCAGCCCTGGGTAATTTGTGAGCTGTATGGTGTGTGACAAACTACCTCTCTCTCTAAGCTTCAATTTCCTCATCTGTCATTGGCAATAATATGAGGTCGCTTCAAAGAGTTCGTCCAAAAATGGAATTGGAGGCTAATGGAATTTTTCCACAATATTTTTGAAGCCCCATTGTCATATCGACTTTGAAGATAGCTCTTAAGACTTAGAGAAATGTAGAGAGTCCACACAGCGGCCCATAGAAGCAGGTGAAAGCCAAGTCAGTGCCATCGCCATCATCACTTATGGGCTCTGAAAACTAAAGGTGGTTGCCTGCTCGTGTACATCAGTCAAGCCTCAGAATCCTAGTTAGTGGCTCCATATACAAAATCCTGATTGGAAAATATGCAGAGAAATTGGAATAAGCAGAAGCTAGAGATGCCACAATTCTTCTGGTAAAATTCCAACTTTCTGCAAACTGGATAGTGATATTCTAAAAATCCCCATATGCTCAGACACCATGGAACACAAGATGAACCTGAGCACATTTACAGGGGCACATCAATTGGAGAAATGTGGAAAAAATCCAAAAGATGAGTACCTTCTCCTTTGCCAAACCAGATTTTCCTAATGTTCACTAAGAGGTGACAAGGGGCATAGAAAGCCCCAAAGCAAACTCGAGTAGTTACAGAGATATCTACAGAACAGATGTCTCTCAACTTCATCCATGCTTCGGAGATAATTCGCTGCTAGATTTTTTTAATCTCTCTCTTCACACACACACACACACACAGACACACTCTCTCTCTTAAAAACACACACTCACACGCATGCACACACACGTTATCCATTGCAGAAGCTGTCCCTTTGCCAGATGGTGTTTTAACACATCATGCTAGTTCAAAGCTCCATTAACAGCACATCCCATGGATAAAATATTGGAAAGAGTTTAGCTGTACGGCAGCTCCACAGGCCCTGATAATATTTCCTTCTCATGATATACAAAGAATTCCTGCTCTTCAGGAGGTTGAAATGATGACTTGGGAGGACAGCAGAGTACTCCAAAATGAGGTCTTGAGTTCTCTGAGGGAAAAGGCAATGTCTTATTTATCTTTTTCCCCTCGATTCCTGAAAGAATGCCTAGCCGAGAGAAAACATTGCATAACTGCTTGGTTTGCTTTTTATAAGCACTGAGTAATTGAAGAACTCAGTCGGACCTGTCCCTTTTTTAGCATAGACAAAACACTTAGGTACTCCTGTGCAGGGACTGAATTGTGCCCCACCCCCTCCAATGTGTCATAGTAGTTATACATTAGCCCGAAATCCACACGATCCTCAGCTCTTCTCCTGTTAACAGTGAGCAGTCTTAGAAACCCACAGGGCAGTGCTAGCCTGTCCTGTAGGATCACTGATTCAGCGTCCACTGATAGCAGTGAGTTTGGCTTTGGTTTTTCTCTCCCCTGTGAGTCACAATCCTAACCCTACAAACTCACTGTTATTGATCTATTTCAACTCACAGAGACTGTGTAGGGCAGAGTAGAATGGCTTCGATGGGTTTCCAAGACCGTAAGTCCTTATGATGGCAGAAAGCCTCAGCTTTCTCCTACAGGCCAGCTGGTGGTTTCAAACTGATGATCTTGTGGTTATAAGCCCCAGAGTAAGCAACTGTACTATCAAGGCTCCTCATCCTAATTCCTAAACCTGTGGACATCGATCATCTCATTAGGGATTTTTGTTGTTGTTGCGCTAAGAGGGTAATATCCAATATTGGGAGCAGCAGATATACTGATGTTGGTAGGTGTCATTGCGTGACTCCCAGTAGCAAGTCAAGATAGTTTCTTGGACTGTCTCCCTATCCAGGACTTAGATTTGGAGATGTTGTTTGCTGGATATTGACTAAGTCTAGTCTAGTGGGTGACTAGCCAACAATAAGCATTAGCGTGACATGTTGCCTTTGCCCAGAAAGATATCCGCTGGATGATATGCGGGGACTCCAAAGCACTCATGGCAAAATGGAGTTGAAAGATGATGGGGGCTCTCCATGAACTTGTTTGCATTATCTTTTTTTAAAAGATCACTTTATTGGGGGCTCGTACAACTCTTATCACAATCCATCCATCCATCCATTATGTCAAGTACATTTGTACATTTGTTGCCCTCATTGTTCTCAAACATTTTCCTTCTTCTTGAGCCCTTGGTATCAGTCCTCATTTACCCCTCCCTCCCCCACTTTCCCTCCCTCCCTTATGAACCCTTGATAATTTATAAATTATTATTATTTTGTCATATCTTAAACTGTCCAGTGTCTCCCTTCACCCACTTTTCTGTTGTTCATCCCCCAGGGAGGAGGTGATATGTAGATCCTTGTAATCGGTTCCCCCTTTCCACCCCACCCTCCCTCCACGCTCCATGAGCTTTTTAAGTTACAAGTTATCGTTAGGTGCCCTCGAGTCTGTTCCTACTCACAGCGACCGTATGTACAACAGAAAGAAACACTCCCTGGTCCTGCATTACCCTCCCAGTTGTTATGTTTGAGCCCATTATTACAGCCACGGAGTCAATCCAGTCCTTTCCCAGGCCGTCCCCCTTTTGGCTGCTCCTCTACGTTACCAAGCATGCTATCTCTCTGTAGGGACTAGTCTCTCCTGATTCAGAGGACTTGAGACTTGAGACAAAGTCTTGCCATCCTTGCTCTGAGAAAGAATCATTCTGGCTGTACTCTTCCTGGGACATATTTGTTCTTTTTCCAGTCCATGGAGCTTTCGATATTGTTCACTAGTGCTACAATTCAACTGCATTGGTTTTTCTTCAGTCTTCCTTATCTAATATTCAATATCCATGCATATGAGGTGAGTGAAAATGCCCATGGCTTGAGTCAGGCACATCTTAGTTCTCAAAGTAACACCCTTGCTGTTCAATATTTTATTTTATTTTTAAAATCATTTTTTGGGGGGCTCATACAACTCTTATCGCAATCCATCCATCCATCCATTGGCTTTTCAACATTTTACAGAGGACTTGTTCAGCTGATTTACCCAGTGCAGTCTGTCCTTTGAATTCTTGACTGCTGCTTCCCTGCATATTGATGGCGGATGCAAGCAATACAAAATCCTTGATAGAGTCCATCTTTTCTCCACTGATCGTGATGTTACTCATTGGTTTGGTTTACATCGAGTTGTCATCCATGCTGACGGCAGCCGTCCTTGAGCTTCACCGACAAGTGCTTCAAGTCCTCACTCTCAGCGAGCAAGGTGATGCCGTCTGCACATCATGGGCTGTGAACATGCTTTCCTCCAACCCCGATGCCACGTTCCTCTTCACACAACCCAGTTCCTCTGATCATTCCCTCACCACACAGGTGAACATCGACTGCCCTGACACACCTTTGTTGATCTCAACCCCCAGAGGGTCCCTGGTTCTTTTTGAGCAACTGCCTCCGTCCATGTACAGGTTCCACATGAGCCTTGCAATCCCTTAGGGGCAGTTCTACCCTGTCCTACAGGTGGGCTTTGTCACAGCACCCACTTGATGGCAGCTGGTTCTGTTCAGAGTTTATGTCCCTTTGAATAGTGTTGTTATGTTCTGGTGTGTTGTTCTATGTATTCCCAAATTTCAGCATCTGGCCCTCGTACAATATTGCTTATCTAACATGCACACAGGTCAGGACTGTGACCCTGCTGTCAGAACAAGTGTGCCAAATCAGACCAGTTTGCACATGTCACTCCCCTTGAAGTTCCTTTCTGCTCATAGAGGGTAGAAACCTTGAGGAGACGTTTGATAGTGATGGATGTTTAATGCTGTGTTTCCTTGTGTTTCTGTCTTGACCCCACACAGAACTGTGACCTGGAGCAGCAAAGCATCGTCCACGTTGTGCAAAGACCCCAGAGCCAACCTCTGGAACCTGAGCCGACCAGAGGGGCCCGCCCCAGGAACACCGCGTGGGGCGTTGGGAGGGAGCCTGAGAGCTTGACCCGGGTGAACCTGGGCAACTCCATCCTCCCTGCAGACTCGGTGGGCCTGGCTGTGGTCCTGAATGATGACCGGAGTGCACCCTCACCGTCTGTGAGCGCAGGTAATTGCATCTCCTTCCAGGTGACTAACGTGATTCTCTTGTTGCGTCCTCGAGTCTTCATGGGGAAGGACCGCGTGGCTGGAGCTCGTGGTTGGGGGTAGAGGAAAGGTGGAAGAATGGAGTCCACCCAAAGAGGCCACAGAAAAATGCCTAGCCATCTACTCCTGACAGCTAATCATTGAAAACCCCCTGAATCCCAAGTCCCACTCTGATACACATCAGGTCACTGGGAGCCACGGTTTACTGCACAACAGCTGGTCTGGTTTGGGTGGTAACATAATTCATATATGGTGGGTTTGGGACTTTAGTCTATAATCTCAAGAGGAAGACTTCCTGAGAAGAAAGGATGTAACATATGTCATGACTGCATTCCATAATAAGTGCTGTGGAACTGGGTTTCATGTTTAAGAATAAATGTTAGCAACAGCGAGGGTGTCTGATGAGAGGATATTATTTTTGTTTTGTTTTGTAGTACAGTAGTAGGTGGATGTGTTATGTTGGTTCCTCTAGAGAAGCAAATCAAGGGATGATTGCGGGTGATAGTTAGGGATTCTGTGAACTAGGCATTTCTGGGCAAAGGTGCAGATAGACAGCAACCTATCTATTGGATCACAGCCTGATGACACCTCCTTGGGGGTGTGGCCTTTTATATAAGACAGAGAGGGACCAAACAGAGTTTAATCCTCTTTGACCTCCCACCTTCTGTTGGAGCTGGCACTGGCACCTGGGTTCCACTCTTGTCACATGACCCGCCAATCCCAGCAACCATCAGTGGACCACCAACAGTGGATTCATTCAACTGACTTCAGATTCATATTACCTCTACATCTTCCAGCCTGGGCTCCCCCCACTGTCTCTGCTTTATCATTTTGCTTCCTGTTCATCAGCTTCCATGAATTAGGAGATGCCTGACTTGAACCGAACTAGACATACACATTCCTACAACTGGGTAAGCCATTTCTTAGTATAAATCTCTTTCCATATACAACACATAAAAGTGTTGCTTTCTGTGCTTCCTCAGAGAACCCAACCAAAGAAAAAAAAATTATACCAATAAAGTGGCTTATACAGTTGTAGAAGTGGGTAAGTCTGGTTCAAGTCCTTGGGTCAGCTATTAAGATGGACAGCTTTTGCTAACTCAAGTAGCTGCCAGGGCTGTTTAACCAGGAAGCAGGATGAACAAAGCTGGTGGATACAGAGATGGATGAATCCAAGGTCAACAATCATTGGGCAGCCTCCAATGACTCCAGCGTTGGGTGGCAATATGGCCGGCAATTTACTACTGTCCAAAGAACTGGAGGTCGCCGAACCAGATGCAGGTTCCAGATCAGCAAGAAGCAAATAAGTTCTCCACAACATCAATTTATACATGAGGCAGGCCACCCCCCGAGAGCACCCCTACCTGAGTAAGGGGTTGGGCTCCATCCTAATCTTCCCACAATGGCTTTGCTGCTCACAGTGGATCCCACCACGGCAGTGGTTGCATCATTTTAGATTTTGTGACTGGGGAGGCCCCAACGGCCACACGAATGAGAATCAAGGATCTTGGCTCAGGCAAGTTGACAAAAAACTTACCGTAGATACTCAAGGATAAGCCGACCTGAGTATCACCTAATTTTACCACAAAAACTTCTCTAAGAAATGTGCTGAAAAACTCGGCTTATACACAAGTATATACGGTAATTATCATGGTGTGAATATGAATATGATAAAATGTTTGAGGAGTAACTTATGTAAGGAAATACATATCCATCTTCCATTTTGGCCTTTATTTTTGTCTACTTCCTAATTCTTTTTCTTTTTTTTAAGATCATTTTACTGGGGGTTCTTACAACTCTCATTACAATTCATAGATCAATTGTATTTGACATATTAGTACACATCATTCTTTTCTAGACATTTACTTTCCATTGAGCCCTTGGAATCAGCTCCTCTTTTTTTCCCTCCCTCCCCCCTCTAACCCTTGTGGCCCCTTGATAGATTATTGAGTATTAATTATTTTCAAATCCCTCACTGACTGCTGTCTCCCTTCCCCTCTGGTTTCTATTGCTCTTCCCCCTGGATAGGTGTGTGTGTGGTTATGTGCCATTCATTGTGATCGGTACTCCCCTCCCTTCCCCCTTCCCCCC
>NW_022107431.1:6173277-6200327 GCF_000313985.2 Echinops telfairi
ACCCTTTTGGGATCTCTATTCCCGTTCCTGTTCCTGGGTTCAACGTGCTGTGAGTTTTATCTCTTCCCTATACCTACGTACATGCTCCCTCTAGTCCAGAGTGGGGAGCAGCATTGGAGTCATGATAGTGGGGGGTGAGGAGGCCTCAAGGGATCAGAGGTATATTGCATGATCAATTAGTGCTCTACTACACCCTGATTGACTCATCTCCTCCCTGTGACCCCTCTGTGGTGGGGATGTTCCATTGTGCACAGATGGATTTTTGGTCTCTGCTCCGAACCCCTCCATTCTCACTGATGCATTTTTGTTTGTTTGTTTACTGTCTGTTGTGAATCTTAAAGCATGCATTCATTGATTATGTGTGTGATAATGTAAAGAAATATTTGAAAGGAAAAAGGAAACTTTTGCAAAAATTTTATTCATCTTTTTTTAGGGTGATACATTATGATGTTGATAGAATCTATCATGAGAAGGGAATATTCCTTCTCTCTTTGTTGTGGCCATTTCTAAATTTGTTCCCTTTAGCAAGGAGGGTGATCCCCTTGTTTATTTTACAATATTGACAACACGTTTCCTTTAGTCTCCAAATCTCCAGTCCAAATAGCCCAAGGTCTGATGGACATGAGTGATTTTCACGGTGGATGACAGAATCACAAATTGATCACAATGGCTTTCTCATGGCCATGGTTCTTCCTTTCCCCCACACAAGGGTCAAGTCTGTAGGCAGCCCTAGGATAGCAAGATTCAGGGAATGTTGGAGCATTCCAGAACTGTCCAGATGGAAGCCTAAAATAGCAGAACATGCCATCTGCTAGAGTCACTAAATAAAATTTAATAATTGAAAGATATAGCTAAAGTTTTCTAAAACAGGAAAGAAAAAATTGAAAGGCAAGAAAGAAGAAAGAAGTAGAGGCCACAATGTTCTGAGCAGGTTCTCTGGAAGTCCTGGGGATGTGTGGAGGGGAGAGTGCGTGTGCTCCTTGGCTCCTTGGCCTGAGGGACTCTGATGTGTTCTTGAAGTGAGGAGGGAAGAAGGACCCCAGCTCTTGTGGGGAGGAAGCATTAGGAGCTGAGAACCAGGGAGTGAGCACGGGTCTTTGAAAATCGGTTCCTCTGTGAACAAGGTAGAGTGGATTTGAGCATCTACTCAATGTCACAGGAAAAGAAGGGCATTTTTCATATTTGAACTCTGTAGAATGGTGGGGGGATTGGGCAGGATGAGTAAGAAAATATGAAAACCCATCTAAGTTCCACAAAGCCTGTGGGATCTAGAGTAAGAACTTCATTTATTGGCCCCAGGCTGACCTTCTGAGTGTCCCAGAGGAAAGAAGTTAGGTTCCCCAATGAAGCAGCCGAGCTGGCACTGCCCATGGAAGCTGAAAGCAGCAGAGTCTCCTCCAACATTATGACGTGCCTTTCCAGTGTTTGTAGATGGAAAAGGATTCCTGGTCCCCATGAATGGGGGCTTCCTGCTCTCCATCCACAGCTGGTCATCCTGCTTGTACAGAAAGCTAGGACCTGTTCTTATACAGTGAACCTGAAGAGATCAAAGAAATGCTTGCTAACCCTGCTGCCAGAAAGGATGATTTAGTTGGCCTGGGTATAGATAAACAGATAGCTGCTGTCGAACCACAGCCTCACGGTGACCCTTGCTACAAGAGAACAAAGCATTGCCCATTCTGGTGTCCCCCTCAGCATCCCTGGCATGTTGGAAACCATCATTGTGGCTTTAGTGCCACTCTATATCACCAAACATCTCCCTTACCTACGATGGCCTTTTTCACCAGACCAGGTCCTCTTCTTAGCCAGCAACTCCTCTTGACACCGTTTCCAAAGCAGTAGAGTTGAATAATAAAGTCTGTTGTGATCCACTGACTAGTTGTCAAAAGTAGATTCTGGGATCTTCTTCTTGTTTATCTTAGATTGGAAGCTCTATTGAAACTATTCATCCTTAGTGGGCATGGCAGTTTCATTATATGTCAACTTGCACTTTTGTAGAGGGGGTGTCCAACCTGTCCATAAGAAGTGCGGCCTTCTTATAAGAGATACACTGGAGACTCTCCTCTCTCTCTCTGCCTCTTTTCCTTTCTAATTGCTGGGACTCCATGCTGGTCGCCAGTGTGGCCCCATTTGGGCTGCCCAACCCTGAGAGCTGTTGGCACCCTGCTGTGTTTCCACTGACCTTTCACCTACCAACCTGTGATCTCCCTGCATCCACTTCAACTTTCTGTATCATCGGCCATTGGTTATGTGAGTCTGAAATGGGCTCTGCCTAGCTTTGGACCCATGGACTTGACTTGGACTGGGCTGGGACAATTTCTTGATGTAGAGGTCCTTCTTATACATATATGAGTTTTACTGGTTTTGTTCCTCTAGATGACTCAGCCTAACACAGTGGATAACCCTGCTGGTATTTGAATAACTGGTGTGATAGCTTCCAGCATATATGGGTGATGGTGGCTTAGGATAAAACCAATGCTATGAATTCAATTCCAACTCATCACAACCCCATAGAGCAAAGTAGAAATGTGCCTTAGGGTTTCCAAACCTGCTATCTTTCTCCTGTAGAGCAACTTGTACCTTTGAACTGCTAGCGCTTAGCAACTCAAGACTTAAACTGTTGACCCACTAGGGGTATACTGTAGAAAACCCACTGCCATCAAGTAAATTCTAAGTAAATTACACATTTTCCAGACTTCCAGGTTTTACTGATACTGCTGGCTTGTAAACTGTGATTTGAGTTGCACTACCATAGAAAAGTTAGAAAATAGTGTTGTTTAAAATGTATCATTTTATAAACTTGAAATAAAATCATTGAAGGGGTTACTCCTGAGCGCCAAGGTGTTCATTCATATATATAATTGAAATATAATTGAAAACAAAATAGAAAAATAATAAAATAGGGCAACTATGAAAGACATTTTTTAAGTAAAAGAAAGTACACTTCACACTTGAGGGGAGAAGGAGAGGAGGGGGGAACTGATCCCCATGATCGACGCATAGCATCCCCCCAAACACATACCCCCGAGGGGAACAAACAACAGAAATGTGAGTGAAGGGAGACTGCAGTCAGTGTAAGATATGAAAATAAAAATAATTTATAATGTATCAGGGGTCCACGAGGGTGGGCAAAGAAGGGGAAAAAGAGGAACTGATACTAAGGGCTCCAACAGAAACTAAATGTTTAGAAAATGATGGTGGAAATACATGTACAAATATGCTTGATATAATTGATGTATGGATTGTTATAAGAGCTGTAAGAGCCCCCAATAAAATGATCTTTAAAAAAAAAAGATGTAAGCTTTGGATATACATCATAGTCCCATCATGAATTACCTGGGAATACCCTCTTGTCAAAGTTATTTTTTTTCCTTTCCTTTTCTTTTTTTCCCCTCTAATGCTGAAGTATACAACCAGATGCAAATTAATCTGCCATCATAAATTAGTGAACACATGTCAAAGACAAATTAGTCAAGGGGACCTGAATGTGAAAAAAAAATGATGAGCTTCCGACTTAATTCACCTTTTATCCAATATCAAATCTCACATACTTGAAAATGGGAACCACCCATGCTGGTGACTTTGAGCTGGGCAGTGTGAGTTCAGCCTGCCTATGCTGTCAACCTTCCCTGAAATGACAAAATGCTGCATCTCACTTAAGGTTGACAGCACATCCTATCATTAAAATGCAGTATGAATCTGACAAGAATTTAACTTTTTCTTCAGCATATTCTCTTTTACTCCAAAGTGCATTTTTTTTCTTTTTAAATCATTTTACTGGGGGCTCATACAGCTCTTAGCACAATCCATCCATTCATCCATCCATCTCCATCCATTGTGTCAAGCACATTTGTACATTTGTTGCCACCATCATTTTCAAAACATTTTCTTTCTACTTGAGTCCTTGGAATCAGCTCCTCATTTTTTTCCCTCCCTCCACCACCTTCCCTCCCTCATGAACCCTTGATAATTTATAATTTTTTTCATGTCTTATACTGACCTATGTCTCCTTTCACCCACTTTTCTGTTGTCTGTCGTCCTGGAAGGGGGTTATATGTAGATCCTTATGATTGGTTTCCCCTTCTCCCCCACCTTCCCCTTATACTCCTCATATGGCTTCTCTCATTTCTGGACCTGAGGGGTTAATCTGTCCTGGGTTCCCTATGTTTCCAGCTCTGATCTGAGACCTTGTATGTGCTCCCAATGTGCTTTTTGCAACATTCCAAGAGAAAGCACAGAAAAAGATGCAGGAGCCTGGTGGGAATTTTGCCATCTGACATATTATGGGTTGGCTTGGGTGGGGGAAAGTGGTCCTATAAAAACAGGATTTGTCCTGTAAAATTGATCCAATAAAAATAGTTGTAAAAAAGCAGAATTTGTGGATCCCTTTGCTTTATTGTACTTGCAATTCTGTCTTGTTTTCATCTGGCATATGTTTGCGTGCTCATATCAGTAAACTCAAAAACCTCATGCTCACTGCCATTGAGTTGATTCTGACTCATAGCAACTTGATAAGACTTGGTAGAGCTGCCCCTGAGTGACTCTCGTCCCGCTCCATCCATAGCCATTGAATGATGATGAACTTTCGATGGTGCCCAGGAAACCCTGGACAATCTTAAGGTTCTCTCTGAATTGCTGATGATTACATGAGATTGACTACTTTGGGTGTATTCAGAATCTGAACATTAAGGCTTCATTTTTGTTTGTTTGATAATTAACCTAGCTAGGAGAGTCTCATGCTTGGTCAAATAGAGGGGCAGAGGACAAAGAGGAAGATCTTCAATAAGATCTCTGTCTCAAGTGGTGGAGGCCAAGACCAGAGACACCAGAGACTGGCATGGAGATGATGGGACACAGCCAGACAGGAGACAGAGGACAAGACAAGGGCACCACGACATGATACTGAGCATAGGAGCATTGCTGAGACACTGGGACTGGGGAAGTGACCAATGGATTGGCTTCCTGGGCCATGAAGGCACAGCCCAAGGGTATGTGGCTGAGAGGCTGGGTACTGACCGGAGAGGGATTTGGCTGCTGTCTGAGGATAGGTGCTATGGACCAATGACTCTATCCTTACTATTACTTATGCTGACCTTTGGTAACCTGTTAACTTCCCTAACAAACCAAAAATCAAACTCTTAATGAGGAAGAGAGTTAGGCTTGTTAAAGTGTCATTGAGTCAAAGCTGACTCACAGCACCCCTATAGGACGTGGTAGAACTTCCTCGGTGGGTTTCTGCGACTACAACTCTGTACGGGAGTAGAAAGCCTCGTGTTTCTCCTGATAAGTGGCTGGTAGTGCATAACCACTATGCCACTAGAGCTCCTTAACTTCTATGGTAAACCCTCATAATGGTAAGTATTGTCTTTGAGTTGTGTTTGGCCAACGCAATGACTTATAGAGCCCCGCCTAGACATAGGGTGCCAGGGGAGGGACAGTTGGTGTCAGAGTATGTACAGAAGCAGGTATGGCCCCAGCCTCATGGTATTAGGGAAGCCAGAGGAGGTTAGATGTGCCCTGTTTCCCCTCCCCCAATCCGACCCTCATGTCATTTACTGAAGCAGATGTGCAGATCAGGTTCATGACAAGGAAGTTAGGGCTGCATGTGGATCTCAAAATTCCCATTCACATACCATTGCAGGAAAAAGATGGATGCATCTTCTTGACACTTTGCCTTTCAGAGACAAGACCGCTTTTGCTAAACCATTGACAAACTAAGGCATTGACTTTAATCTTGAGTGATGGTTGAGGCGAGTATGATTTGCCAATCTTCACAGATTACTGCTGTTTGCTATGCAATTTCTCTATTGCCACAAAGCGTGTCAAGACAGTTATTCTCCTGCCTGAGTGGTTTTTTAATAAAAAGCTGCTTGTAGCATGGGCTTCTGGTGCCAGTAGAAGCTCTTTAGTGATAAAGAGCCAGTCAGGCCCTTTGCTTCTTAACTGATGGCTTTGAAGTCCCGTCTTTGAAAGAATAAACTCAATGACTGAGTGTATTTATACTTAACGACTGATAGTCCTCACTTAATGACCATCTCATTATCCCACAGTTCACCTTAACAAAATAATTAAAGCTCTACTTAGATTATCTGAAAGCCAGGTAAGGATTACAGTCCATTCATTGCAGAAACCGCGGTGTACCCCTTGAGTGCCTGGGAGCACTGGTGATCCCATATTGTGGACTCTTTTTTCTTAAGTTTTATTGGCACTTTGTCCACATATCCTACCATTCAATAGTTTAACCACTTCAAGAAGAGTTGTGCAGTCGTTACCACAATCAATTTTAGAACATTTTCTTTTGTGCCATACTCATTGTTATTCATGTAATTCCACCACCCCCATTTTGGCAAAAATGTACACAACAAAACCAATTCACCAATTCAACACCTTCTATGTGTATAGTTCAGTGCCACTGAGGATATGCTTCGTGTTGTATTATTGTTATCCCTCTCCACATTGTTCCACCACCGTTAAAATGAGCTCAGTGCCCCCAAAGCAAAGAGAGTGGATGTATTTGGGAGAGCAAGGATGCTGAGTGGCTTGGGGGAAGGCAAGTAGTCTCCTGGCTATAAAGCTGACCCAGTCAGCTCTGCTTGTGGTTTGAAAAAGTACAAGCCAGCCCACCCACCCAGAAGTAGGGAAGTTGCAGCTCAGAAAGTGGCTGTAGGGCGGGAGCAGCCCCATAGACTGTCTTACATCGAACTCCTTCAAAATGACGCCCAGAGCTGGAACAATGGGTCAGCCTCTGAAATTTGCAGAATGCCGATTCTCACCTGCTGTTTGGAAACTAGACATGTTGATACATGAGGAGAGGGGACAGGGTCCCTGTGACTCAGAATGGACTAGATGGCAGTGAGTGGGGTTTATTGGTGTTTGGGGTGTTGTTGGGTAATCTGATAGTCATTGACTTCATTGACTCTTCCTTAGTGGGTGACAGAAATGTAGGTTGTTTTTTTGTTTGTTTGTATATTTAACAAATGAGCAAAGTATTGGAACCAAGAGAAGTTTCTGCACATTTCAATGCATCTCAGTTTAAATCAACCATGTAGGATGCCCCTTCATGAAATGAAAATGATATCTTTCACTAAGGAATTAATGCTTTACCTAATAATACCAGCATAGCTGCTATTAATTTATTTCAAATGTGTCAACCTCTGCTGGTAAAGAAAAGCTGTAGCTTTAATTCCTTCACTTATTCTTCTATCATCATGCCAATAATAAAAGAAAAAGTCATATATCAACAGATTATATCACCACTTCAATGTTAATGTTAAAAGCTCCAGGTTTTTTGGGGGTATTGTGCACATGCATGTCTACCACCTGGTAAAAGTGACAGAGGGACATTTGGTTTAGGGTGACATTTCTTATCACCACCATCTCTGTTTCATAAACACAATGATCTAGTATTTCCCAAACTAGTCCTTTTTCCAGCTTATTTCACTTTACTTCCAGTGGGGTATTGTTCTTTTGTACTCCATAGCAATTTGTCTCCATGCTTGTGGGAAGAAAGGAAAAAAGTTTGCATTTGTAATTAGTTATTTCATTATCTTAATTTAAGAGATTTACTGCATTTCATAGGACTACCAGCACCAGTTTATCATAATGACATGTTAAGGAATTGTGCAGAAATATATTCAGCATAGCATTCTGTGTTAGGCTTGGTTGTCCAGAGAAACCAAACCAGCGACACTCTTCTATGTATAAGACAGACCTTTATATCAGGAGTCGTCTGGAGGGTTAGCTTCAGTCTGCGGTGTTTGGTGCTTGCTGGAGTTTTCTTCAGAGCCATCCCCACTATGATAGCTACACTTTATGCATTCCATCTAGCTTTTGAAAACTTTCAATATTACTAGGATCATATTTTGCACATTCCACATTCTGATTATTTTTTTTAATCATTTTATTAGGGGCTCATACATCTCTTATCACAATCCATACACACATAAATTGTGTAAAGTGCATTTGTACATTCATTGCCCTCATCATTCTCAAAACATTTTCTCTCCACTTAAACCCCCGGCATTAGGTCCTCATTTTCCCCCTCCCTCCCCGCTGCCCCCTACCTCATGAGCCCTTGATATTTTATAAATTGGTATTTTGTCATATCTTGCCCTGTCCGACATCTCCCTTCACCCACTTTTCTGTTGTCCATCCCCCAGGGACGAGGTCACATATAGTTCCTTGTAATCGGTTCCCTCTTTCCTACCCACTCTCCCTCTACCCTCCCTGTTTCGCCACTCACACCACTGGTCCTGTAGGGCTCATCTGCCCTGGATTCCCTGTATTTTTAGTTCCTATCTGTACCAGTGTACATCCTCTGGTCTAACCAGATTTGCAAGTTCAGATTCGAGTCATGGTAGTGGGAGCGGGGAGGAAACATTTAGGAACTAGAGGAAAGTTGTATTTTTCATCGTTGTTACATCGCACCGTGACTGGCTCATCTCCTCCCCAAGACCCCTCTGCAAGAGGATCTCCAGTGGCCTACTAATGGGCTTTGGGTCTCCACTCCGCACTCCCCCCATCATTCACTATGGTAAGATTTTTTGTTCTGATGATGCCTTATACCTGATCCCTTCGACACCTCGGGCTTGCATAGGCTGGTGTGCTTCTGATTATTAATGGATGTTTGCAGCGCTTTCTTCTCATTTTGAGTCATGCCCTATCAGGTAGCAATGCCTTCAAAGCGTTGCTGTAGCCTCATCTTTAAGATCAGCTCTCCTTTGAAGAGGCAGCTCTTCTGTAGTAGTATTTCCAGTGTCTTCTACCTGAGGGGCTCCTTTTCTGGCACACTATCCAACAGTGCTACACTGCTATTCATAATGTTGTCAGTAGTCACTGTGCTTAGAAGTAGATTAATAACAAGTCCTCCTTTCTTATCAGTCTTAGTCTTGAAGCTCGGCTGAAACTGTCCACCCTGAATGACAACTACTGATGGTATAGCTTTCAGCATTCTAACAACTCACAAGCCATCAAAACATGACTAACTGATAGACAGCAATGGTGCTGAATCCCAGGAACCTGTATGCTAATGGTTCCACAGGGCCGTCTGATGAGCGGCCACTTTTTCCGAACTTATGGTTTTGTTTTCTTTCTGTCTCATCACATCATATTTCTACTCCATTCTTTTCAAGAAAAATTCCAAATTATTTATTTTCAATCTTTTAAATTTTAAGAATTAGGTCCTGGGATCTCTGAGTATAGCCCCTTAGTGTTGTTTAACTAATCAGAAAATCTTTGAGAAAGGCTCGTTCCAGGCTTTTGTCCCAGGACAGACATGTAAGCTTGATAGAACTTGAGACTTTGGAGAGCTGTTTTGCTTGACAGCTTGTGGATGTTACTGAAGGGTAATGGACACGTTTGAAGTACAAATAGGCCCATTTCCCAAAGATGGGATAATCCAAGAGTAAAAAGAATACCATGTGTCATTTATTGAAACACATTGAGATTATAAAAATGTATGTTAAAAAGAGCTTCTTACAATCCCTTTCACCTAATTCTAGGTTTCAGATAATTTTTCTGACCCTCCATCTCTATATGATCATAAATAACCTAAAAGTTTGACTTTTTTAACCCCCAAAAAGGCAGGGGAGTATTTTCCGCTATGTTTGGCCTATTTGACAGCCAGGCCACCTGGTGCAATAGAGTGAATATAAACCACACAGACCAGCAGTTCTCAACCTTCCTAAGGTCGTGACCCTTTAGTACAGTTCCTCATGTTGTGGTGACCCCAGACCATAAAATTATTTTTGTTGCTACTTCGTAACTGTGATTTTGCTACTGTGATGAATCGGGCGACTTCAGTGAAAGGGGCATTCGACCCCCAATGGGGTCATGATCCACAAGTTGAGCACCTCTGATATAGACCTTATTGGGTTCATTTTGCAAATCTAGATCCATAACCTTGGAACCAAAAAATGTAGTCTGCCTGAACATTTTTACAAAATCATCTGAGTTGAGTTTCTAAAGCCTTTATCGTTTGTTCTTCTGTCCGGAGGCTGAAAAGACAACCCCAAGGCATTTATCCAGCATGTTTCCCGTGCCCCCATCACCAGCACAGCCACCAGTCATCGCAGAGATCAGTGTGTCTCCGGTCAGAGTAGAGCTGTCCAACTGGGCTCTGTAGGCTTTTGTTTTGTTTTAATTAGGTGGAGGTTTACATTCAAGGTCATCTACTTTGTATTCAACAGTTTAAACCACTCGCCAAGACCCTCTCCCAGTAGTTGTCCCCGCTCTCCCTCCTTGCTTTCTCTTTTCCCCATAGACTACTACCTTCCATTTCAGCCAAGTTAACACCCATCAACAGTCTAGGCCATTGATTACTTTCCCTTCGCTTGTCAAGGTCCATTTGGTTTTTGCAGGGAAGGTGTTTCAGAAGTAGATGTCTGAGCTCATTGTTCAAAGTGCCTCTGAGTGAACTGCAAACTCTATCCGTTCTGTTAGCAGCGAAGTTTGTTAGCCACTTGCACTGCCTAGGGACGACAAAATAGTAAGAGTTATCTTCTGATACAACTCCCCGCTTAGGAAGTTTTTGTACAATAATTTTGTGAATTAAATCCTGGTGAAATGAGAACAGCTTCTTACTGAACTTTTGCAAGTAACTAACTGTACTGCCATGAAAATAAAGAGAGCCAGTAAGAATATTTGTTCATGATTCTGAGCATAAGTGAAAACCATGTCCCGTGTATAAGAGTTTACAAAGGCATATTCTACATTGAAGGTGATAGTCCCTAAGAAGAAAGATGGAGATCTTTATATATTCTTTAAAAAATAGAATCTTAAATTGCAATAATATTTCACAAAATCTCAAACTCACCTCCATCTAGTTGATTTTGCTGCATAGGGGCCCTATAGGACAGGGTAGAATTGCCCCATGAATTTTCTGAGACTGCTTACAGGAGTAGAATTTTTCTCCCTCTGAGCAGCTTGGGGTTTTGAACTGCTTAGCTTGCAGTCAGCAGGCCATGAAATAACCACTTCATCACCAGGGCTCCTATTTTACTAAATGGGCATCATTAAATTAACCTCTTCAGTTTATTTGGGTTAATCAACCTTGGGTTCATGGTATGTTTTCATGAAGATGTCTTTTCCCAGACTAACATGAATGTTGGAAAGCCAGATTCAGCCCACAGGTGCAAACCAAAAAGTTGGTGAGCCGATGATGTCAGCTCAGAAATCTTGGGAGCAGAACCTGTTTTGTGAAGCATCCATAGTTGAGAAGAAGCCTTGTCTTTCTTCTGTGCTGAAGACACACACTCTGTGTCTGTAGTTCACAGTGAGGTTCTCGAGCATGCAATCACAGGGCGGCAGAACCCAGCTCAACAGTAAAACAGTGCTATGGTTATTTATTACAATGCCCAGGAATATAAGATTCAGGAAAATAAAGTTCACTTTGGTGACGCAGTCTAAAACACTGCCGTAAGGGTTTGACCAGTGTCTCTATGGTAGTCAGATGATTATATGTCAAGTAGACACCGCTGGCTAGTTGACTCCTGGAGTCAAACAGATCAATCAGGTCTCACCCTGATGCTGTGTCCTTGGGGGTGTGGCCTTCATATAAGCAGAGACCCTGGGCCCACCCTCCCTCTTTCTCACCCTTCACCTTCCTGCTTGTTGGCCCTCCAGGGCCCTGCAACTCTAAATCCACCTGCGTGGAGTTCACACAGCTCTACACTCGTGATGCCACCAGAGCTGCCCTCAAACTTGCTGAACTGCTCATCTGTACTCAGGCCGTGTCTCTCTGCCTTCTTCCATGTCCTGGAACAGACGGAATCTTGGGTAGTATGAAAAGAAAAATGAGAAAGCTCTATTCTCCCAGATAAAAGGAAAACACATCCCATAGTCTGGGTTGACCAGTTTTATTTTGCTGTGGTTCTGGTTCTCTTAGGCTCCCTCACCAGGACTGATGACAAGTGTCAGCCCAAGTACCAGCATTGTTTTCATGGGGAGCCCTGAGTTCGAGGTCCTGGAGGAGCGTCTATTGTACAAAAGCATTTTAGCAGCCGAGCAAAGCTAAACACACCTCACACACTTTTCCGTAGCTGTGAACTTTCCTAAAGTAGCAAAAGCCTAACACTTTATAAACATGGCCCAAAAGGAAGCGATACTATACATACACAAATTAAGAACCAAGAATATATAAACCTTTAGTTATGTTTATTTAGCAAAGCATTTGCAGCCTGTCTTAATGAAAAATTCCCCAGCTGTCCCTAAATTCTACCACTCGTCTCTCAGTTTGTCCAACTGTGATAGCTGGTGTGCTGCTGTAAGCTATGTCACTGATATTTCAAATATCAGTAGCGAACTCAATGGGAACAGGGTTCAGCAGAGCTTCCAGGCTGAAAACAGACACTGAAGAAGGACTAGGCTGTCCTTCAGAGGAATTTGCCACTGAAAACCCGTAGGGATAGCAGTCAACCTTGTCAGATACTGGAAACCTACATAAGAAGACATGAGGATGGCCCAGGACCAAGCACTGCTTGTGTTCTCTTGTCCAAAGGATTGCTATGGATCGGAACTGACTGGATGACACCTAATAGCAATGGCGCCCAAAGATTATTCATTAAATAGCCTGATTTAGTATAAACTCAAAAATTTAGATACTTGAGGATCTAAGAAATTATATTTTGATGGATTGACTATGCAAGCTCACTACTACATGCTGCAAATGGTTTCTCTTTATTATGATTCAAGTTATTCATGTGAAAATATACATCTGTACGTGTTGTTGTTAGGTACCATTGAGGAAATTCCAATTCATAGCAACCGTATGGACAACTAATGGAGTGCCACACGGTCCCGCGCCATCCTCCCCATCGCTCTTAGGTTTGAGCCCATTGTTGCAGCACTGTGCCAGTCCATACAGTCCACAGCATGATGCAAGTGTAATATGAGGTTACCCGGTCAATAAACTAACATGACAAAGTCAGGAACTTCATCCAGTTCTGTTCATTAGAAACAAATCCCACCTCATAAAATAGAAAATGCACTCTTTTCACATATTTACATATCGGAGTAAAGAGATATAGCCATTTCTCTTTCTTATGGCCAGATTATTAAAACAATGTAGTTATCCAATGACCTACCTTAAGTTTGTAAATTTGAATTGTTCAAATATTTCCAGACTGGCAGTTCCTATTTCTTCTTTAAAAAATCCAGAACATTGAACATATTCAAAGTTCAGTTTATTTCCAGAGAGTTTGGGGAATATTCCATTTACATATGTAGTTATTTATTTCCATAAACCAATCTTGAAACATAGTGCTTTAGCCTATTAAAAACCCCTGGTGGTAGAAAAACTCTTCAGACACAGCAGGGCAAATGCCTCCTGAGTTACAGGCACCGGGTGTACAGAGCACGTGTTGCTTCAGTCCTACGCGCGATTCACAGATCAAAAGTAGACACAAAATCATGGGAACTTACTGGTCCAGCGCTCAACAAGTGCTTTCCCTTTTCCAATGAACATAATATTTTTTTAAAAACTTGATTTGAGATCACACACACAAAAAGTTAACAGACTTTTATTGTCTGTCTTGCTCAACAAGGAATCAAGTTCTATAATTCTATTATCCATCTTCAGAAATGACCAGTCAGACCCTAGAACAATTTCTCAATCGTGGTGACCATCAAAAGAGAATAAACCCTCATCTGTGCCTGGGCCATGGACAAAGAGCTGAGCCTACCAGCAGTAGAGGAAAGGCCGAGAGCGAAAGTCCTCTTTGACCAGGAGCTGCTGTGGGACTCGAGAGCAGATGTGCATGGACCTCTGAGACTGTGTCTCTGACACGGCCCCTTAACTGGCTCCATCCAACGTGTCCATTTGGACAGAACTATGGCCCCACCAAACGTGGTAAGGTGTAATTTTCAAAATGGTAATATCAAGATTCTCATATAAATATATAAAATGAGCAAATACCAAAACATTCCATTTAACTTATTTCTTGATGTGGAGAATAGGACCATATACAAATTGGGTCAAGGAGAATTAAAGAAGTTCATAGATAACTGAAAATAGATAGTAGCTTAGAATCCTAGAGTTGCTATAACATAAATATAGCACAATTGATTTCCTTTTAAAGAACCAAATGCATTTTCTCATCATGCTGGGAGCTAAAAGTCCAAATCAAGCAACTGGCCATGTTGATTCTGTTCCTGTCCTTGGACACAGGCCTTCCATGGCCCCCTGGGGGTTTCCACATGCCATCTGCCTTCCCCAGTATGGGCTTCCTTCTATGTGTAATCTGCTCGTTGTCTTTCTCAGAGGGATGGGATTCCACAGTGGAGTCAACTCGAGGGCAGCAGGTTTGGTTGCTTTGAATTTGCAGGGCAGGAATTCTTTGCATCTCACTGAACAAAAGTTAACCTCTGCCCTGGCCTACAAGTTGTAAACCAGCTCATCAATGGATCAGCATTTCACTCCCAAAGCTGCAGCTACCCTTTTGGCCTAATTTCAAGTTTCATAGATCTTTTCAAAATACTGAATGAAGTTGGAGTAGTCCTTCCTATTCTATTTAAAATGTGAGCTGTTACAGAAAGTAATGTTCTGTTGTAGGAGCCCCTAATAAAATGATTAAAAAGAAGAAGAAGAATATTCTACTCCCTCTAACCAGTACCCTAGTAGACATGGCAAAGAAACATTGGTTAAAATCTCAGTAGAGTAATACATATTTCACTAGCACTGAGGAGCCCTGGGACAGAGCTGGACTGCTAACTATAAAGTCAGCAATTCGAAACCACCAGCCAGTCCTTAGGAGAAAGACGAGGCTTTGTAATGAGGTGGAATGAGTTGACAGTCTCAGAAACCCACAGGGACAATTCTACCCAAACTTGTAGCGTTGCCATGAGTCAGAAATGACTTGATGACAGTAGATTTAACCGTTTGTGAAACATGTACATTGACATTCTCTTTTGTGATCTTTAAAATGAGGACAACATAAACTAAGATCCTTGTCTGAATTCCCCCAAGTAAAACATGTTGAGGTTAAGATGAATTCCACTCACTTTTGATTGGATCACAGTGTTCATAGGTGTCAGCTTCTCCCTGGAGTGTCTTTTCAGAATGACTCTAATTCTGTGCACTCTGATGCAGAAACCACAAGCCAACCGTCAGCTCTTCCACAACGCTTGAATTGTATAGAGCAGCCGAGTGATCATTTTCCACAGAAAGGATGTCTGTTTTTGTAGCCTTTGAAGAAGGGCCTCAACAGGACACACACAGAAAACCTCTTCCGATACGTGTGCAACTAAACTTGAGGCATGAGGTGTCCTTTGGGCATGTTGTAAGGAGAGACTAGTCCCTGGAGAAGAACATTGTGCTTGGGAAAGTAGAGGGACAGAGAAAAAGAGGAAAGCCCTTAAGGAGCTGGATTGACACCTGGGCTACAACATTGGGCTTCAACCTAAGAACAGTTGTGAGGATGGCAGTGTTCTATTCTGTTGGACACACGGTCGCTATGGGTTGGAACCAACCTGATGACAATGCAATACAATACAACAGTCCCTGGGAAACCCCAGGATGTGAATTTCTCTTTAGAGTTATATAATCTTTGTGTGTACATTTTTCACAATGCACTTTGTGAACAGGGTTTCCAAATGATCATAGACCTAGTTCTTCTTCATCTTTTAAAATCATTTTATTGGGGGATCATACAACTCTTATCACAATCCATACATCTATCCATTGTGTCAAACACATTTGTACATTTGTTGCCGTCATCATTCTCAAAACATTTGCTTTCTACTTGAGCCCTTGGTATCAGCTCCTCATTTTTCCCCTCCCTCCCCACCCCACTTCCCTCACGAACCCTTGATAATTTATAAGTTATTATTATTTTGTCATGTCTTATACTGCCTGACGTCTCCCTTTGCCCACTTTTTTGTTGTCTGTCCCCAGGGAGGGGATTGTATGTAGATCCTTGTGATCGGTTCCTCCTTTCTACCCCACCTTTCCTCCACCCTCCGGTATCGCCACTCTCACCACTGGTGGCTGAGGGGTTCATCTGCATAGACCTATTTCTAAAATGATTTTTTCTTTCCCCCTCAGGTTAGTTCCTGATCAGGACACAGTGTGCTATTGAACCCATTTCTGTGCCTTATACAGGCGCTCTGGTGGTGTGGTGGGTTATGCATTGGGCTGCAAACTATAAGATTAGGGAGAAAGAAGAGGCTTTCTACTTCTGAAAACATTTATAACCTCTGCGGCCCACAGGGGCAGTTCTTCTCCGCTCGATGGGGTCATTCTGATTTGGAATCAACTCAATGTCAGTGAATTTGGTTTCCGTTCCTTATACACTGTACGATTGTAGAAGTGTAAAAGTATAATATTCTCTGTCCACCACCTGCATTCTGACTCACCAACTCCTTGCGAGTGATTTCAAAATGCAGTCCATGGTCCATGCACAATGGCCCCCTGGAATAAAGGACACTCCTATTGTACACTGTCACCCCACAGCCACGCAGCCTCCGAACCAGGCAAACCAGAAAGCCACCTCTGTCCTTGCAGGTCTATTGGCCTGCACTCTGCCTAGGGGGCAGCATTGGAAATGTGGATGCCGGATATAGACTGGGCAAGTGTTTCTAAAGAGAAGCTGTTTCTCCCCAATGTTTCTTTGATTTACAATAATTGGTCCAAAGGGGGCTGTCTGGTTGTAATGTGTTTTCACTCTGCTGGTTGACCGTGGTTGACCAGAAACACACATTATTGATGGATTGATGATATAATCTATGCATGAATTATGTTCTCAGTTCATGGGGATAGGAGAGAATCGATCATTCTTGGAAAGATGGAAACAAGACGTCTCTCTAGGGAATGCTGTCTCATTCGTGTGGAATCCTGAGCTTGTCATCCTTCTTTCTCCTGGGATTAGACAGAGTTGTGGGATTCGGGGCTTGTCAAAAGCCCAAGCAGCCTCTTTCATTGAGACCCATTGAGGTGACCCAGAAATATGCACATTAGCTTTGAAAAAGCTATACGTCTTCAGCAAATGGATTTTTTAAAGTTTTCTTTGAAAATCATGTAACGATATAAATGCCCAAATGTACACCATTCTCAACAGTGATCTAAAAATGGTTTCTATTGTGGTGATGCTATAGATACCAGAGCACACACGTCTCCCTGTACAGAGCAGTAATCCTGCAAGGTGCATCCTTCAAGTCCACAGCCATCCTCTCTGTCCGTTCCCAAGTCACTCCACCCCGAAGATAACCATGAACCTTAAATGAGAAACTGCCCTGCTCTGCTGCCTGTCCCTCGGTGATCACGAAGAACTTGGTAGTTCTCTAGCATTCGCTGACTTTCTTTTAGTGAGCCCTTGCCCCATCTGCCCTTTTGGGGACTGGCTTGTTTCACTCAGCACAGCGTATCCATGGCTCCTTCCTGCAGTGGCATGCCTAGGACTCCGTTGCCCCGGATGCACCTCGTTTTTCTTACCCACTCATCTGCTGGACGTCCTGGTAGTGTCTACTTTCAGCTCTAGTGAAAATCCAATTTTGGAAGTGTTTAAAGTTTGTGGGTCTGGCTTCCTTAGATGGCCCCTGGACAACGAGCTAGAAATCCATTCGATGGGAAGCTCCTTGCCCGATGCTGCGAGTGGCTGCACCCTGTGGGTTATAGCCCTGCCAGCGTAGGGACTCAGCCAGACCACACCAGTTTGGCGAAACCAATACCTAATTGTTTTAAAATCATTTTATTGGGGGCTCATACAATTCCTATCACAATCCATACATCCATCCATTGTGTCAAGCACATCTGTACATTTTTTGCCTCATCATTCTCAAAACATTTGCCTTCTACTTTAGCCCTTACTATCAGCTGCTCATTTTCCCCTTCCCTCCCAACTCCCCCCTCCCTCATGAACCCTTCATAATTCATAAATTATTATGGTTTTGTCATAAGTTACACTGTCCGACGTCTCCCCCCGCCCTCTTCTCTGCTGTCCACCCCCCAGGAAGGAGGCTGTCCATAGATTCTTGTAATCGGTTCCCCCTTTCTACCCCCTTTCCCTCCACCCTCCAGGCCTCGTCCTGAAGGGGTCCTCTGTCCTGGACTCCCTGTGTTTCCAGTTGCTATCTGTACCAATGTACATCCTCTGGTCTAGCCAGACTTGTAAGGTAGAATTGGGATCATGATAGTGGCAGGGAGGAAGCATTTAAGAACTAGAGGAAAGTTATATGTTTCATCATTGCTACCCTGCACCCTGACTGGCTCATCTCCTCCCCACAACCCTTCAGTAAGGGGGCCTAATTTTTTTTTTCATTTTGAGTTTGGTGAACTGGTATTAAAATGATATTTTTTCCTCCCCAAAACAATTTTATTGGGACCGCTTACAGATATCATCCCATTCCATAATTGAATCATATAGAGCAGTATTGCTACTACATTCAGTTCAAAACATTTTTTTCCTTCTTGAAAGCCTTCATATCAGCTCCCCTTTACCCACCCACCTCCACTGTAACCCCCAGGAACCCTTGTTCTACTATTGTCACTGTAGTTTCATCAGTCCTGGGATTCATATACCAAAATCCAGAAAAAACATTTAACAATAAATACATCGGCGACAAACCCCACTGTAAAAAATAGACAGGGGCTGGGGGTGGGGAAGGAGAAAGGTGGAGCTCATCACAAGTTTGAATATAGAGCCCACCCCCCAGCGGGATGAGTAACAGAAATGTGAGTGAAGGGAGTCAATGGACAGTGTGAGACATAAAATAACAATAATATGTAATTGATTAAGGGTTCCCGAGGGTGGGCGGGAGGAGGAGGGAGAAGAAAAAAAGAGGAGCTGATACCAAGGGCTCAAGTAGAAAGAAAATGTTTTGGAAATGTTGATGGCAACATATGTACATATGGATTTTATAAGATTTGTAAAAGCCCCCAATAAAATGATTAATAAAAAAATAGCTAGAAAAAAACTTACTTCTCCAGTTGAAAGACAGAAGACAGACAACATTGAAAACCAGATCAGGCTCAAAGTACGCCGTAGTCTTCTCTCTAATACTCTGTTTAGTAAGCAGTTTATCCCCATCCTTCAATTATGGTTAGAGGGAAATCCCCAGGATTCTCTCTAAGGTGGGCAGCTGCCCAATGTGGAAATCACAAATTGACATCCTTTACTCCGTTTTAATGTTGATCTGCGCAACAGTGTGTTCTAAGCCCCCATACTCATGGTCCTTTCACCCATGGGTATAAAACTTTGATGGAACTATGTTTGTAACATTTATTTACTCGTTTCATAAAACTCTTCATACTTTTCATTAAATACTACCTTTTTATTCTCTTGTGTTTGTTACTTAAGTAAACACATGTGATGGAAAGAGTGTCAAACATCGGAGGTTGGCACGCTGTCGGTCCTTTCAGCTCTGTGTGCCGCCTCACGTGCCTGCGAGCTAGTATGAAGGAATTCTGTAATTCCTGAACGCGTTCTAAGAGCTAAACATATTGTCAGAACAATCGCTGTAAATTCGACGGAAGCAGAAAGGGTGTTTTCAAAGATGGACATATATGTTCACAGAAGGCTAGTCTCTGATAGATCAAACTCAGGAACTGTTGTCTAATTGGGCGACCTCGAAAGGATGGGATCCCACTCCTACTGTGAAACGGTGGTCCAGGGTCAATCACACAGCCCCTGATGCTCAGATAAAAGCTAAGACTATTGCAAGTGAGCACGCCAATCAAGAAGCAACATGGAAATATCTTCAATAGCAGTTTTATCATTTTTGTATTATGTAATGTTTTTCATTAATATTTTAAAACTCATAATCTAGTGTTATGTACCTCTTTTATTCTCATTTAAGTATTAACTGTATCAAATCATAAACTACCTTTCAATATATCTTTTTTTATACTTACAAAGGTCACTAAAGCAGCAAACCGATTGTTAAAAATCTCTGAATCACACCACCTGTTTGAGCCTCCAGCATTCTGGCGAGCATCTGAGATTGTTCACTCTGCAGACCACCCAGGGACTCCTTCAAATGGATTGGCAAATTACAACTTAGTGAAAACATTTTTTTCATTTCTCGAAGGATGGTCCCTTTCAGCCAAGCGTCTGTCCCCTTTCAGTTGGTGTGCGTGTGTAGTGTTACACTTGGGTGCCAGGGCTGCCCCTTCTCTAGCTGGTAGGCCATCCTGAGGAGCTCCCGTTGGCGAGCCCTTGAACATACTTCGAAGGCTTCTCATTAATCCCCGGAAAGGTGCCAGCTCTGCCACCACTTGGTCCTCGATGTGGAGGTAGGTGGCCCCTCCTGACTTGCCAGCCAAGCAGACTGTGCTTTGGTGACGCGTTAGCATGACGCGGAGCCTTTTCGATACAATGGCGCATTGAGCCCATCTCTGCAAACAGAGAGCACACTTGGTCACTTACTGCCACCATTGCCATGGAAAGGACCTCATTCCCATCTTAGGCTTTTAGCTCTGAGAAGACGGTACCTTCCCTTGCAGCCTAGAGTCCACAGACACCTGCTCTGGAGAGAGACAGGTTTTCTAAACAGGGTCAGTGGCATTTTACGGACCAGGCATGTTTACCTGGCAGCGCAGTCATCTCTGTGGGATATGTCTGCTTGTTTGGGTCAGAGCCATTGGGGTTGATTGCAGTTCCTTTGTGTACTGCAGGGTGGGAGCGAGGGCCGGGGGCAGAGCTGTCTCTGGAAGGCCAGACCTAGACAGCAGATGGGAGCACAGAAGAGTCTGAGTGGCTCTTGTCTGCATGGGATGCCATGTGCTTCCACAGCCCGATGGTGAAGGCATTTGTAGATGTGAGGACTTTCTTAAGCAAAGTGTGGTGCGTCTATGATCTGGAGATATTTCTGCATGACTTAATAGTCAGTTGTTCTTGATGGCAGTGAGCTCATGAGACCATGAGGGCCCCGGCAGTGAAGTGATTCAAGGGCAGGCTGTCCTCCGGAGCTTTGCAGCTAGCACTTCAGGAGACGGCCGGTGATCGGTTCTATGACCAAATCAGCTGCAGTGTCACGGCGGCGTCGATGCCGGCTGACTCAGCCCCCATAGAAGAGGGAAACTGCCCCAAAGGGCTTCAAGGCTGTACTCGGTCATTGTCATTGCTGCAGCAGCCAGTCATGCCTTTCTCCTACTGAGTGAGTGGTGGGTTCAGACATGGATTTTTGCAGTAGCAGCTAAGTAATAAACCTCTGTGCCACCAAGGGTTCCCTTAGGAAACACCACGGGACAGTTTGACTGGGTCACATGGGGTCAGAATAGCTAGGAATTGATGCATCAGCAACAGCAACTATGACGTGAAAAGACTGTGTGTGTGTGTGTGTGTGTGTGTGTGTGTGTGTGTAAATATACCTATTATGTTGTAGGGACAAATGTTATTGCTCCAAAAAATAGCCTCCACACAACTGTAGAGCTGTCTCTGGGTTCCTGAGAATAACTCTTTACAGGAGTAGAAAGCTTCACCTTTCTCCCTAGGTTTCAAGCTGCTGGCTTTGCAGTTAGCAGCCCCATGCATAACCATGATGCCACCAGGGCTCCGGGTGTAGACACACGTGCATATTTTGTTCTGGATACAGGTAACTCAATGGAATTTGTATACCTGGGTATGTTTCGGAAACCATTTGTTTTCTTCTCTCTATTTCCTGTTATTGTTGTTTCTTGGTCAGTGTCATGAGAAGCACCCGTGGAATTTGGTTTAACTGAATCATTAGTGTGGAGTGTTGCCTGATACAAATTACAGGCACCGTGTCTGTGTCTAAGGAGCTGTGTTAGGTAGGGTTCTTGAGAGAAGCGCAGCCAGTGACGCTTGTATGTGTTGTAGCTAGAAAGAGACTTATAGCAAGCAGTGGCTCACACAGTTTCAGAAGTAGTAAGTCCAGCTTAGTTCAAATCAGGCTTCTCCTGACTCATGGAAGATGAACAGAGAACAGGATAACTAGCTTGCAGAGGGGCACAGGCTGGCAGATGGTGAAGTAAATGACTCCACAGCCAGCTTAATGAATCCACTGTTGATAGTTCACTGAAGGTTCCTGGGATCTGCAGATGCAGGATCGGCTTCAGCAGTAGGTGAAGGGCCAAAGAGAATTCTACTCTGCTGGGTCTCTTTCTTGTTCAAAAGGCTCCGTGGCCACAAGGTGGCATTAGCCTATGACCTGATTGACAGGTAGGGCTTCACCCCTACCCTTACCCACGAGTAAGTTGACATAATCACAAGAGTCCTGCTGGCACAGTGGGTTAAGCATTGGGCTGCTGACCACAAGGTCATCAGTTCAAAATCCAGCAACCATTCCTTGGAGGAAAATAAAGAGGTCTGCTCCCCTGAAGACTGACAGCATTGTAAACCCACAGGAACTGTTCTACTGGCCTAGCGGGTCACAATGAGCCAGAATTTACTCAATGACATGGGTTTTGTCTGTGTCGGGGGTGGGGGGGCGGAATACCAAGACAACCAGCCTTGTTTTCCCTTTTTCCTTTCAATTCCTTCTAGAAGAAATTCTACTTTACTGAAATGAGATACACAGTGTCTGTTAAGCTGAAGAAAACCCAATGGTTTTGCTTTACCAGGTTTCCTGGCGTTGTTGTCTGTCAATTTCATGCTTCTACATACATGCTGGATGTTACCATCTCACCTCCTGCCATTGGCGCATTCCAATGCATAGTGGCCCTGCAGAGGGGTTCCTAGGCTCTAGAGCAGTGGTTCTCAACCTTCCTGATGCCGCGACCCTTTCAGGCAGTTCCTCAGGTTGTGGTGACCCCCCAACCATAAAATTATTTGCGTTGCTACTTCATCACTGTCATTTTGCTACTGTTATGAATTGGGCAAACCCTGTGAAGGTTCATTGGACCCCCAAAGGGGTCACAACCTACAGGTTGATAGCCACTGCTCCAGATCTTTATGGGATCAGATAGCCTCAACTTTCCCTCAAGGATTGGGATGGTGGGTTTGAACCCCGGACCTTATGGTTAGTAGCCCAATAGGGTTTCTAGAAGTTAGCCACAGTGCACTTTTTATTACAGTGTGAACAGGATACACATTTGTTATAATGCATTTTTGTGACAAAGTATTCAATGAACAAAACCAAGCATCAACCAATAGCTTACACTCTCCCAAGAAGTTGCCCTCCAGAAGATAACTAGTAGATGTGATAGCATGAGAATTTAGGGTAGAACTTTCTAGTCAGTTTGTTTGGTTTTAACCACACTATTGTTTCTTGGCGGCAGCCCAAGGTTTAGAGACTCTTGAATCCTCAGTTCTACAGTTTTGTCTCCCTCCCAAGGAAGATTTTAGGGACAACATTCAGAACAGAGTCAGAGAAAAGGTTGATATATTGGGAAAGAAGTGTAGAGGGACCCTGGCTAGTCTAAAAGGCCCCTCGGAATGAATGCTGAGCTAGACCTGGCATTCAGCTAATGGCAGACCTCCCACCAGTGGCCAGCTTTCAGGAGGGTCTTCTCTTATTGGCTGGTTCTCTGTGGTGCTACCTCCTCACTCCAGGTATGTGCATCCCTGCATCCCTGCACCTCAGAGTTCATGCTTTGCCCTCATATCCACACCCCAAATCCAAGAGACTATTCAGCCACGGAGGCAGTCGGGTGAATATCCTCTATTAACACCACCACCAGCAGCACCCCTATTCCCACTTCTGGTGTCTGCTTGCCCTGCACCCCCCTTGTACAGAGGATATATGTGTGTAAAGTGTCTACGCCTTCGTCTTGTGTTACAAGTCTGCCGTCTTCACCTCTTGTCCCCTTGCCAGCTTCTGTCTAGCTAATATTGTGGTTAGCAATAGAAAGAGGCATTGGAGGCAGATCCTACAACTTGTCCTGAAGTCCTAGTGTCTGCTCTGGGCTCTCACTCTGTAATCACTGTCTCTGTAATCCCCATATCGCCAGCAAATGATCTCCTGTTTACTTGAGCTCATATTTATTGTGCCATTTCAGCGCCTTTTCAAAAAAACTTCCCGGCCCATTTCTTGTTGGCTGTTTGCTTTCGCCACTTGAGACAGTATCCTTGGACTGTGCAGCTACTCATTTACAATGAGGTTTCTACACGATTCTGAGGAAGACTGAAAGCCTCTTCCCTTGAACCAAACCTTCTGCTGTCAAGTTGATTCCAACACATAGCAACCCTCTAAAGACAGAGTAGACCCGATGGGGTTTCCAAGCCTGCGTTCTCCCAAGGAGCAGCTGGTGAGATCGGGGACTCCCCACCATCCCCCCACACCTTTGGTTAGCAGCAGAAGTAAGCAAGCCTTCTCGAGCACCTCTGAACAAAACACAAGCCTGGCCTTACCTTGCTCTTTGATTGATGACAATAAGGATGACTCTCATGGGGACGGTAGTTTCAAGGGAATAGTAAAGGCCATTCCAACAGCTTGCGCATCTCGACAGAGATGCTGACTGCCTCATCTTTCTCCCAAGGAGGCCTTGGTGGGCTCCCACAGCCCACCTTCGGGTGAGCAGCCCAGTGCTTAGCCCACTGCTCCTTGCAATAAAGGGCACTTGACTGAATTGCCTCCAAAGAGTAAGAGGAAACAGACAAGCTATGAAACTTGAACACACTTGCACATAGACCGACGAGTCTGGACTTCTGTGAACGGAAATGCAAGAAGCCAGCTCATAAAATTCTCTGCATTAGAGCCAGATTGAAACTGAGAGAGAGAGAGAGAGATAGCCTTCTACCTGAACTGTTCTGGCCTGTAATCTGATCACTGGCTTATAGGACAGAAAGCGGTGGCTCAGGGGTTAAGCACTTGGCTGGTAACCAGCTCCAGGGCTGCAGTTTGAACCTGCAGGCAGCTCTGATGGGAGAGAGACAGAGAAGCAGCCCTCTGCGTCCATAAAAACAGTGCCTGGGTGACTCTGTGGGGCAGTGCTGCTGAACCTCGAGGGTCCTGTGAGTCAGAATTGCCCGGGTAGCACCGGGTGAATCAATTTATGTGAGAAAACACGCAGAGAAAGGAAGAAAGAGAGACTCTGGGGTAAGAAACTGTCATCGAGTACTCTCTTTATTCCCCACTCGTCCTGTTCTCCCAGGCCCTCCTCCTGATGCGGACGCGTTTCTCGCTCACTGGCTATTGGACACAGTTGGAGGGCCAGGTGCTGGCCTTTCTGCTGTCCCGGAGCGAGGAAGCCGATTCTCAGGAAGGTCCCCTGGCCCTCACTGCTGTGCGAGATAGGACTGTTGTCTCTTCCTGGCATCTGCTTTGCTCTTCTTCAGATTTTTTCTAGCTTAACTTAATGGCTTCTTAACAGAAATAAGTCTGTTATGTCTAATCAGTCGGCAGCTATTAGGCACAGAGCAATTGCTCATTGATGTCTCTTAAATTTTCCCCCCAAAGATAAACCCACTGCGATGCAGGTGAGCCTGACTCACGGTGACCCTACAGAGGTGTCCCAAGACTGGGAATTGTTATGGGAGAAGATAGTCTCATCTTTTTCCCTTGGCCCTACTGGTGGGTTGGAACCATCGACCTTGTGATGGGCATCCCAACACTAGCCACTCAGTACCACCAGGGCTCCTTCCAAGAAAATGAACATGCTCTTGGAAATAGAGGCACGCATGTGTGTGTTTGTGAGTGTGTGTGTAGCCTGAGAGGGTCTATTTTATGTCAGTGTTCAAGGCGAAGGTGACTTTTCTTGGGCACTGCTCAACTGGACACCACGGAGAGGGGTTCCTCTGTCTGAGCCATGGAGAAACCAGAGCCCACCACCACCACCCAGGCCCCAGGTGGGTGGGGGACTCCCAGGACCCAGCATGAGGTTGGGGGTTGACCTCCGTCCTGCCATGTGTTGCCCTGGTGAATTCATACTTGATACTTGGGGATTTGAAAGATGCCCTGAGCTCCGTGGACAGCTCCCATTCACAGTGATTCACAACCCCAGGCACTCGGGCCCTTGGTAGGCACTTGCTTATTGCAAACATGCTCTGAAGCCCAGGCTGCTCTATGCTCTGGGCTGTGGGCTGTGGGCTCCGCGCATATAGAGTATATGCGGTATACATATGCACTTGAATGTGTGTGGTATACTGTATGCTATATGCTGTAGTCTGCACCGTATAATGTGCACTATGTGTTGTGTACGGAATTCATGTATGCATTTTATACTGTTGTTATGTACCGCATATGTATAATACATGATCTGTACTCAATGCTGTGTACTGTATTCTGTGTGCTATATTTATGTACTGTCTACTGTGTACTATATACTTTATTCATATACTGAGTTCCATGCACTATATTCTATGTATTATGTTTCATGTATTGTATGCTGTGTACTATATTCCATGTACCACGTGCTATATTTCTGTACTGAATATTTCATGCACTATATTCCGTGCATTGTCTGTTGTGTACTATATTCTGTGTACTGTGTGCTTGCTATACATGTACTGTATACTGTGCACTGTATTTCGTGTATCATGTGCTATATTTTGTACTGAATTTCAATACTATGTGCTATATTCTGTGCATTGTCTGCAGTGTACTATATTCTGTGTACGGTGTATTATATTCATGCACTATGATCTGTGTATTATCCTCTGTACACTGTGTGCTCTATTCTCTATATATGGTGTGTGTGCTACGCTCTTTGCTGTGTGCTATCTTCTGTGTATTCTGTGGACCCTGTGCTGTATGTCCTCTGGAAACCCCCATCTCCCCATTGCCATGACCCATTAAGACAAGGACCAAATACGTATTTCAAAAAAACTCATTTCCCTATTCCAGTCATACGGCTGCCGTTATTATTGATAGAGGTCACTTTCACTCCTAACACAATGCTGATGAGCCATGCATGGATGCACGGCCCCATTTCACAGATGGCTGGAAACTGTGAACAAAGACATGTTCATGGGAGGAGGGTCAAAGTTGACCTGACTGTGCACATGTGTGTCCTTCCACACCTCACTGCTTTCCCTGCCCTGCCTGGGTTACTGGGTCACCACCCACTGTCTGTTACTGTGTCACTGTCCACTGTTACTGTGTCACCACCCACTGACTGTTACCGTGTCACTGACCTCTGTGTTACTGTGTCAGCAACTACTGTGTTACTGTGTCACTGTCCACTGTCTGTTACTGTGTCACTGCCCACTGTCTGTTAC
>NW_022107431.1:6200427-6200893 GCF_000313985.2 Echinops telfairi
GTGTCACTGACCTCTGTGTTACTGTGTCAGCAACTACTGTGTTACTGTGTCACTGTCCACTGTCTGTTACTGTGTCACTGCCCACTGTCTGTTACTGTGTCACTGTCCACTACTGTGTCACTGTCCACTGTCTGTTACTGTGTCACTGACTACTGTCTGTTACTGTGTCACTGACCTCTGTGTTACTGTGTCAGCAACTACTGTGTTACTGTGTCACTGTCCACTGTCCGTTACTGTGTAACTGACCACTGTCTGTTACTGTGACACTGACCACTGTCTGTTACTGTGTCACTGACCTCTGTGTTACTGTGTCAGCAACTACTGTGTTACGGTGTCACTGACCACTGTCTGTTATCGTGTCACTGACCTCTGTGTTACTGTGTCACTGTCCACTGTCCGTTACTGTGTCACTGACCTCTGTCTGTTACTGTGTCACTGTCCACTGTCTGTTACTGTGTCACTGACC
>NW_022107431.1:6200993-6215089 GCF_000313985.2 Echinops telfairi
GTTACTGTGTCACTGTCCACTGTCTGTTACTGTGTCACTGACCTCTGTGTTACTGTGTCAGCAACTACTGTGTTACTGTGTCACTGTCCACTGTCCGTTACTGTGTCACTGTCCACTGTCTGTTACTGTGTCACTGACCACTGTCTGTTACTGTGTCACTGTCCTCTGTGTTCCTGTGTCACTGTCCACTGTTACGGTGTCACTGTCCACTGATATGGTGTCACTGCCCACTGTTACTGTGTCACTGTCCACTGATACTGTGTCACTGTCCACTGTTACAGTGTCACTGTCCACTGATACTGTGTCACTGTCCACTGTTACGGTGTCACTGTCCACTGTTACTGTGTCACTGTCCACTGATACGGTGTCACTGTCCACTGTTACTGTGTCACTGTCCACTGTTACGGTGTCACTACCCACTGACTGTTACTGTGTCACTGCCCGCTGTCTGTTATGGTCTCACTGTCCGCTGTCTGTTATTATGACACTGACCACTGTCTGGTACTGTGTCACTGACCTCTGTGTTACGGTGTCACTGACCACCATCTGTTCTTTTCTCCCTGCCCACTGTTAATGCTGCATCATGCGCTCTGCTTTGTATGAAGCTCTCTGGTGATTTTAATTAATTCCTTCTGTTTTCCCATAGTCACCGTGGATTTTTCTGTTTTGATGATGTTGAATCTTTCCTGAGCCTGGGCTCCTTGGAAGCAATCATAGTCACCTCACCTCAGTTATTGCAGGCCGCCTCCCCATGCAAGTGAGAGACCAGCCAGAGAACCCATTCACTTCCCCCTTACACAGCCAGCCAACCCCTCTGAGTTTCCAATCCTGACCTGTCCCAACCCAATCACCAAGAATGGGATTCTTCACCCTAAGGCAGCTTCTCTCCTTCTTGTGAGCCCTCAGCCTGGCCCAGGGCCCTGCCCCTCCTCTCTCCCTGCCTCCTGAGAAAGGGCTTCACAAGGATAGCTCCCCATTCACCCTTCATCCCAGTTCCTCTCACCTGGTACCTTCTAGCCCAGCTTACTCCCACCACCTCCCTCCCACGTGCCCTGGCCGTAAAGTCAATTCCCACTCAATGTGACCCCATCGTGGGAGACTTGGTGGCGTAGCGGTTTCCCATTAGGCTGCTAACCACACATTCAGTGGTTTGAAATCACCAGCTGCTCCAAGGGAGAAAGGAGGCTCCGTGCGCCCATGAAGAGCTACGGTGTGGGAAACTCACAGGGGCAGTTACTCTGTCCTGTAAGTTCGCCAGGAGTCATAGCGACTCAATGGCTCTGACTTTGTTTGTTTGCGTTGGTGATCCCATGTAGGGGCCCCAAGACTGCAAATCTTTACTGGAGCAGACAGCCACCACTTTCTCCCCGCAGAGCCTTTGGTAGGATTGAACTACCAGTCTTGTGGTTAGCAATCCAATGCTCGACCCACAGTGCCACCAAGGCGCTGTATAAGAATACACAATCCCCAGGTCCTCTGAGAGCTGCAGGACTTATGGCTAAAGTGTTCTCCTTATTGGGGGTGCCCTTCCCAGTTCACTACTGCAGAACCCTTCTCCCTTAGCTTTCTGAATAACCTTCTCCCTAGCCAGGTCTCGGGGTGTGCCCCTCACCACGTGTGCCCCTCGGTGGGTGTGAGAGCTGGTCTGTCGGTGCTTTGTCCACTTTGTCATGCCTAGCCCATCCTTCCAAGTTGTGGAGGGAAAGCTAGAAGATGAGGCCTAGGGAAGATACTGGAACTAAAGTGACGAGCTAGCTGGGGACCCGATCCCCACCCCGGCCCCAGCGTGCCTCTTTTGTCTGTGAGCTCCTGGGTGGCCCAGGTGCCCTTTGACAGAAGACTGAGGCTAAGGGGGCCGTGCCTTCTGCTTTTCTGTTGTGGCATCAGCCACGCGGCATCCAGACAGGACCAGTCCTCAGAGAGGAGTGCCGATCGGCTAGACACACGCTGCAGCTGTGGGCTCCCACAGCAGAGCAGTAGGGAGAAGGGCACGAGCCAGGTCATGTTTCACTCTGTTGTACCTAATGCCCCTATCAATCGGAACTAACAGCACAGCAAACACACGCAGGTGCTCGCTCCCAAACTGGCAATCTGACAGCTACGTGACTGGGAACACCACCCAGTTCCCCACGGAGTGCTCAGGAAAGGCCCCTTGGCGTGAGGCCATTTTGACATCATAGGAGACAGCAATGTGGGCACCGGTGGCGGTTGGCCGCTGCAGTGCCCTATGCTCTCCCTTCATGCCAGCCCATACACACCGCAGCTGGGTGCCGCCTCGTCCTGCACTGTCTCCCACTAGCGCTGGCCAGCAGATCCCCACGAGCCGAAGGATTGTCACTGGCTGATTTTTGAAGGTGCTTGCCAGGCCTTTCTTCTTAGCCACTCTTAGGCCACGGGCTGCCCTGACACCTGCTGAACATCATAGCAGTACACCAGCATCCGCATTCAGATGGGTGGTCAGCCACACCTCCGGTGCTGTGTTAGGCCAGGCTGTCTAGAGAAACAAAACAAGTGACACTCACAGTTGCCTAAGAAAGAGCTTGGCATTGAGAAGTAATCTGATATCAAGAAGGCATCCCAGCCCAGTCCAACTCAAGTCCCCGGGTCTGAGGAGAACCAGAACCCTCTTCAGACTCTACTCCGGCGTAGCTGCAGGCCAATGCTTCAGAAAGGGGAAGAGGGAAGCAGGAAGCTCACAGGCCAGTGGCACAGAGTCATGTGGATCCGATGTTCGTGGAAACAGGGCCAGGCTCCTATAGCTTCCAGAGTTGGACAGTCCTTGGAGGCAGACAGAGTCCCAGCCAGGAGGAAGGTGAAGAGACAGACAGCAATGGGAGGGGTCCCCAGTGCCTCTCTTATAAAAAGGCTACCCCCCATCCCCCAAGGAGGCATCATCAGGCTGCAATCTGATTGGCAAGTTGGATTCTACCCCCTACAGGAGTGTAACTTGACAGAATCTAACTGCTGGAGGTGCACTGGCCAGGCATTGAAGCTACATGTCCAGTACGGAAGATGAGAACCCCCCACGGACCCACCATTGTCCACGTGTGGTTGGTGACTAGAGGCTTGGGGAATGTATCTGCAGTCAAGATAATGGCTGTTAAGATGGGGGGGGTGTCCTGTATGGGACACTGTAAGCCCCTCACCCTTGCTCTCAAATGGAATGCATGTGACCTTTGTTCTACTCCAAGGTTAGGTGGCTTTTTAAGCTACATCACATTCCATTTTCCAGAGAGCTGCAAAGGGAGCCCTGGTCAAAACCACTAGCAGCTCCTCAGGAGAAACTGGAAGGTTTGGGTTCCCTTAAAAAAGTACAATCTTGGAAATGCACAGAAACAATTCTTCTAAGCCGGAAGCAACACTATGTCAGTGAGTCTGTTTGCATTTTTTCCTTTTGATTTTGTCCAACTGAACTCTAATTCACCGAGTGGGTCCCTGCAGAATGCCTTTCTCTCCTAGCCAAGATACTGGCTGGTACTAGCACTCCAGCAAACGGCCGATGAGCGGGCGTCGGTGCACCTGGTCTCTTTGTGCCCTGACCTGGTAGCAGAAAGACTGGGTCATTGACTTGGACGTGTCCTCCAATGTGTCACTTCAAGTCACTCCTTAGAACGACAGGGGTGGCCACTTGCCGTCAGAATAAGCTGATGGTTTATTTGTTTGTTTTGGCTAAACATCACATCCGATTGACCAAGATTATTGAATGGGCATGTTGAACTAGGTAGAGAAGATTTCCTTATTTCTCTTCATTTGCTATTGAACCAATACGCTGTGGATCGTATGAAGTAGGGACGCGGCTTTGTGTAGGTCAGGGTGAAATCAGACACAATCCTACAGCTTTGGTTGGCATGCTGCATGTGGCATTCCGTCTTTGTTATTGCTCCATCGATATTTTGTAAGGGATCTAGGCTGTTCCTCAGCTCCCTGGGTGCTATTTCTAGAGAGGGAATAAAGCACACTTTCCTGTTGATGGATTTTGCCTTTTACTCAGAGATTTACCTTGCCTCCCTGTGACCCCAGAATGGGCTTTTAGATGAAGCCCCGACACTGAGCCCTTCAGGAAGGAACACAATGGGGCGTCTCCCATCTGAACTGATCAGTAGCGGTCCAAGGCCAAGGTCTGCACATCGTGCAGAGAGGGTCAGGGAACCAGTTCTTGGCATGGGGCTGCGTGGAGGGCCTGGCTGTTTTTCCTGCCCCTGTGAGGCCACCCCAAGGGTTGACAATGATGTTACAGTGCCCAGAACAAAGTCCCAGCAGAGTGGGAGAGATGCCCTGAAGCCCTGAGCTCATAGGAACAGGTGGGAAGTGATTGGTTTGAGCTCCTGCTCCAGGCAATCCCTAGTTCCCAACAAAAACACTCCTCCCTTCTGGGTCCCTTGCTGCGGAGGGTGACAGGAGGGGCGACAAACTGACCAGTTCAGAGCCAGGGTTACTTTCCACTGACATCCGACTTGCTAGTCCATAAACTGAGCTGTCATTCCACAGGAGGATGAGCCCAAGGTGGGGGTTGCATCTCCCTCTGCCACCCTCCCCCCAGGGAGAGGAGGGAGCTACAGAGGAAGAGGCAGCCAAGCCTGGTGAGGGAGGGGTGAGGCAGGAAGACCTACCACACAGCCCCCAGACCCGTAGTAGGTGACATCTGCCAGGCTCAGAGGCTGTGCCTTCCAGAGGAGGACAGAGGGTGGGGCTGCTCCCCTCACAGTCAACAGAGTCGGCACAGCTGCTCTGACAGAGAAAGGTGAAGCTTTCTACTCCTTTGAAGAGATACAGACTTCGGAACCCACAGGGCAGTTCTGCCCTGCCCCACTGGGTGGGTCTGAAGCTAAGTCAACTTGATGGAAGTGAATTCGGTTTGAGTTTTGGTGGCATAGTTGGTTACTCATAGGTTAGCTGTTGGAATCCACCAGTCAGTCTGAGGGAGAAAGATGAGGCTTTATCTCCCTGTAGAGCTTTAATCTAGGAAGCCCCACAAGGGCAGTGCTACTCTGTCCTCTAGGGTCCTGGGGTCGACTTGGTGGCAGAGAATGAGACTGCATTCATGGCGCCCCTTCCCCACAGGCCCCAGGCCTGGTTCTACCTCATCCTGAGGGGAGTCCACTCCCTTCTCATGGGCTTCAGAATCGGACGTTCCAGGGGCTGTGGGTATGGCTGACTCATGGGCAAGGGTATAAAAGAAGCCAAATTTCTAGCCCCCAGTCTGTCCCTCCCCTTTGGCACAGAGCTCTGTGTGATGGACAATGACGTCAGGGCACGCTGACACCTACATCACCAACATGGATGTGCGCGGTGCTGCAGAGCTGATACTACTATGCCATGGTGGGTGACCCCAATGTCCCTGGGCGGCACACAGGTTAGGTGCTGTACAACTGGATGCACATTTGGCCATTCAAACACACTCGCTGCCTTGGGAAATGCCCCGGCATCCTGCTTCTGAAAGGTCACTGTGAGGCAACACGCTCTGAGGTCCAAGTCTGGGTGGCACCTGCCCAAGGACAAAGTTCAGAAGGGACAGGAATGAAGGAGGAGGTGACACAGAACCCTCAGGATTCCAGAGGGATACATGGCGTTTCATCGTGGGGGTGGCGATCAGTGGGCAGACACACAATGGATGTGACATGTTGACTGAAAAACCAACCTGCTCTGTAAGCTCTCAGTCTATTCACCATAAAAAGTAAAACTCCAATCAACAAGCCAAACTCACTGCCATCGAGTGGATTCGGACTCATGATGACCCTATAGGACAGTGATTCTCAACCTGTGGGCCATGGCCCCTTTGGGGATCGAACAACCCTTTCATAGGTGTCACCCAATTCTTAACAGTAGCAAAATGACAGTGATGAAGTAACAATGAAAATAATTTTATGGTTGGGGGGCACCATAGCATGAGGAACTGTTAAAGGGTTGGGGCAATCGGAAGGTTGAGAACACTGCTCTAGGACAGGGTACAACTGCCCCTGTGATTTCTGAGACTGCAACTTTATGGGGGTCGAAAGTGTCCTCTTTCTCCCTGGAGCAGCCGGTGGCTTCAAGCTGCTTATGTGATAGCGAGTAACCCAACGCGTAACCACTACACGGCTAAAATAACAAAACCCCAGGGGCACAGTTTCACTCTGTGCACATGGGGTCACCAGGACCACTGAGGTGGGCACCCTGAATTACAGAGAATCAGTATCAGGCCCCTCCTACAAAGGGATTCCTCCTCTTCCCCTCAGTCTTCCTTCAGGGAGACTGCATTGTTTAATTTTCCCTCCTTGTCTCCGGGATGTATTTAATCACTTGGGACAATGGCTAATGCGATTAAATTGGGTGTTCTGGTTTATGAATGAACAGGTAATACCCTAATTTCACACTGCAAAAAGCCTGGGCACTTGGGCGATTCAGAGTGAATGGGATCGGTGCTCCAGAGCCATTTTCCCAAAAGCATGCTGTGTCCTCACACGGTGGTTTTACATGGCGCTGGCTGGAAATCCAGGAGGGAGCTATGAATCCCCAGCCACCCTCTCTTCCCAGGGCACATTCCCAGGCCATACCACCTTCTGGAAGTTCAGGGCACCTGAACAGGAAAACAGGTGCAAGTCTGCAAAGACTTTGTGCCACGGGGGAAGAAGCCGAGTGGACTCAGCTTGTTGTGGAGACCGGACCCCTCCAAGTCTTTGAGCTCCATTTGCCATGCAGATATTCTCTGGGATTTGGGGGCAGTGAATTAGGATTTCCCACCTGGGAAGACATTGTCTAGATAGACAATGGGGCTGTTAGCATCTCAATAGGAATATACAGCCAATAGAATAAGCTGGAGGGAGAGAAATTGGGCAAAAGGGAGGGGTGGCACCGGTTGCTTTGGATCCCTTAACACTCTGAAATATGTCTTGGAATGGATTTGGCTTACACAATAAAAAGATAACACACATTCATCCCATTTTTCAAAAAAGGGTGAATTTCTTTCCCATCTCAAGAAAGCTGGTCACCTCTTGAGATCAGTACAAATACACCAGTTTGCAGCATCATTGGAGAGCAGGGAGGGCCAAGAACCTGTGGTTGTCCCTCACCTTGAGAAGATGTGCCGGAGCCCAGGACCTTATTTGCAAAGATTTTTACGGAATGGAGAGGAGAGCAGAGACCCACAATAGAGATTTTAAGTTCTTTCTCAGCAGGCATGCATAGAATTTTTCATAAAGTGCTGCTTCCTAGAGCTATGCAAACCTCCTTATTAACTGTGAATGGGTTGCCTGATGCAAGATAGGAAGCCAGTGAATTAGCAGGAAGGATTTTGCATGGAGTACAATTCACTGCCATGATAGCAGGGCCTTGCTTCACTACAAGCTGTTAATAGATTTCCAAGACCTTCCTCCATTGTCCACGACTGTATAGATTTCTATCTTAAAGCTGTACACACTGCTCTGTGTTAAAATATGAGAAGATTAACATGGAGGGTCCTAGGGGACCTATTGTTCTGAGAACAGCCTCTCTGATGAGCACTCTTAAAATGGCTATAATACCAATCGCGAAATTAAGTGGGACGACTTAGGCAGTTGGTTATCAGCCAAGAACGTTCCTCTAGCTCTTTCCCTGGCTCCCACCAAATTCAAATCTCCCAGCCTGGCTGACTGCCAGCTGTCCTTCTTGCCTTCCATCCATCTTTCTGAAGATACTTGCAGGGTCCAAAAGCTGGTGTGATTGATGAGCCCATGTCGGTAGCTACAAAGATGGCTCAGTTACCCCTGTCAGAGAGGGGAATCTGCCCTCTCCCTTGCTTCTGCAGATATTTCTAGTTCAGGAACAGAAGCCCCCCAGACCTTGCTTATGGATGCCTGCAGTTGTCTTTGCTTATGTGCAACCTATGGTCCAAGTACACTTACAGTCCAGAAAACTAGTCTATGACCCCTAATATGACAATAATGCAACCAATTGTTGCTTAAATAAGCTAAACGCAGACTTATTGTGGTTGCCAGGTGCCATCCAGTAGGTTCCGGCCCATAGGGACCTTATGCACAATAGGGTGAAACACTGCCCAGTCCTTTGCAATCCTTGCAATTTTTCCTATGCTTGAGCTCATTGTTGCAGCCACTGTGTCAATCCATCACCTTGAGAGTGTTCCTCTTTGCCAATGACCCTCTACGTTACCAAACATGATGTCCTTCTCCAAGGACTGCTCTCTCCTGACAGCGTGTCCGAAGTATGTAAGACCAAGTCTTGCCATCTTTGCCTCTAAGGCTCACTCTGGGCATGCTTCTTCTAAGTCAAATAGGTTTGGCCTTTTAGTAGTCCACGGTACTTTCAATATTCTTCTCCAGCACCACAATTCAAATGTATCCCTTCTCCAGTTTTCTTTATTCAATATCCAATTTTCACAAACATGCGTGAAATGCAGAATGCCATGGCTTAGGTCAGGTGAAACTTAGTCCTTGAAGTGACCTCCTTGCTCTTCAATACTCGAAAGAGGTCTTGTGGGACAGATTTACCTAATGCAAGACCGTGGGGGACCAGCCTCCACAAGGGATTAGGTCCTAAGGAGTGGTTGTGTATTTAAAAGGGAAAATTAAAGAGACAATAGACCAGGCATGCAAGGGCTCACCTCTTCCATGGAGTCTGGAACCAGAGAGTGGGGGGTGGGGTGGGAGGATATATTCGCCTATAGGCTTATATAATCTTAGGGCATGCAAGCCACATCATACACATACGTAACAGGAAGGACATGTGCTACAGCAGTGGTTCTCAACCGTCCTCATGCTGAGACCCTTTAATACAGTTCCTCATGTTGTGGTGACCCCCCCAACCATAACATTATTTTCATTGCTACTTCATAGTTGTAATTTTGCTACTGTTACGAATCGGGCGACCCCTGTGAAAGGGTCGTTTGACCCCCAAAGGGGTAGAGACCCATAGGTTGAGAACCGCTGTACGAGAGGCATGCATACACATAACCAGAAGGGGATGTCCTAGAGCAGCGGTTCTCAACCTGTGGGTCTCAACTCCTTTGGGGGTTGAACGACCCTTTCACAGGGCTCACCTGAGACCATCAGAAAAGACATATTTCCGATGGTTGGGGTCACTGTCTTAGAGGCATACAAGTGATAGGAAGGTGAGGCACTAGGAATATACATGCGACACACACACCAGGAAGGGAAGGTCCTAGCTTAAGATAGTCGTTTAACCTCTTGGCCGCCCCTCAGCTGGCTTGACCGTAGTGTCCTGAGCTCTTCTCTAAGATCCTTATCAGAAGGGAGTGAGTCATCGGGTGGGGCAGACAATAGGGTCTGATTGCTCCTTGCAGAGAACCCTCAGGCAGAACACCTGTACTTGCAAGAAGCATCATAAGATTAGTATTATTACAGGGGTCATTGTGGGGGAGGAGTTTTAGTTAGGCGAATGTGAGTGGGATTCATCTCCAACTCACGAGAGTGGAGGCCTTCCTCCACCAGAGTCTGCCCTCCGGACTCTTAATTAGAGTGTAGGAAATGTGCCCTTGTACATTCACTTTCTGGTTCTCAGTGTCCACACAACACGTCGTTCGTTCACTAACTATTGCTTCCATGAGCACTGATTGTGATCCAAGTAGACAAAATCCTTGATAACTTCAATCTTTTCTCCATTTGTCGTCATGTTACCTATTGGCCAGCTGTGAGGAGTTGTGTCTTCCTTATACTGAGTCATAATCCACACTGAAGGCTGCAATCCTTGATCTCCATCAGTACATGCTTCAAGCCCTCCTCACTTTCAGCAAGCAAGATTGTCATCTGCATACCACAGGTTGTTAATAAGCCTTCCTCCAAGCCTGATGCCACACTCGTCTTCATCTAATGCAGCTTCTCTGGTGATTTGCTCCGCATGCAGATTGAACAAGTGTGGTGAGAGGACACAGCCTGACACACACCTTCCCCGATTTTGAACCACGCATGATACTGCGGTGGCTTGTGCAATGGAGCAAGTTATAAAAATTCCCCAGAGACTGCATTCCGTAAAGTACCTTAGGCTAATTGCACTTTGTAGGTGGGCGTGGGATGTTTTCTGATGATATTCAGTAAAAGAACTTGGGTTACAGATGCAGCAGTGACACCTGGCAGACAGGAGGGAGCTAACCCTGTAGTGGGAAGACAGCCAATAGCAAGAAGTAGTCTTTTTGTGCCACTTGGGCGTGATGAGTTCCACAGGGACATATAAAGCAGAGTGCCGGGAGAGAGGGAGGTGGACTGGTGGTCTCCCTGAGAATGTTTAGAGGTAGAGTAGAAAAGAATAGGAATGAGCAGTGGCAAAGGTTTCATGAAGGCATTGAGTCTGGTATGTGCAGACACAGAAAGAAGGTTTATGAGGCTTGATTGGGGTTTGAACCTAGGAACTTGGGAAAGTCATGCCAGGATCATGTGGAATCTTGGAGGCATTTGTGTGTTAGACAGGGTGGACTAGAGAAACAAATTCAGAGACACTCATGGGTGTAAGAGAGAGCTTTATAGCAAAGAGAAATTGTCTATTGAGAAAACATCCCAGCCCAGTCCAGATCAAGTCCATAAGTCCCACATCAACCCATATATCTGATACTAGTCCAAAATTCCTCTTCAGATTCATGTAGTCACTTGCAATGATGCCGAATGCAAGATCACAAGCCAGTGGGTGGACAGTTGTGTAGCTCCAGTGCCGGTAGAAGCATCTCTGTGCTGGTGCAGGGTTCCAGGTGGCTCCTCCAGCTCTCCAAGTAGGGGTCTTCAACACGAGGTGAAGCAGAGAGAGAGTGGCCACCTCACAAAGCCAGGAAGTTCCCAGAAGCCTCCTGAGAAGGCCAGGCCCATAGGGAGGCATCATTAGCCTGTGACCTGATTGACAGGCTAGGCTCCACCCCGATACTCATTAATCAAGTTGACATGAAATGACGTAACTACCACATTAAGGTCGGAGGATGAGAAGTGCGGGAGGCTGGAGAGGTGAGGAATGACACTATAGACTCAAGGCAAGAATAGTTTCAGGGAGACAACAGTGGAGCAGCAGAACCAGTTATGAGGTTCCATGTAAAATATGGTGGCAGCTTGGGTTAGAGCTTATACTTTCAGAAACCATAACAAGTGGCCCAGTTCTGGATAGATTTTGCAGCTAGAATCTATATGGATATAGGCTATGATGGAAAGAGAGAAATTGAGGAGGGTCCATAGGTTATTTGACTTGGCCCATGTGTGAATGGTGGTGTTCATTAGTGAGATGAAGGAGAGTGGCCTAGAGCAGGGTTTGCTGTGGAATGACCACAGGTTCAAATGTGGACACATTCACTTTGACAGGCACGGCTGATGAAGAGAGATCTGATCCACTGTAGTAATTTGGAATTTAAAGCTGGAACCAATAAGCTAGGCAGAATGCAGAGTAGGAATATTTAAAGCCACAGGCCTGGAGAAGATCACAGAGGGAATCTGTCTATGTAATAAGAGAAGTCTGTGGTATCGTTTGCTTGATTTGTGTTTTCTTTTGTTAACCATAAGGGTTAACAACAATTCCAGACCCGGAGGGAGATTAAGGGCCACACACGTGTGGGGAGGGTGTCCATTCTTTTCTGTCTGGTCTCTTTTATGAAGTTGAATTTTGTGCACATTTTGCTCCACTCGATCCAGGACTTTGCATTGCTTTCCTTTTCAGAGCAGTGGGGAGTGTTAGCTGGGCACCATCTAGTTCTTCTGATCTCAGGTGCTGGGAGGCTGAAGTCTGTGCGATGCTTTGGTCCATTGAACTAATTGTTTTCATCTGTCTTCTGATTTTCCTCACTCTGCTTTCTTCTGTACAGAAGAGACCAGTGGTTACAACTTAGATGGCTGCTCACGAGCATTTAAGATCCCAGTCACAACTCACCCAAGTAAGATGTAGAACATTGTCCCTGTGCACTGTGTTATGCCAATTGACATTGGTTGGTGTCCCCAAGGCTATGGTCCTGATCTCCCAGGATGCATTCCCTCAGGAATTTTACTCCCTAGCATTGTTAATAGCTGCTTTCTCAGAGGAAGATCTCCAGGCCTTTCTTCCAAGAGAACTGTGCATTCACTCAAACCACCAACCTTTTGGCTAGCAGCCGAACATTCGAATCCTCTGAACCACCCAGCAACTCCTTAGGGCCTATTGCTGTGTTGGTAGGTACCATGAAGTCTCCTTTGATGCATTGTTGGCCCTATATGCTTCAGAACTGCCACTCCTCAAAAGCGTAGAAGGCTTTTGAAAGGAAGAACAATGAAAGATTGGAAATTTATTTAAAAGATCTTGGAAGTGACATTTATAAACTGGTTTGTAAAGTACAATATTGGACTCTTCTAGGCATTTAAGCAGAGCTAATTTTTATGTTTTCCCCTCATTAAAAAAGGGGGGCTTTTCGTAAGCTTTCAATAGCTCTTTGAAGATATTTATAACTTCAGTCAGTTCACGTGTTTATCAAGCTTTCATCTCAAACCACTTAGCAATCCTTCAGCGTTGTGAGAGATCAATGGATGACACAATTCTTTTGCCCGAAATCTTTGTTTTCCTCTTAATGAACTGCAGTGCTAGGTGTGAACTTTTTAAGTGAGAATTCACACGTACACAGAAAAGAATTTGTTCCTTGGCTGTGAGTTTCAATGCTTATCATTTGTGACCATGAGAGTGACAGATAGTGGACAGTACAGCACCCTTCTCTGCACTGTGTCGGGGTGTAGATACAGCTATAGCCAAGTAGCTAAGCAGTGCAATAGAGGAAGAACTTAGACAAGACGGTGGACGTGGTGGCTGCACTGATGGGCTGACACATAAGAACACTGGTGAGGATGGCACAGGACCAGGCAGTATGTATCCCTTTGTGCACAGGGTGCTTTGAGTCGGAACTGACTCAACAACACCTTACAACAAGTGAGAGAAAGACTCTCAGTTCTCCTCTGTTAAGCTGGGTGGGCACCTAGCTCAGGGACAAGTTGGACAGTGCCCTACAGCCATTCTATTTCTTTCACTGTCTTTCTTTACTAGCTTTGAGATTAAGTGAGACTTCCCAATGTACTACAGTTCTAAGGAATTGTAATATTGGTGACCAGTGATGACCTATTTCTTCTTGGGGACCTATTTCTTCTTGGGGCTTCCTTATTCAATGTCCAACTTTCACATGCCTATGAGGTGATTAAAAATACCATGACTTGGGTCGGGTACACCTTGGTCCTCAGAGTAACATCCACTTGATTTTATGACTGAATCCTTTTGGGCCCCAGATTGTGTTTCATATTCAAGTCCTTTAATGATTTCAATATGAGGTTCCCACAGTTTTAATTTGGGAAACCTAGCCCAGCTGAAATCTACAGACTTGTATTAAATTTGGTGAAGTAACTTTGACAACACATATTTTACGTCAGTCACTAAGTATTTACTCTTCTTGAATGGAATTAATTTCAGATGCTTATCACCCCCTTCTCCCATTTTTCTGGGCTCAATTGATGCAGGGGTTTCTTGGGTGGCACAAAGGTTCATTTCCTAGACTGCCAAAAGCTTGGAGATTAGAATCCACCTGAGGTGCTTCAGAAGGCCTTCTTGGTTGGTATCATCAATCACTGAAAACCTTTTGGAGCAAAGTTGTATACCTTGGCATATATTGGCTCACTGTGGCTCACAATCAGCTTGGCCACTGGTAACTGGTTAGCCAAGACAGGATTGTACCATGTTTGTAGGATCGTAGGTCTTCTGTGTGGACACCAGGGACTAAAACAATACTTCCACCATAGATGATTATGGAATGGATGTTGCCTTCGGTTTTCCAGTTCATTTGGTGGTTAAGGATGTAGAAGTCCAATGTTGGTTGCTGATTTCTCTACCATGTGTTTCACAGGAAAGATAAAGTCCAGTGACTGTCTTTATACTTGAGTGGAGAGGTGGAATACAAGATCAGAACCAACACTTGCAGCTCTCTATTCAGAGATTTCCTAATCTGGGACTCATACTTGAATTGTTGGAAAAGTGCGAATGAAATGTTTGTAGGTTTTTATTTTTTATTCTTTTTAATCATTTTATTAGGGGCTCATATAACTCTTATCACAATCCATACATACATCAATTGTGTAAAGCACATTTGTACATTCATTGCCCTCATCATTCTCAAAACATTTCCTCTCCACTTA
>NW_022107431.1:6215815-6280882 GCF_000313985.2 Echinops telfairi
AACGATGTAAAAATGTGCTTTACACAATTGATGTGTGTATGGATTGGGATAACAGTTGTATGAGCCCCTAATAAAATGTTAAAAAAAAAAAAAAAAGAAGTAGAAAAAAACAACAACAACAACAAAAAACCCTTTTCTTGGGAATCAGGTGAAGGTTTACAGAGCAGATCAGTTTTCCATTCAACATTTGGCGCACGTTTTGTTTCAGCTCACTGATTGCAGTCTCCACCAGGTCCCACCAGTCACTCATCCCACTCCTTCCTCATGGTTCCTGTTCCCACCCTCCTTTCCTAATCCTTCTGGACCTTCTCCTTGGGTGAGTGCTTCCCTTTGGCTATCAAAAGGTTGATTGTTCCAAGGTTCATCTGTAGTGTTACTCTTCTGCCTAGAGACCTGTCCATTGTTTGCCTGGAATTTGAGCCAAGTGGTGACTTCATTTCCAGACGGGTGACTGAGGACCAGTGTTGGGGGTTCCACCAGTCTCTATCAGACCAGCAAGCCTGGTCTTTTTTATGATATTTTTTGAATTGTGTTCCACATTTTTTCTTCGTAACCTATCCAGGTCTCATGCGCCCCCCCCCCCGTTTCAGAGCAGTTGGTAGTGGTAGCTGGGCACACACTGATGATCATTTTCTTTACTCTTCTTTTCTGTAAACAGGGAAAGATCGATGCTTACACCTTACATGGTAACTCACATGTTGTTAAGGCCTCAAATGCTACTCAACAAATTCAGATGTAGAACATTGTCTCTGTGACTTTTATTAAAGGTTTGCTAATCTGCGAGCCACATCCTTACAACAACCAGTCTCTCTGCTATTGCTTTGCTCGGTATCATCCTGCTCTCTGTCATGCTAATTGGACACAGCAACACTTTGTTTCACAATATCAAGTATAAATCAAGTCAGTACTTCGTACTTCAAGGTTACAAAGTCTTACATAGACTCACCCAATTTTTCCAAATTGCAATGTCTTCTCCAAAGTCTTCTACCAACTATTTACTAACCTGTGAACATTAGTACAAGAAAAAATGTGTTTGTTAGTTGATATGATATGTAGGTTTATTGTGCCAACCTGGCCAATAGGAACATGTGGGATTAATCAGATTGCAGTTTGATTGGAGGGCAAAGAGATAAATGCCTCTTCATAGCCCACCCTCCTCTTCCTTGCTCTCTGGTGATCAGAGCATGCTGGGGCATGCCTACTGCTGCTGCTGTAGCTAGTTCTCGGCCTCAGCCTGTGAGCTATACTACCTGTGGGCCAGGCCAATCCGTGGATACTGTCACTAGAGCTTCAGGCTCCTTTGAGACCTGCTTCACCATGCTGCTGGTGCATAAATCACTTGAGCTTGAGGCTGGTGGATCCTGTCACCTTGCATTGCTTGTGTTAGATATCCCATCCAGGCCTGCTTCACTAAGTTCCCAAGCTACTGACTGTGGTGACCCGCCCTGCTGCTTGCTGCCTGTGGGCTTGCCTTGTGCCAGGGAGGACTCTGCTGTCTGCTCCCTTGACCTTGGACCCGACAGCCCACCTGAGTTAAAGGACTTCCAGTAGATTAGCTGTTATATTCATTCTCATTGTATAAACCTATCATTCACATATCTATCTATCTATCTATCTATCTATCTATCATCTATCTATCTATCTAAAATCATCAGTGTCCTGGTTTCATTTCTTTAGAGAATACTGCCTAACATTAAAGGGCAAGAGAAGGACTTGAAGATAGTTCTAAACACAGTGGGGAGAAACAGTATTCATTTATTTCAGCCATTTGAGGAGGTTTGGGCTCTTCAATTCCAAGTGTTTTAAAACTCTTAATCCTTGTCATCTGCTCAACATATATTCACTGTGACCTTGTACACACATTATAGCAAATTGCATGTAGCATTGAAGGTAGCAAAGTGAAAATGACTTATTACACTCATCAAGGACATTCACATTTAATAGAAAAGACTCAGATATGTGAGAAATATATAAGTGCTGGGCTGGAGTACATTGGGGTCACACAATGAGAAAGGAATTATTTCGTTAAAAAAATCCTGAAATCCTTTTGATATCTCATACGTAGTTTGGACATGTTACCAGGAGTTCCTGGACAAGGACATCATACTTGACAAAGCAGAGGGGCAGTGAAAAGATCCTTGACAAGATAGGTTGACCCAGTGGCTGCAAAACGGGCCCCAATATGGGACAATTGTGAGGACCATGCAGGCCCAGGTGGTGTTTCTTCCTGTTTCACATGGGCTCTCCCTGGGCTGGAGCTGACTGGCCAGCGCCTAACCACAGCACTGAGATATTTATTTCATTGAATGATTATTGAACCAGAGACTTAAGATGGGGTGTGTTTAGTCGAGTAGCTTAAGCTCTAAGTACAGTCCAGCTTTATTCTTGTTATTTACAGAAATATCTCTTCATTCACCACAACCAAACTCTAGTGACCTTTTTTTCACAATATGGGAAAATACACATATACGCATATATATATATATAGCATACATTTACACACATATAGTTTTATATATATGCATAGACATATATATGCATGTATGTATGTGTATATATACATAGACATATATATGTATGTATGTATGTGTATATATACATATACATATACATATATATATATATATATATATATATAGAGAGAGAGAGAGAGAGAGAGAGAGAGATAACTAAGACAGGTCAACATTGACAATAATTATTTTCTGTAACCAGTTATTTTTCAGATAAGTTAATAGCTATTTCTCAGGTAAATCCCAACTGTCCTTCCAAATTCTTATCCTCTGTACATGCTTTCTGAAATTAAAGGCATCAGCTATATCTCCTGGTAATTTTGCTGTTGTTAATTCATGTAAATGCTTTAATCTTTCATCACTGGACATGTAAGCCTGCATTTAAGCAATTCTGTAACTGTGGAAGCCACTTTCTTGAGAGGTCAGTTTAAATGCAATCGTCTGGGAGATTAGAACATGCCTCCTCATCCCTGCCCCCCCCCCCACCTCCCTCTGCTTTCAATTTCCTGATTGTGATCCAAACCTGGATCTCAACTGTCTAGGTTCAACTCAGAGTCTGCACTGTGCTCTTGGGCAGTGTAGTCTTCCTGTGCCTCCATTTGCACATAACCTCCCTCAATTCAGTAACTCATAGCAACCCTGTATAAAGTTTCAGATGGGTTCCCTCCTTGAGCTGGGCTTCCCTGACATTGGGAGCAGCTAACCCAAGACAGACTACCTCTTCTTGTATGATCTCTTTCCTCCATCCCACCCAGGAGAGTCTCCCTTTTGATGAGCTCAGAATCTATGGAATGGGACAGAATTATAACTGCACAAGCTCTTGGCCTTTGCCAGATGATGTAACCTAATCAAGTTGATCACTTAAGGTCAAGTTCTTAGTCCTGCCACTCTCCTGGGGATGGGGTGGGGATTGCAGAGTCTTGGCATCAGAAGGGGGGACTTTGGGGTCCAGGGTTAGAATTCTATGTACCACACCATGCAACGTTTCAACCCAGAAACCGGGAGATTTGAGCCAAAGTTGGCTTGCCCCTTAAAGACTCCCATGAAACCTACTCTATGATCATCCCTGTCTTATCCTTCCAGCAACTGTGTTAGCCATAGACGTAAACAGGAGTGCATCTGACGGGATCCGTAGCTGAGTTCTTCGCAACACCAAGGTGCTGGGAGATTCTCTGGGAGTTCTATTTATAATTTTCCTTTTAGGAGTTAGGTCATCATGCAACACAGCGCTCAGAAAACTTGCACAGGTGAGCATAGTCTTCCAGGCCTTTGTCACCTTCCGTTGCCTTCATCGCCATAGTTTTCCCCTCTGTTGGGACTCGGAGCTCAGCATGCCTGTGTACCTCTCCTGTTCAAAACTAAACTTAAGGCCATGAGTCCATGCTGACTCCTAGCTACCCTAGAGGACAGAGTAGAACTGCCCCTGTGCTTTTCCAAGACTGTAACTCTTTACAGGAGTAGACAGCCTCATCTTTCTCTCATGAGGTGGCCGGTGGGTCCGAACCACTGACGTTGCAGTTAGCAGCCCGATGCATAAATACGGTGCCACCAGGGCTCCTGCACCTCACATGCCAGTGTGGAAATAGGGCAGCTCTTTCCCTCTCTGTCCCATTAGCAGTGCAAGGTTAGCATGACTTCCAACCATCCTGTTTCCGTGGTGGAACGATAATGCATAGTCCATGTCCCTTAGATAGCCACACATGAGTGGCACGGGACCCTGTTGCTATTCCCAAACAGACTGAGACCGGTGAGCTGCTGAGTAGCTTTCAGCGGGCGTTCAGACTCCGAAGCCAGCCTGCAAGGGCCTCTGATGCTTGCTGCGGCTCAGCAGACTGTCCCCAGCCACATCCTGGGTGAGCGAGGAATGCACAGGTGGGAAGTGAACAGTGGTCTGTCTGCGGAGATGTGCTCCCATTTTGCCGCCAGTTCTGGGCCTTCACCGAACTGGAAACTCAAGGTCCCAGGGGGGGTGGGGGTGGTTTGGGGGGATGGGGGTGAAGAGAGCAAAGACTGGGAAGAGCAGAACCCCTCAGTCACTGGGTGTACCCACTCTTTGGGAAGCAACAGAGGCCGGAAATGCATGATGCGTGCATATGGTTCTTTAACAAGTGACTCAGCAATAATAAACCTTCTAAACTACAGAGGGGAGGGATTTAAATGAACTGTGGAATGGTTAGGGTTCTTTGCTCTCACGTCTACCACCTCCATAAACTCAAACTCACTGGTCAATTCCAATGCCAGACACCCTGCAGACTGCCCCTGTGGGTTTCTGAAACTGTAACTCCTTACAGCAGTACAAAGCCTCATCTTTCGCCCTTGGTGGTTTCAAACTGCTGACCTCGAGGTTAGCGGGCTGATAAGTAATCAGTCACCAGGGCACCTAACTCCTGAAAGACAAAGTTCCATGGACTGCCCAAAGAACAAACAAATCTGTCTTGGACGAATTATGGCCAGAATGCTCCTCAGATTCAAGGATGGCTAGACTGTGTCTTATGTATTTTGGACATGTCGGGAGAGGCCAGTCCCAAGAGAAGGACATCATGCTTGCCCTTGACAAGATGGATGGAGACAGCGGCGCTCCCAGGATCAGGTCCTGTTCTCTGGGGTCATTGTGGGTTGAACACACTCAGTGGCACCTAACAACACCAGCATGGATCACTGATGAAATCCTGTGGGACAGTTTCAGAAGAGGGGCCATCTCCAACCATGTTCACACCAAGTCCCACTTGGAGAGAAAATGCGAAGGAAGAGAGCAAACATTTCCGGGCCACTCGTCTGGCTGCTGAGCTGGGGATGGGGGTGGGGTGGGGGAATAGGCTGGAGACCTGGAGGGACATGTCCCCCCAGAGTCACAGGCAGAAGCAAAGCCTGGCGGCAATGTACTACAGAGAAAGCAGCAAGGACATCCCCGGGAAGCACAGTTCTACTGTGGCACACACGGGCCACCACACAGGGTCTGGGTGGGATTCGACTGTGCCCTTCACTTCCAACTCTTCCCTATTATGATCTGCACCCATGCATAGTTGGTGCCTTTCTGGTCTCCCTCAGGACTCTTGTTGGCTCTTCCCCTGGCCTCTGCTCCCTGTGGTGCCCACCCGGGAACAGTCCGGCATCTTTTCTCTGGTTTGATAACCTCTCGCCTGGGAGCCCTGGTGGTGCTGTGGAATAAGCATTGGGCTGCTAACCTCGTTCAGTCAGCCATTGTTCCAGCTCTCCAGCTGTTCTGGGAGCTGAAAATGAAGCTGCCCCCTTCCTTAAAGACCCACATCCCCTCCACCTCTGCGGCTGTTTGCAATCCCACCCCCACGGCTCCAGGCCCAACTGCATCTCTCTCCACCTCTCTGCGCCTGGCCCTGTGCTCGGATCAGATGGGGCTTTCAGAGGCTGAGCAGTGATGTGTAAGGGGCCGCTGAAAGCCCGTCCCATGCTTGGCAGTTCCTTCCAGCAGGAGAAGCACTTCACAGCTTCCCCACCCTGGGTGAGAGGAGCCCTTCCCTGCTCCTAAGGCCACATTCCACTTGGCCCACCCCCTGTCCACCCACACCACTTACTGCCAGGAAGACTCTGACCCCAGAGGTGGACTGTGCCCTGGAGGTTTTCAGTGGCTGAGGTTGGCCTTCCCAGGCTCCCCCTGGGTGGGTCCCAGCTCCCAGCCTTTACGTGCGCAGTTGAGCATCGTAATGATTTGCAGCACCCAGGGTTACCAGCCTTCCAGGATTCCTGCTGACAGATTCAGGGGCTTCTGATGGAATGGGAGGGGTCTGGTTCTCCCCTTCATGGACATGCCCTCTCATGGGTACAAAGTGCTGACTTCTGAGGGGCTCTGGTGGAACATTGGGTTGCTAACAGAAAGGCTGGGAGTTCAAACCTGCCTGCTGCTCTGAAGGAGAAAGACGAGGCTGTCTCCTCACATGAAGAGTTGTTGTTGGGTGCCTTCCAGTCAGTTCCACTTCTGTGTATAACAGTATCATGAAACACTGCCTGGTCCCGCACAAGCCTCGCACTTGTTCTTATTTTGAGCCCATTGTTGCAGCCACTGCATCAATCCCTGTTTGGCTTTTCCTCTTCTTCACTCTCCCTCTACTTTACCAAGTCTCTCCTGACAACATGTCCCCGTACAGAGATGAACTCTCACCATTCTTGCTCTAAGGAGCATTCTGGCTGTAATTCTTCCTAGACAGATTGGTTGGGTCTTTTGGCAGTCCATGGTACTTTCAATAATTCCCACCTGGGAGCAGCTTCCCCCTGTCTATAGGGTCTCTGGGAGTTGGAATCGACTTGACAGTTGTGTGCTTGCTTTCGTCCCTGGCCTAAAAATATGGGACTGTTGACAAGGCAGTCCAGTGTCTGCACATACCTGACCCCATCACATGCTTAAACCAAGTGTCACAGGTCAAGACGGAAGCTACATCACTGGGTGCTGCTGACATTTCAGTGGTAGGGAAGCCTCCCTCCTCAGCTCAGTCCAGCCCCACCTAAAGTTCACAGGGTGGTGTGAATTGCTCCCACTCCCAGCTCCAGGCACAGTTTCATTCAAGGACAGGAATTCTTTCCTGCCTAAAAAGCAATTACTCCACTAGGTGGAAAAGGAAGTATTTCTCCTTTAGTTGACCCAGTCTTTGTTTCTTTGTTTGTGTTTTCACTGGGAGGCCAAACCCCACCCATCCCTTTCTAGACCCCTCCCAGAAATACAAACACTGGGAGGCCACAGAGAGGGCAGGAATCCATGGAGGAAGGGCTAAGATGGCAAGAGATCCCGGCTTTGATTCTTGGTGGATGTACCACCTGGACACCTCATCAGCAGGTAACAACCCCCCTTCCCAAAGGGCCCTGGGGATTCATGGGTCAAGCACTTAGCTGTTAATCAGAAAGCTGGCTGAGCCATGATGGCCCCTGTGTTCGCAGAAACACCGTCTTGTTCAGTGCCCTCCAGTGGTTTCCGACTCCCCGTGACCCTGTGTACAGGAGACAGGAGCACTGCCTGGTCCTCCACCATCTTCATCCTTGTTCCTGGGTTTGAGACCAGTGCTGCCGCCACGCGCTAGTCCATCTCGTGGAGGGCCTTCCTCCTCCTCCAGGGACTTGGCTCCCCGACAACTTGCCGATACAATCATTTAATATCGTAACTCAAGGCTCGATCTGTTTGTTTTCTTTACTTCTTTCAGTTTAAGATACACTGAGCACCTCCTTAGTTTGAGGTTTTGTAACTAGAAGTCTTGCACATTTTTTTAAATCAGTTTTTACTTTGTTTTCTTGAGGTGTTCTTTGAATTTTTTCTTCAGATGGGTGACTACCTCATTTCTTCCATTTGCCTTAGTAGCTACTCTATGATTGTGAGCCAGTTCCCGTTTCTCCTGACATCCCTCCGCTTTGATTTCTTCCTCCTTTCCTGTCTTTAATAACCATTTTGCTTTCTTCATGCGTGATGCTTTTGATGCAGGCCCGGTGCTCTGAGTGTGCTTAAGGCCTCAATCTGTGAGCTGCCTTTGAAATCCAGGTGGGGCAGACCCAACGTTGTATTTTGGCTCCTGTGCCAAGACTTACAGCCTTAGGAATCCCCTGGAGCCCTTCTTCTCTGCCTGCAGGGTCCTGGTGAGTCAAGAGTGGCCTGACTATAGTGAGTGATGTTTCCGCAATGGCTAGGGAGCCCCAAGGTATCAGAACAATCCGTGCAGAGCTCACAGAAGGTTGGATGGTATTTTCTGAAGCTTTGCAGGCTCTCTGTCTCCATCTGCACTTACAGGGATTCCTTGCTTTGTGTACTAGTGCTTTCTCAGCATTGCTTCATAACTTCCTCTCCATTGCCTTTTCCATCTTGAGGGTTATTTCTCTTCTTCCCAACCCCCCCCCCCCAATTCTCTTTTCCTTTTCCTTCTTACACATCTTTGATAACACATCCAAAATCAAATCAAAGCCACTGCCATAGGGCCGATTCAGACTCTCAGTGACCCTATAGAACAGACTGGAACTGCCTCTCCCCACCCTCTCCACCAACCATGGGTGTCCTAGACTTCAAATCCTTCAGGAATACAGAGCCTCACATTTCTTCAGTGGAGTGTCTGGTGGGTTCCACCTGCTGACTTTGTGGCTCAGAGTTCAATGTGTAACCCACTACTCCATCCAGGCACCATCACATACACAAATGCATACACAAATACTCTCAGGAGACGGCTAACTCATCTCAGAGTGGATAGTGGAATGAACAGGCCATGGAGTTTCCCCATGAACTCGTTGAGGACTCCTAGTACAGAATCTACCTCTGAAGCCGTTGTTTGTGCTGGTTGCCATTGAGACTCATGGCAGCCCCGAAAGTGGGGAGAAGTTGGCTCCAAAGTGATGTCAGGGATGTTCAGTTCACAAGATGATTGCCAAACTTGCCTTCTTAGGCACCTCTGGATGGGTGTGCCACCCCACGCCGCCACCACCCCATGCTGCCCCCAACCTTTCAGCAAGTCGAACTCAGCTGTTGACTGGAGCGGTGAGGTTCTCCTTTATCGACACTACTGCGTGTTAATGCTAATAAAATATAGAACTCTGTTCCAAATAAAGCAAGATGGGGGAAAGGAGAGTTGTTTTCAGGTGTCACCAGTGTATTAGAGTTTAAACTCTGAACAGCCAGTTTTTGGAAGGCTGTGGAAGACCGAGAAAATCTAAAGTCTATCTGCCCCAGGTGAGATTAAGTCTTTTTTGAATTCTTTCTGACCTTCATCCTGGGATGAGAGCCATCCTGCCTTGGGGCAGATTACATTGGCTCCTGGGGAGGGGCAATTTTCCTTAGGGGCTTGCCTCATTGTGTCCTCGATGGAGAAGACTGTACTGGTGGGCGGGGCTGGGGTCACAAAATCTTGAATCTTGCCTTGACTGCTTTGATGGGAAATACCTGGACGGTTTTGTTGTTTTTTTTTTGCAAACTCTTCTATCTTAATGTATGTGTGTAGTGTCTCATGTAACCATGATGCATTGATCTGTCACCATTCAGGCTTTTGTGACAGTTCCCTTTGTCCTTTCATGTCCTTCTTGTGTTCTAAAATCTCAGCAAAACCCTTGGACATCATTTTGATCCAGTGCTAATGGTCCGCTTCAGTGAGATGATACTCTTTGCCTTTATTTTCTCTTTGCCCCATTTAAGACTGAAGAATGTTCTCCTTAAATTATATTTGAGGTTGGGGTCTCTTTTATACCTTAAAACAGGGTCTGTGTTGACTCCTAGTGATTCCATGTAAGAAATACTGCACCATCCTCACAATTGTTTGCGCCCATTGTTGTAGCCACCGCACCCATCTCTTTGATGGTCTTCCTCTGGTCACTGACTTTCTCTGTATTGAACAGGATGCTTTCTGAGACACTGGTTTCTCTGGATACAGTGTCCAAAGTGTGTGACCAAAAAATCTTCCTGTCTTCTAAGCGACATTCTGGCGGCACTTCCTCCAAGACAAATATGTTTATTTTTCTGGCAATCCATAGTTAAAATTCTGTGTCAATACAATAATTATAATGCATCAGATCTTTGGCTTTACTTATCCATTATCCAGTTTTCACATGCAGATAAGACATGGCTTGTGCCCAGCACACCCCAGTGATATCCTTGCTCTGGAACACATTGAAGAAGTCTTGTGCAACATATTTATCCAATGTGATATGTCCTTTAAGTTCGTAACTGCTGCTTCCATGAGCATTGATCATGGATTCAAGTAACATAAAATTCTTGCCAGCGTCAATATTTTCGCCACTTATTATGATGTTGTTGATCAGTGCAGTTGTGAGGATTGTAATCCACCCTGTCTCCTTCCCAAAGAGTCTATACTGACTCATAACAACTCTACAGGACAGGATGGAACTGCCTCTGTGGGTTTCTGAGACTAACAAGAATGGAAAGCCTCATCTTTCTCCTGAAGAGCAGATGGCACTTACGAACTGCTGACCTTACAGTTAGTGACCTAACGTGTAACCAGTCTGCCACCAGGGCTCCTGGAATCCATACTGAAGCGTCTCCTTTTGAATCTTCGTCAGTAAATTCCACAAGTCCTCCTCCCTTTCAGTAAGCAAGTTTGTATCACCTGCACATCTCAGGTGCTTCTAGTACTGCTGCCACAGCCTTCTTAACTTAATCCAGCTCCTTCATTGACTCGCTCGTCATGCACATGGAGGTGAACGGATACAACCCAGATGCACATCTTTCTGGACTTCAAACCATGCACTCTCCCCTTATTCTGTCTAGATGACTGCCTTTTGTTTTTCATGTACAAGTTCTACCTGAGCACAGTGAAATGTACTTGGATTTCCACTGTTAATAATTGTAACCATAGCGTGTTATTGAATGCCTTTGCATAGTCAGTGAAACACAAGTAAACATCTTTCTGGAACGGTTTACTCTCAGCCAATATTCATCTCATGTCAGCAAAGCTATCCCTCATTCCACATCCTCTTCTGACTCTGCCTTGAGTCTCTGCAGCTCCTTGATGCTGTACTATTGTAACCCTTTTTAAATGATCTTCAGCAAAATTTTACTTGCATGTGATATTAATGATATTGTTAAATAATTTCACACTGTGGAAATTTCCACATTCTTTGGTGTAAGCACAAATATGGATCTCTCTCAGTTGGAAGGCAGTTGGCTGCCTTCCATATATCTTGATACAGACGAACTGAGAGCTTTCAGCGTTGCATCGTTCTCTGAAATGCTTTAATTGATAGCCAGACTCTTGAAGCCTGTTTTCACGAATATCTTCAGTGCAACTTACACGTCTTACTTAAGTATCAGCTGTTCTCGATCATATGCTTTCTCTTGAAATGGTTGCATGCTAAGTGGTTATTTTTGGTTCGGGGCTTTGCATTTCATCCTTGTTTTTAGGGAAGTTTTTCAATTGTTTTAATGAAAATTTTATTTTATTGGCATTTCAACATGTGTACAGTTACATTTCAGCAATGTTAATTATGTTTACTGGGTCTAACTATTAACATAATTCACTTCCAAGTTTTTATATCACTGTTTTGTTAAACAGTTTATTGGCACATCATTTATATACCATACAATTGAGTCTTTTAATTGTATCAAGGGGAATTGTTCAATCACCACCACATCAATCTTAGGGCATCCCACCCCCCCCAACCCCTTGGTTAAATATCCTTTAAAATGAGTTGTGCAATCAGAATCAGTTCTTGTGCTCCCTCCCCACTCCTGCCTTCATTAGTTACTCCTGAAGTCCCCTTTCCCTCCCTGTCACCCATACTCCCAGCCTGCATTCCGTATATCCCCTTGTATCATTTATCCTCATTATGCATCCACTCCGCCTGTGCTTCACAGCTCAGAAACCCAACGAAAAACAGTACGCAACAAATGGCCCTACGGTGGTAAGAATAAGATCATATTAGTATAAGGACAAAAATAGGAATAATGCGTAAGAAGGAGAAGACCCTAATCAACATTCTAAAAGCCAGGGAAGAAATTTCTGTCATGGAACAACTAAGAGATACTTGTATTCAGTATAAATTTTATTCTTGAATCTTCTAATGGTTTTCAAATATTCATAATAGCTGGGTGGGAAGGAAGAGAAAGAAAAGAAACAGGAATTAGCTCAGGGTGCAGGTGAATCTAATGCAGATATGACAGAGGGAAGGGCTTTGAAACGTGCATCACATTTTTGGCTCTTTTTAGAGCAGTTTATACTTTAAGCCCATGCATGTTCTTGGGGTGTGTCCTGCATTATTCAGTATCTTGCCGGTAGAAGTCTTTCTTCAGTATTGCAACTCAAGGCTTGGATAGTTTCTTCACTCTTTCAACTTGAGATATGCAAGTGTCTTCCTCCTTTTTGGCTTTCTAACTCCAGGTTTTTGTACATCTCTCCTAACAATGCTTTATTTTGTCTTCTCAAGCTGCCTTTGGAAGACTTTATGTTCAGCTCCTTCACCCTTCACTTCTTCCAGTTGCCTTGGCTCCTCTGCATAGGAGAGTAAGAGTTTCAAGGTCTCTCTGAGCTCCACTCAGAAATAGATAGATTTTTCTTTTTTGTTTTTTTAATAGCCATTTTCTCTCTAAATATGATGTTTTGATGTCACAATACAGCCCTTTAGGTCTGTGGTCATTAGTGTTCAGTGGGTCAAATCTATTCCCGAGATGGTCTCTAAATTCAGTTGGGATAGACTTACGGTTGCCTTTTGGCTCCCATGGGCTATTTTAACTTTCCTAAACTGCAGCATGACATTTCATTTGAGCAGTTGATTGTCTGTGCCAGCCACGATCAGTCTCTGACTTTGTTTTGGCTCATGATATTGAGCTTCTCCATTTTCTCCTCCCAGAGATGTGTATTCCGTTTGGCGAGGCCTATATTTTGTCAATATAGTGAAAAAAGGTCTTTGCAACAGAGACTGCTTCACTGTGTCACCAGGTCATCTTTTCTACCTAGTGAACCGTTCTCTTGGTTTCCAACTTTTGCCTTCCGATTGCCAGTAATTCTCAGTGCATCATGAGTGCGCGTTTGATCAATTTCAGACTGAAGATGTCCATAGGACTCTTCATTTCTTCATCCCTGGCCTTAGTGAGGACCATAAATTTGATTAAGAATTGCGTTAACAGGTCTTTTAATTGGTATATAGGTATTATCATAGTACATGAGCATCATATTTCAATATAGACCTTAAAATATTCTTTTTTGATGATGAATGCCACCTCATTTATTTTGAATTTGTCACTCCAGGCATAGTTAACTGCAAGATCGGCCAATTCAAAGTACATTTCAGTTCAGTGATACCAAAGATATTTATCCGTATGTGTCCCATTTCATTTTCGACCACTTCCAGTATTCCTAGGTTCATACTTACTACATTGAACAGTATGATTATTAATGGATGTTTGTAGCTGCTTCTTCCCATTTTGAGTCATAGTACCTTCAACATGTGAAGGTCCGGAAAGCTTTTCTCCCTCCATACCATTAAAGTCAGCTCTGTGTTGAGGAGGCAGCTCTTCCACGGTTGTATTTTCATTGCCTTTAACAGGAGGGGCCCATCATCGGGCACAATATCAGACAATATGTTATTCATAGGATGATCAGTGGCTAATTTTCAGAATGAATTACCTCTTTCTCTTCCTAGTCTGATCTTAAACTGGAAACTCTGCTGAAACCTGTTCACTCTATGTCACCTTGCTGGTGCTTGGAATATAGGGGACATTGTCTCCAGTATCACACAGCACAAGGAAGCGACTTCAGTATGACAAATGGACAGAAGAGTAGCGGAAGGAGGACGAGATATATGCTTTAGTTGAACAGAGATACCGATTCATACATGGGTAGGGATCTGTCTACACAAGGGAAAATGAGACTCCAACTCCACACGAGCCGCCAGACTGAAAACAGACACACCTTCACTCTCTCTCCTTTGTCCTGTACTGGAACCCACTGTCCCTCCCATAGCACTCTACTTCTTTGCTGAGTTCAATATTTTGCTGCAATGGTCACACAGCACCCCCAGTCAATACTCAAAATTATAGGGCTTAGTAGGGAATCTGACAGGTTCCACAATTGTAAGGACATCGTTTTGTTGTCTGCAGCAGCTTCTCTCAGCCATGCTCACAGGCACGTCTCTCTCTGGTCCAGTAGCTCAGTGACATGATCCCTTGACTTCGGTCTTGTTCTGTGGGTTGGGATGCCCACTATGCTGCCTCATGGTCTCAGCACTGCACCTTGGCTCTGTCTCAGGGTCTGGATGCTGTGGTGCTCCACTGGAAGTTCATTCCTGATGATCACAGCGTTCTCCCGCTTCTGAGATGTCTCTTGCATATCACAAGGAATGGGAAAAACAAAAACAAAAAAACACCCCAAACAGACTAATCTCCGTTATCAGTGTTTTGCACACTTTATATGCACAGGGCCTTGGTGGGTTAGTAGGTGAGGAACCCTGATGGTATTGTGCTTGAGTGTTGGACTGTGATCCACAAGGTTAGCAGTTTGAAACAGTTATAGTCATGGAAAGTCACCGGAGCAGTTCTACCCTGCTCTGTGGGGTCTTGATGAGTCAGCACTGAGCCAAGGGCAGTGAGTTTGGTGTTGTTCTGTGTTTTGTTTTTGGTATTGGGCTTTTACTCCAAAGCTAGCAGTTTGAAATTGCTAAGTGAGAGAAAAGATGAGACTTTGTATTCCGGTAAAGAGTTACCACCTCGGAAGCCCCAGGGACATTTATTTCTACCCTGCCCTTACAGGGTCACTATGAGTTTGAGTGGACTCGATGGCAGGGAGTACAGCCTCAGGAGTCCACAGGGGCAGTTCTATTCTACCATTATAGGGTCGCTAGGAGTCCGCAGGGACTGGGGGCACTGAGTTTATTTGCATGGTTCCATGCAGTGTCGTGGTGGGAAATCCCAAGTCAGGGACAGAAGAGCCATACTTCAGCAAGTTCACTCGGCAGCGACTGCTGTGTGGATGGGTGTTCATGTGGAGTGCTATGTTCTTTGCATGATGACCGCTAAGTGTGGAGGCAGAACCAAGGCTATGGTTCCCTTGTCTTGTTTTAGAAAATCTCTTTAATAGATGAACACCATGCCAAGTCATTGACTCGTTCAGAACACCATTTTCATAGTTGTGGAAATTAAGTAAAGCATAAAGAATATGATTATATAAAACAAAACAAATGACCTTACTAGCCTCTCTCTTTTCTTTTTTTCCTTCAAAGGGGTCCTCCTCCAGAATAGTCTTGGTGCACATGTACTAAATACCTTGCTAGTCACAGTCACTTGTCATTGTGTGTATATATATCTTTCAGCTCCCTATCCAAAGGAATTAGTCAAGAAAAGGTCATTTAGGCTTTTGATCACTTTAGAACCTCAGTTTTGGACTAAGAACAGCTGCAAGGCAGCAGATAAGCCACCTCAGCTGAGTGTTTACCGTGAAGTCATAGACTCTCTGTCGATGGAGAATGCACGTGATTGTTGCAGGGCTGGTTGCCTCCCAAGCCCACAGATCCGATCTCCCCAAAGTCGCAGCACCTCAAAGACGAAAGGGGATTCTTCCGGCAGGCTTCTGCTGAATCCTGGGAAACGATCTTCCTATGACTTCCTCTCGTCCCTGTTTGGTGGCGAGCTCGATTGACAGTGCAGTGATGTTCATGCAGCTTTGCAGCTGTGTGGCAGTGGGACTGTGACTTCGTCTCTTGGTGACATAGTGGGAGCTTATAATGTCAGAAGCTCCAGACGATGCCTCAGATCGATAGTCCCAGGGCTGGTGATTCCTGAAAAAGCCCGAGGGACTTTGGCAAAGGACCCTTTCCTGAAGTCCGTGTGGGAAATCTGCTGAGAAGGGAGAATGTAGTCTTTCACTCAGCTAACAGGCTTCGTGGCAAATGGTGACCACCGTCATGGAGAACCTATCTTTCTATCTGTTTAATCTTAGAGGGGCTAGCTCACTGTTTTATTTATTCGTTTTCTTCCACAACGTGCTCATGTGTTCGGATGACCAGTGAAGACCCCCACCCCCTTTCCAAAGTCTATTATGTAGAATAAACATTGATCCCAATTAAAATAAGACTTCATTTTCTCAGTGTCCACAAACACGACAGCTGTAATGTAACCTTCCCTACACAATGTAGTTAAATGAAGATTTATCATCAATTTATATTTAATCTTCTGACAACATTCATTTAGCATTGCCAAATAACAGAAGCTGAGAAAACGTTTAGTTTCAGAATCCTGTGACTGGAAAAATACTTATCAACTGGCATGTCATCCTAATGGGCCCGCTGGGACGTTTCTCATTATTTTGTCACAGAGATTATGTTATTTCAAATTAAGGGCTGAGCTGCTCACAGAAAGGGCTATGGTTCAAATCCGCCAGCACTCAGAGGGAGAAAGATGTGACAGTGTGCTTCCTTAAAGATGGAAGCCCTGGAAGCCCTGTGCCATGGTCCTACTCAAACTTACAGGGTCCTGATGAATCAAATTCCACTTCTCCGCAATGTTGGTATTTTGTTTTCTTTTAATGTTTTTAGATGGAAAGTTCATGTTCTGCACACCAGAAAACTTTCTTGGGTTTCTGTGTGTTAATTTCAAGTCCAGGTGCTTGACTCCCTGCATATACAATGGGGTATCCCCCCAAAAGTGGATTTTTTCCCCCTCCAAAAGCTATGTATTTAAATTTTTTTTCCCTTTAAAACAACCTTATTACTTGAAAGTACTCTCCATTACACTTAATGTATTTGTCAAATCTGTGATTCCATGCTTGGAAACATTTTTCAATCTCATCTGTTTGGATGGCTGACAGCATCTCCCTTGTTTTTTTTCTTCACTTCTAAGTCATCAAATCACTGTCCTTTCATGCCCCTCTTCATTCACAGAAACAAAAAGAAGTTGCACAAAGTTGCATGGAGTGAAGTCAGGTGAGTGCAGCAAGAGAGGCATACTGTTTTTTGCCAAAAACTGGCACACTGAGATGACTGTGTGAGCAGGTGCGTTGTCATGGTGGCAACACTAGTCCCCTGTCTGCCACAAACCAGGCCTTTTTATTGCACACTTGTGCAATCTTTTCAGAACCTCTGGATAGAGCACTTGAGTAACAGTCTGACCTGATGGAACGAACTCCAAATGCACTACTAGTCGACATTTTTGTCTGTTTGGGAAGTTGATGGACCTCCAGAATGAGGTTTGTCATCAATTGACATTTCACTTTTCTGAAATGAGAAAATCACCTATGCACTTGAGTTTTCCATAGTGTTTTGTCCTTGTAAGCTGTTTCCAACATCACAAGAGTTTCTGTGGCATTATTCCTGAGCAGGAAACAAAATTTCACAGGCACATGCTGTTTTCTTAAACCAGCCATCACAAAAAATGAGGTTGGAACAGAACTACTTTTACAAAAAAATTCACTGACCAGAGCGAACCTTCCCAGGTGACCCCACGGGGTGCAATTAATACTGAGTTGCTGAACACTTCCCTGGCAGGAAAAATGCGTACTATGAAAGTTCTGCTCTGCCCAGCACAATTCCTGTTTTTTGGGGGGAGCTCCCTCATATTTCCTATTATTATTCATCGACACTAGATACAATGCTAACTCTGTCCCCTAAAAATACCTAAAGAATAATAAAACCTACTGCCACCCACCCCACCCCCCAATACCAGTTCATAGTCACCTAATACGGAGTGGAACACTCCCTAGGGTTTCTGAGTATAAATATATTTAGGAGTTAGTTGAACCTCCTCTTTCTTCCAAGAAGCTGCTGGCAGGTTTGAACTGCTGAACTTCGGGTTGTCAGTCCAATGCCCAAGTGTTAACATAAAGGAAAAACGAGCCCCCAGTTTAGTTGTAGTACTTCACATGCTCCTCACGGGCTCAGTGGCTCCATGTGGGCAGTGGCTATCATATGGGACAATGCCATAGAATGTTTCCAGCACGGTGGAGCTCCCCCCTTGTACAGAAATTCCTGGGGATTCCTCAAATGGCTTTTGTCCCTGGGATATTGAGAGAACTTGAACTCACTTTTATCATCTCATTTCGAAGTTTCAGATACTTATTCAGACAAAGAAACGGGGTTGTCACACGAGGGCTCGGTTTAACTTGTTCATGGAGAAAAATAGTGGAAGGTAAAAATAGAATAGTAGATTTCATGTGAAAATGAAGGATTCTGAATTAAAGAAAATTGAATCCTATACAGAAGACAGCAAGGAGACATCTATGATGAATGATGTGATCAAAATCTTTTTCCCCCAGAAAATTAATCTGTTAGCAATTTGGAGAGTTGATAGGTTTTGAAGGGACTGGAAGCAAGGTGGCCTGCTAAACACCACGAAGCAGAGAAGAGGGAGAGCAGAAGGGAGGGAGCCCACAGGGGCAGTAGACAGCCCATCTGCTCTGACGCACAGCTGGCTGCAGTGTCATTGACTGGCTTCCACCTGTGTCGAGCGGCAGCCGGCGGCACTCCACATTCACCGACGCCTCAAAAGATTAGAAGCTTTTCTCTCTCTAAGTAACAATGAAAAGAGGAGTCCTGGTGGCATCGTGGTTATACATGGGACTGCTAACTCTAAAGCCAGCAGTTCAAAGCCACCAGCTGTTCCAGGGAGCAAGATGAGGCTTTTAACTCCTGTAAAAAAGTTACAGTCTCGGAGACCTCTGTCCCGAAAGGAAGGGTCACTTGAGTGGGAACGGACTCGACCGCAGTGGGTCAGCATCAAGTGGGGCAGATGCTGACCCAGAGTGACCCAGAGTGTCCCCTAATGAGTTTCAGGGACGATAGCTATTTCAGAGAGTGGAAAGCCCGTATTTCCCCCATGGAGTGGCTGGAGGTTTGAACTGTTGTCCTTGCGAATTGCAGCCTAGTTCATACCCATTCAGCCACCAGGGCTGCTCATGGTGTGGGTACCAGTTGAAAAAGGTTCTGGTGAGCCAGTCAGGGTGTGATGTAACAACGATGAGAATACAACTTTCCTCTAGTTCCTAAATGATTCCTCCCCACTCCCACTACCGTGACTAGAATTCGACCTTGCAAGTCTGGCTAGAACAGAGGATGTACACTGGTACAGATAGGAACTGAAAATCATCCAGGGTGATGAGCCCTACAGGACCAGTGGTGTGAGTGGCGATACAGGGAGGGTGGAGGGAGAGTGGGTAGGAAGGAGGGAACCGATTACAGGGGACTACATGTGACCTCCTCCCTGGGGGACAGACAACAGAAAAGTGGGTGAGGGGAGACGTCGGACAGGGCAAGATATGACAAAATAACAATTTATAAACTATCAAGGGCTCATGAGGGAGGGGGGAGCGGGGAGGGAGGGGAAAAATGAGGACCTAATGTCGGGGGTTTAAGTGGAGAGAAAATGTTTTGAGAATGAAGTACAAGTGCACTTTACACAATTGATATGTGTATGAATTGTGATAAGAGTTGTATGAGCCCCTAATAAAATGTTTTTAAAAAAAAAAAAAGAAAAAGGTTCTGGGGGTTACTTCAATAGTGCAGACAGTGTCAGACTTAATGAAATAGTTGCGTTACGATGACAAGCCGTAGTTAACACTTTGCTGACTGGCTATTTAAAACCCAGACTCTCACTTGCAGGGAGCTCCTCAGAGGACCGGTATTGTGTCCCAGTCTTGTTGTTGTTGTGAGGTGCCAGGGCGTCGGTCTGACCCATAGAGACCCACAGCACAACAGAGCAAAGCAGACAGAAGGGAACAGCACCTGGTCCTGCTGCATCCTCCCCGCTGTCTTTAAGCTGGAGCCACTGGTGCAGCCCTTGCGTCCGTCCAGCTCGTGGAGGGCCCTCCTCTTTCTCTGCCCTGTTTGCTGTCTACATCACGTCCTTCTCCAGGGACTGGTCTCTCCTGATAAATAGCATGTCCAACGTCTGCAAGTCACCACAGTACGACAAACTGACAGATAAGACATGGTTTCAAAACCTATAAGCTGCATAAACTAGCGTACATGCAAACATGAGTTACCTTATGACCAGCCAGCCATGTATGGGCATGAAAACATGACTGGTCAGTGATGTGTTTAGACCATCGTGTGTGTGCACATACATGTGTGCACATCTTATCATTAGTAGCATGTTAACCTACATACAATGTCTGTTGCATACAACTTGCTGATATGACTCACAGATGTTCAAATATTGGGATTATAAAGATACTTATAATAAAAGGCTATAAGACTGTCTTACTCATTCTTACTCAGAAAACCCAGACTAGGGGGAAAAAAAAGGAACTCAAAACAACAGAAAGGGTTTCTACTTGTGGTAAAAACAACTTTTAAAGGACTCATCAGGACAGACGTCAGTCTTAAGTTGGAGACTGCCTGTATTGTGTGGAAATCTACTTTGTTATTCTTGGTGAAATATTTATAGTAATTAAAATGAAAATGCTATACCAAGTTCTTAGCCCGTCATGTTGCTGAGCTATTTGTAGTATGTAGGATCAACTTCGCAAATGAAGCTTTTCCCATACTCTGGGGCTGTGCGGATGCAGCTGCCCTTTAGGGCTTGAGGAACAGTGGCCGTCGTGTGAGCATCAGTTGTTAGGAGCCTGCAGAGGAAGCCCAGGACGTCTCTGGGCAAATCAGCTCTTCAGGTGACCGATAACAGGCCTACAACTAAAAGTTTGCAGACAATATAAAGAATTCCTCAAAGACTCTTTGCTCATTTCATACATGCCTGTGCACTCCTTCTCTGTCCCAGTCTCTAGGCTAGATACTGTCGGTTTCCTAATTGCTTGCAGAGGCCCGGGGTATGAATATATGGGAGGTAGAGCCTTATCCTTATCAGCAAACATCACAGGCCTTGCTAAAGAGAAGCGTTCCAGCCATCACATTCTCAAACTGTCGCTGCCATTATGTCTGTCTGACTGTTAAAAACCCTCTAGGACAGGACCTGGCTGGTGGTTTCAAACTGCTGACCTTGTGGTGACCAGCCCAACAGGTAACCACGATGCCACCAGGTTTCCTAGTCAGCACAGTAGGGGTAAGTTGCTTAAATCTTTGAGAAAGAGTAGGTTCGCAGCTTGGTTCTGAACCTAGGACTCGGCTGGGCCCTGGAGGCCGTGTGGGTTGGGAGTTCAAGAAATTGTTTCAGGCACAGTGATTCCTGTCTGCAGTGGAGAAGCTTACATCACTCAATATTTCACCTCTGATTAAGAGACCTGTTGTTATTTTATCTTCTCCTTTCCCTAGTGGGTGACATCATAGTACATTCACATGAATCACCACGTCACCAAAAGAACATGGTCCTTCCTGGCTCTTCAGATCGACTTGCGTTTGCCTGCAGCTCCGTTTCCCACAGAGTTTTTGAAATCCATGATGAAAAAGATCAGGTTTACTAATGCGCCATGTTTCATCACTTGCTGCGCAGGGCCCCGGTGGTTGGTTAGCCACTGAGCAGTCTAGGAGAAAGAAAAGGCTGCCTACTCCCCTAAAGTCTTCCAGCCTCAGAAATCACATAGAGGGACACTGAGTTGGAATGGGTTTGATGGCAGGGGCGCAGCAAGAAACAATACTTCAAATAATCGGATTTTGTAAAAGGAGTATGCCATGCCCATAGGGCAGGTTATTAATGTAATACTGAAGGAAAGCATAAGCTTCAAACTAATCACATTGGCTGCCATGGCTGCGGTAGGATGAAGAATGGCGGTGGGCCTGTGTGGGGAGAGTCAAGGGAGGCTGGAGGGGTTTCCAAAGAAGTTCACCCCCTCGAGAGTTAAGTCCTCATGGTTTTCTCCAATACTTTGAATGATTAACATTTGAAGATTTTAAAATGTTTATTTTTTGAATAGCAAAAAAAAAAAAAGTATTGCTTCTTTAAAAATAGATACTGGATTCTCTTTATTCTGAGGTCAAGCCACAGATTAACGTTTCCTACTACAGCACTCCCTTTTGGTATTAAATGCTAACTCTTAAAAATGAGATTTTAGTTCCCTGACTGGTAATTGCTGTGTGTGCACATTCTTGCTGAATGCCAGTGCAATAAAACATTCATGGACATTTCCATGAAGCCGCTAACACTGAATGAGGGACGCGGGGCCAGGGCCAGGCTGGTGGGGAAGTAGCCCTTTCAGTGATTGCTGGCCATGGCCCAGAATTGCCAACCTGCGGGAAGGTGCCACTCTCCTGCCTCCATAGAATCAATCTCCTGCAGTAAGCAAGTCGCGCAATCCATTGTCCCAGTCTGTGCTGCTGTCACACTGTAGAGGGCCACGCTGGGCTTGGCGATCACGGAGTCACAGTCTTCCTGAGCTAGCACTGCCGCCTGGAGTACACTGGCGAACCTTCTGGAGCCTCGTTGTTCTGTTCCGTGAGGATGCGCTGACATGGGAGTCAAATTCACCACAAGAACCACACTAGCAACAGGGGTGGATACTTTATTACTTATACTTAGCTATATAATCGTTTAACAATATATCCATGACAATCTAAGGAACACACCTTTGACAGTGGGTTTAAATACCGGGGTGCCTACCTCAAGGTCAGCAGTCCAAATGAACGAGTCTCTCCCAGCGCGAAGAACGAAGCAGTCTGGTCCTGTCAAGATTTACAGCTGTGGAAGCTATGGGGGAAATTCTCCTGTGTCTTGTGGCTCCCTCTGGGTCCACTCTGAATTCAGAGATGAAACAGAGCAACCTTATAAGACACAAGGCCTCTCATCACAGTGCCGCAAGGGTCAAATCTTTCTGTTTCTTCTTCTCTATATCCAAAATCATCTTTGTACCGGTGCAGGGAACAGTTATTTTTTCTCCAGAGTTCTGGAAGACTCTCCTTGGTGTGGTTACCTGCGTTCCAGGTTAGACAGGGAGATAGGGACCAGGCACCTTAATGTGCTGTGTACTCCTGTGCTGTCTAACTGAATAGCTGCCTTCTAAATAGGGATAATTCGATGAAATTTATTTACAATGAATACAGCCTGAAATATAATTTCTCACTGTCATCACTCTGCAAATTTTCAATTACAAAAAAAAATATTAAAAAAATTTTTTTTTCAATTGCCACTGGTGGCTATCTTTGCTGTCCCTCAGTTGATATAAAGTTTGTACAGAATCCTGTTGCCCCCATGTACTACAGAATGAAACATCGTCCCCTCCTGTAACATCTCGTTGGTCATTGGTCAGCTTGAATCCATCGTTGTGGTCAAGGTGTATTTTCAGTGTCACCCAAATTCTGCTCTTCAAGCATCCACATTGAATACTTTCTGGAAGGAAATCACCAACCTTTCTTCCTGGTCTCTCTTACTCTAGATGCTCTGCCAACACCCACCCACCTTCGGTGACCCTGCTTGTGTATTAGTTCTCGCTCCTACCTCTTGTCTGACGACAGGCCACATTGCAGCCACTCTATTGGAAAGTGCAGGAGTAGACTGTTTTTTATCACCCCAGACAGGTCTGTTGCAAGCATTCTCTCACTTCAGTTTTTAACGTGTTTCAATGCGGTCAACATTATTTTGAATCTTTTGTGTTCTGGTGCTTGGCAGTTGAATAGTCCATTGATACAGAAGGGCATGTTATCCAGACATAAAAATGTACTAAGTCTTACTCCTTCACCGACTAGAAAATCACTGTCAAGTAAATTAAGCTCTTGACTCTGTCACCACCTCTTCGGAGGTCATTGGAACCTTTTCATGAGAATCAGAATGGATTTTCTTAATTACCCATGTATCTCTTTGAAACAACTGTCCTCAGGCCAAAAGCCCATCAACTAAAACCCATTAAAAATATTTTTTAAATGAAGCAGTGTAAATGAAGTGTTGTACTCAAAAAGCCAGAAGCAAATGCAGGCTTCAGTCAATACCTTATGTCTATTGTTAATGCTCTCGATAGGTTTTAAGGCCAAGGAAGGAGAATAGATGAAAAGATGAGCATTGCTTAAGGATGATTTAGTCAAAGTGGAAGAGAAAAATGCAGGCTGACAATAAAATGATAATGCTAAGTTGTGGTAGAAACTGACTTGACAGCAGACTAATGTTCAGTGGTACATTCCTACTTTAAAAAGGCCCTGAACAAATGCACACTATTTGTGGTTTTAACATCTTTGTGGTGGGAGGGGAAAAATAGCTTCTGAAAGAAATTAATATAGTTTACCCTGTGAAAAAATTACATTAGTAAGCCAAACCTCCAGGCAAATGATAAACGAATAATATATGTTTGTTTAGGGGTGAAGGAGACATAGAAGCCCTGTGGTATGGTGCTTACCTGTTGGGCTGCTAACTTCAAGGTCAACAGTTTGAAACCCTTATCAGCCCATCCTCAGAGGGCTTTCTACTCCCATAAAGAGTTTCAGGCTCAGACACTCACGGGGCAGTCCTACCCTGTCCTATAGGTCATTGCGAGTTGGCAGGGAGGTTACGATTCGGTGGCTGTGTGCATAAGCATTAGACTGCTTACCAAAAGGTTGAAGGTTTAGAAGCTCCAGGTGCTCCAAGGGAGAAAGATGAAGCTGCCTCCTCCTGGACAGATGGACAGTCTTGGAGCGTCTATGTAGGGTTAATAGGAGTTGGAATTGACTCCCTGGCAGTGAGGGCACTGTTTTAGTGTGTGCTTGGGGGCCGGGAGGTGGGGCGAGGGGAGGGCAGAACCCAGTTGTCAGCTGGTTTTTAAGGTTATCAACTTTCCCAGTTGAACCAACTCTTCCTGTCACGGTTGTCGCTGGTAGGTGCTGTCAGGTCATGCTCACTGCTGAAGACCCCGGTTTCCATCAGAAAGAAACTGCCCAGTCCTGCACCAGCCTTGCCGTAGTGGAGGAGCCCGTGGCTGCAGTCCCTCTGCCAGTCTACCCTGTTGAGGGCCTGCCTCTTTGGCTGTCTCTGTCCCTCTATGTTTTTTTCAACATTTTTATTGGCATATAATCCACATAGCATACCATTCAATCATTCGATCATATCAAGAACAATTGTACAATCATTACCACAATTAAATTTAGAACATTTTTACTCTTTTCTTTCCCCCGTGATTGAATCACCTTTAAAACGAGTTGAGTAATTACATTCCGTTCTAGTGCTAGAACATTCTAGTCCACTCCCCCCCTTCATTGTTTACACCAGAAATCCCCCCACTCTCTCTGTCTCCCCACCCCCTCTTGATCCTACGGCCTATATCTTCTACCAACCCTTGGATATGTCCTTATCTCTCTGCATCCACTCCTTCTGTGCTTCACAAACTGTAAACCCAACAGAAACAGTAAAGAGCAAAAATGAAATATCATGGTTCCGCTCCTCTCTTTTACCAAGCTTGATGTCTTTCTTCAGGGCCTGTTCCCCCCTGACAACATATCCAAAGTCAGAGAGGTGAAGTCTTGCCAAGCTCACAGCTAAGGAGCATTCTGACTGAAGTCCGTCCTCCAAGATAGAATGGTTGGTCAGTGGGGTTCATATTTGTTCTTCCTCTGAGAAATATCATTTCACAGGATGCTTCTGTCAGGAAGGGACAGGCTTGTCACGCTTCCTCCTATTGTCAGAGTCCAGAAGGTCTACAGAGCCTACAGCCTGGGAACATGGTTAACTGGGCGGAACCAAGGGTGATTGGACCCAAGAGTCTCCTATATTGTAGTGTGTGTGTGGCACCTTTTAACAGCATGCAAGCTACCATAGTGCTTTGTAGCATAGGCTTATTTTATAGTTAATTTGGTATCAATATAACTGAAGAAACCAAGTTTCTTAGTAGAAAGCTGATTGGTGGTACATGCAGATTCCTTTCTTTAAGATGTTGATATTGAAGGATTTAAGGGGTGATGTGTTGTGATGTCTTCAATTTGGTTACAAATGATCCAGCCAATAACCCAAGTGTGTGTGTGTCTATGCATGTGTATGTACACAGAGGCGCCCTAGTGGTGGTGGGGGCTACCTGTGAGGCTGCTGACGACAGTATCAGGCACAGGACCCTCGAGAGAAAGACGTGGTGGTCTGCCTGCTCCTGGAAAGGTGCACAACCCTGGAAACCCGAAGGGCAGTGCCACACAGCTCTATTAGCATAGACTCGATGGTGGTGGGTTTGGTTTGAGTTTGTATTGGCATTCGTGTGCACACACACATGCACACATATACACACTCCCACTCATACACATACACTGAAAGAGAGTATCCTCAAATGGTTAGCAAGTGTGGAAAACTGTGAAGGGAGTAAGTGCTACAATTTTGGCAAGATTTTCCCACCTTTGATAGTGGAAGGGTGTTTTGTCAGCTCAAACACAAGCTTCTTTGATTATTGATTATTTTGAGTTGCAACGAGTTGCCAGCTGGGAGGGCCAAGTAACGGTTGATGGGCATGATAGTAATGAGAAAATGATGGTAAGTGCCCAGCAGAAGTGTGAGGGAGCCTGGGTGTGGAGGGGCAGCTATGCACCCAGAGGAAGGCTTCCCAGACCTGTGTGGACTTGACTTGCCATCCTTGGAGGAGTCTGGCTCCTCTAGGACCTTATCCCTGCCCAGCGAATGTGGGTCTCTTCAGGACACAGAAAAGCTTGCCTACTTGAAGTAGTGGTCCAGTGCCATCCAGACCATGGCACCTTGTCTGGCTGGCCCTCAACAGTTACCTGGTGCCCACACTCCTTGCCTGAGCAGTCAACAGCTTGAAATTTGCAGAGCTCAGGACTGACCTGACCTGATTTTCCTCAGACTGGCTGCTATTAATCCCCAACTTGCGGCCAGCTCTGGGAAGCAAAGTGTAATAGATTGCATGCCGTCTCCAGCAGGCTGCCAGGGCCCACGGCGGACACAGGCGGAGGCATGCAGCAACGTCTGAATAACTTCTCAAGGACTCCTGTGAAGGTTGTCCCACTACCAAGGAGCAGGGAAGGAACTTGCAGCCTCCAGATGCTGCCTTGATACATCGTTAGCTGCAACAATATCACAAACACTGTTGGTGCCCTTGGCAGAGAGAGGAGTCATTTTCATTCCCTGCTATTTCTGAGCTGCTTTTAATATTGTAAAATTACTGCTAATGCACCCTTTCAACAACACCAGCCCCTTTCACCCTGGCTTCCCTTTGGAGAACCTCTCTCCTGCTCGGCCTCCCCCACCCCCCACCCCTTTCTCCTTTTCCTTTACACTTAGCCTTTACAGGAGGCTGAGAGAACATGGTAAATGGGAATTGTCCTGATTGCTGATAAAAAGGAAAAGCCCCTGTCTCCATCCTAAGTTTTGCTTAGTACATGTTAGAATTGTTCCAGGTCTTGCAATCTCCAGATACTCTGTCAGTTTTCAGGTTATAAATATTTATAGCCCATTAATCCATGGCTCCGATCTGTTGTGTTTCTGGCGTGCATAAAACCTTGAGGATCTATGTGAAATAATTATATTTGCTAATACCACTACATTTATAAACCTGAAGACTCTTGCCCATTGAGGCACCAACGCTGTGTGGCAGTGTCAGGGAATCATAGTTTTTCACCACCACAGACAAGCCTTTGTATTTTATCACCCCCTACACTAGGAACTTTCTGCATTAATCTCTGTAGCGTTTATAAAACACATTGCCAATACACGATACACTTGTAAAGCGTGGCAACTTTATCTTGCACAGTGTTTTCCCCTCGCAACTAAGGAAGGGCGACAGAACCAACAACAGTGCAGTGTGTCTACAGAATCCCTTTCCGTAAATGAGAAACACAAGTGGACGTGCCACCCAGGTCACTTACTCGCTGTGCCATTCCCATCCATTTTGTTCTAATGGGTTTCAGGTGACCATGGTATTTGGGGGACCTAATATTTCTGCATGGGACATTCAGCAAGCCTTCCTGAATGTTAATTTCAGGTGTGTTGGATATGTTAGTAAAATTTTAGGAAAGATCTCATGACACAACCAATTACATTGCCTCTGTCCAACCACAGGAAAACACAAACCCAGTTCACTGCTATGGACCTGACGCCGACTCAGAGCCCCCGTGTTGGGCAGGGTAGACTGTCTCTTCAAAGGACCAGAGAGCCTCGTCTTTCCCTTGAAGAGCAACTGGTGATTTCTAACTGCCCACTTTGTGGTTAGCAGCTCAATGAGTAACCACTACACCACCAGGACTCCAATTTCAGTAAGGGAGTTATTAGTAATTTGTAGACACTGAGAAAGACGGGCAGGGGGTTGCTGTACTGAATGCTTCCAAATAAGATTCACTGTGCAGGTGCAGCCGTGTGAAGTCATACTGGAAGAGCTCGCTCCATCCCTAAGGACCCCTGTGGTGCAGTAGTTAAGAGTTGGGCTGCTAACCACAAGGTCAGCAGTTCAAAACCACTGGCTGCTCTGTAGGAAAAATATGGAACTTTCTATTCCTATAAAGAGTTACAGACTCGAGAAGTCCCAGGGGAAGTTCCCTAAAGGGTCACTAAGAGCGAGCATCTATTTGATGGCAGTGAGTTTCTTTGGTTTAATATTATCCCCATGTTATATTCTTTGAGAGCCACAATCAGCGATGTGGACTTCATTGATTGTTGTTAATTGGGGCAGCTTTTGCCCTGGTAAAATGTATGAGAGGGCTTCACCGAACACGTGGGAAGATCCCTTGATTATTGCGTTCCACTGTTCCGTAGGCTTTTGCGAGCCCCCCACATGCATTTTTTCCAACAGCATGTGTCCAGTGGTGGAGACTGCTGATGACATACCAAGTATCCATTTCTGCTCCCAGACCCTGGTCTGCCAGGCTCCCCAGGGCCTTGTTCCACTTCAGGTGCAAACTCACCCATGTCTATGGTTAGAAGGTCTTCATGGGAACCCAGAGTTCTGAATTCCCCGGGGGCTGCCCTCTCACAAGCAGTGGGGCTGGTGTGTCCCTTTGGGCAGGGTTTACGAGGGAAACCTGGATCTTTCCCAGGTGTGAGCAGTACATTCCACTGGAATCCGGAGCAGGGGTCTCTGATTCTCCAACAGGCCTTGCATTTCTGGTCCTCTCTGTGGGCTCTGCCATCCCAGAGCGCACTCACTGAATGAGGGTCACCGTGTTGCACAGGCTCTCGATGTCCAGCTGGGTAGCAGGCTGCTTCCAGTGCTGCAAAGTCGCTGGGGCTGTTGACAAGAAGAAAAGCCGCTCCTCTTTTGAGCATAGGACGAGGTGTTTCTGATTTAAATGGTTGGGTCCTCCTTGAAGCATTCATCCTGCCCCTGTTTCAGCAGGCCCCTGAGTGGGAAGTAAGTTGGAACATTTCCTCTATCAAGTACTTTAAAGGGAGCTTCATGGCCCAAAGTGGGTGATAGGCTTTGACTGATAGTTCCCCTGCTTTTGCTCCCCGCAGGTGGACGCACCTACAACAGCTTCTATGTGTATTGCAAAGGCCCCTGTCAAGCGGTGCAGCCCGGAAAACTCAGGGTGCAGTGCGGCACCTGCAAGCAAGCCACGCTCACCTTGACCCAGGTAAGGCACTGCAGCCGGCACCTGTGAATCTCCCAAAGTGTGCCCTTTGCTGGTTCTAAGTATTCATCACACGTCATGGGCAATGAGAGGCGTTGTTCTGTGTGACCAGAAGAGTTCACGATCACTAGCATTCTATCTTAAGTGTCAGCTTGGCCTGCTGGGATTCTTTCCGTTCAAGTTTGCGCAGCACAAGGCCACTCCCCAGATCCCTTTGATCCAGACCGCTTGGGAAAGAGCGGAGAGACTGCTTTTCCTAACAAAGTGATGGTTCTTTGATGAGGGTCTTTATGAGAAGGGACTTCTTTGTGTGAAAGAGCCTTCTGGACCACCAGAAATGTTCAATGCCTTGCTCTGTGGGGGTGGTCAGATTACTTGTCTGTTTACATCTAAGCGCACTGCCCTGTCCTTTGAAGGAAGAACCCTTGAAGGTGCCAGATATGAGCTCTGCTTCAATAGAAAAGAGCGAAAGAGAAAACGGGCGATCAGCAAACAGTGTGCTAATTCAGCCAGGTCAGCAAACTGTGTCCCACGGGCCAAACAGGGCCCGCTGTCCGCTGCTGTAGAACCCTCGGGCTCAGTGTGGTTCTGTCGCTTTGTAGATGGTGGAGGAACAAAAGGAAAAGATGTCCCCACAGTCCGTGTAAAGTAAATGAAATGTACATTTCCATGTGCATAAGTAAAGTTGTATCAGGACATAGCCACGCCCATTCCTCTAGGGAGTGGCTCCAGGGGCTTTCGAGTGGTGGGGCCAGAGGTGAGCTGAGTTGTTGCAAAGCCTGAAATATTTACCTCTCCTGCTTTAGGGGGGAGTTGGTACTGCTGGTTTCAAATAGTAGGAGATTTTTTTTCATTGATTCCAAGTGATGGGTGAGTAGGACTTGGCTAGATGAGAGAAGAGTGAGAATGTTGCGTGGGGCACGTAGGGCATTTAGCAAAGAGGCATAAAAGGACACCATATACAGCTATTGTTGTTAGGTACCACCCATAGTGACCACCTGCATAACAGAATGCACACCGCCAGCTCCTCACAATTGTTCCCATGTTCGAACCTGCGGTTGGAGCCCCGTTCCTCTTGTCTGCTGCCTTTCTGTTTTACCAAGCATCATGTCATTCTCCACAGACCGGTCTCTCCCGATAACATTTCCAACGTGTGTGAGACAAAGTCTCACCATCCTGGCTTCTACGGTGCATTTAGCTGTACATCTTCTAAGACAAATTTCTTTGTTGTTGTTTTTTTGGCAGTCCATGATACTTGAGATATTCTTTGCCAACACCGTAATTCCAATGCATTGATTCTTCTTCAATCTTCCTGAGTTAATGTCCAACTTTTACATGCATATGAGGCTATTGGAAATACCATGCCTTGGGTCAGGCACACCCAAGTCCTCAAAGTGACATCCTTGCTCTTCAACACTTTAACAAAATCTTGTGCAACCTACTTACCCAATGCCACACATCCTTTGATCTCTTGACTGCTGCTTCCGTGAACATTGATTATGGATTTGAGCAAGATGAAATCCTTGACCATTTCAGTCTTTTCTCCATTTCTCCTGATGTTACCTATTGGCCCAGCTGTGGGAATTACATTGGGTTGTGATCCATACTGAAGGATGCCATCCGTGATCTTCATTACGCCGGTGTTAGGTCATCAAGTAGGCTGCCGCACTGTGTGCAACAGAAGGAAATAATGGTTGGTTCTGTGCCATTCTCACAGCTGTTAGAACTATTAGGGCCTACTAGTACTAGGAACCCTATTTTAGGATTGAGACAGAGGAGGTTTAAAGATATTTCTAAAAATCCCCCAGGAAATAAAATGGTTGACTTGGTTTTGGGACTCTGGGTTCCTGACCTGAACTTGAGCTCGGCCATCTTTCTCCTTTGTGCTCTTTGGCTGTGTTTACAATTAGAGTCACCTGTACTCAAGTATCCATAGTGACCAGGCAGGAGGAGGAGATCCAGACACATGTGAGCCCTGGGGGGTGTCAGGGACTGTGGTAGATGGGTGAGGTCCTGGCTAGCCCTGCCTGCTGCTAGCAGAGTGATGGGATGATATCTTAATATGACCACATTGTTATTTATTTTCATAATCAAGGAAAATAACCAATCTGGAATTAAGTGTGAAAATGTTCATTTGAAAGTATGCCCAGTGAGGTAGGGTTCTAGTGGGTAAAGCCCAGACAGAGGAGACGCTGGATGACGGGAGTTTGTCAGACTGATTGTGGCCCCAGGTTCTGCCTGGTTAGAATCCTGACTTCTTCACTTGAAGAAGCCCTGGTGCCATAGTGGGTAGGCGTTGTGCTGGGAACTGCCAGTTGAGAAAGGTGAGGCCTTTGACTCCCATATAGAATGACAGTGTCAGAAAGCCACGGGGCCAGTTCTGCCCTGCCCGCTAGGGTTGCTCTGAGGATCACGCTATGAGTTGTCCTCCACTCAGTGACAGTGAGTTGGGTTGGTTTATGTTCACCTGGGACATTTGAAATAGAGGGTGCCCTTAACTCTTTCTTGTAAAGGTTAGTTAATATGAGAAGAGTGTTTAGAATTGAACCTGGAGCATTAACACATAAAAATATTGGGCTATTATTTTCATCATACAATACGATAATGATTTATATTGTTGTCCATGAGGTCACTAGAAGTCAAAGCCTACTCAACAACAATATATACATATACATTGCTCCTTTACTCTAAGGTCATTTCAGACTTGAACTCTTTTTTTTTTTTTTTGTATAGACATAATACTTGGGGTTTTTAAATATGCACATGTAATATTTAGATTTTGGGGTCATTTGTTGCTGTTAGGTGCCATTGAGTCAATTCTGGCTTATGAAGACTCTGTATGACAGAGCAAATCATCCCTCCCTTGTGCTGCACCATCCTCCCAATCCATCTTCTGGTTGTGCCCATTGTTGCAGCCACTGTGTCAGTCCATACGGAGGGTCTTCCTCGTTTGTTGCTGCCCCATCCACTTTACTAATTGTGATGTCCTTCTCCAGGGACTGGTCTCTCCTGACAACACATCCAAAGTCGGTGAGGTACACTTTCACTATCCTTGTTCCTAAGTAACCAGTTCTTTTGAAACCATGGATAACACTCTCACCTTCACTCCCTCCCCTCCATAAGAAGGCTGGGCTGAGTCCATCCCAACATCCGCCTCTGGATGCAGTGAGGCATCATCCTGACCTGGACCTACCAACAAGGGAGTGCCCATCATTGGCTCTCTCCACCCATCTCCAAGGCTGGCTCCCAGGATCACCTATGCTGGTCCCCAGAACTACTCTACCATTCATGCCCTCAATTCAAGCACTGGATCCCCCTGCACCTGCTTTTTGTTCTGCATATCTTAGACCCCCGTGAAGTGTTGCCTGAGCTCTCTGGTCTCTCCAGGCTCTGCTCTGTCCCTCCCACAGCAGGCCAAGTCATCCTCTGCATCGTGGCTGACATTGCCACGTCCCGTGCAATTGCCCATTGACCTGTGGACACCCCATTGTTCCACGAGCTTCCTCAAAGCCCGAGCTTTGTCAGCGTGGAGCCCTGCCACACCTTTCTCCAGTGGAGCAGCCCCTGGCTGGGTACAAACAGCTGCCCTTTTGGTTAACAGCTGAGCGCTTGACCCCTGTGCCACCGGGTTCTTCTTGGCCCATTCTGAAAAGGTTAGCAGCTATTGGGATCATTTGGTTCAGGGGACGAGTGGTCTGCTCAGCAAGACAATAAGTATGTGAGCACAGAAGCACCTGGTGATGTCATCCTGGGAAATCTCACCTGCCAGACAGATCTTTCCAGCTGAGGAAGGCTCCCCACCGGTGATCCAGTCCTCAGCCTCATCTCCTCTCAGTGTTGTTTGGCCTGTACTCAGTGTGACAGATGTGAAGCCAATCAGAAGCCAGGCGATTGCTGCAGCCAAGAAGTCGGGATGTGTTTGCTCTTGGAACCCCTACCATTGCATTATCTGCAGGTGAACTTGATCGTTACTACTCTAAGGAGGTGCTCTGACCTGGGGTGGCAGGAAAGCTAAAAAGCTTCTGGTGAGAAATGGTGCAATAAGTAGAAGAAGATGTGGAGTGCCTGGCATGATGGATTATCTTTAAAATTGGTTTATAGATTAGGCACAATTTATGGGCAGAAGCTTATTAAGAAATATTGTCTGACTGCATAATCATCCCAAACTTAATATTTGTTACAGAGTAATTGTTGGTCAGGAATCGACTTGATGCTCTTATTATCAAAACCCTCGCTCACATCTGAGCCGTAAATTAAAGTCTGAGAGTGTGTCTGTGCTTACGCTCCGTTCCATGTACCACGGTTCCTGCGCTGGCTTTCATCTGTGGGCATGTTGCGGTTTTCCACGTCCAGTGGAGAAGTCAGTACAGGTTCTTTCCTTTAAATATTCTTAGTCTTTTACCATACATTGTGGGTGTCCCAATGGTGACATCACAGCCTTAACTGCCTTCTTATTGTTAGTGGTGGGACAGTTGTAACGAGCGGCGCGATCAATAATTACTTAACGCTCTTAGACATTTTCGAATGCTCGGTTTATTCACTGCAAACACACATCAAACAATCTAAAATAGTACTCAAACTATTAAGGGCACACAACTATAAGCATAAGGGCAGAGTAACAACTATGAGCATAAAGGCATAATAATAACACTTCTCACACATTTCATACTAGCACCATAGTCTCAATCAGCATTGCCTCATCAGTGTACTCACCCCAAGTAGAGTTGGAGAGAGCAGGAGGTGATGTCTCCTTGGTTCCTAGCTCTCGCTAAAGGTCAGTGTCTCTACCTGGGTTTAAATGGACATTTTGGCCAGTTCTTTGACGTTCTCACTGTCCCAGTCAAGTCTTATTTGGTTTGTCCAGGCTTTAGGTGGCTTGGCTAGGTTTTGTGCTTCGGCCTGGTCTCAGCCCGGTCTTATCGAGTCTTTCCATGCTTTAGGTGGCTTGGCTAGATTTTGGGTGTCGGTCAGGTCTCAGCTCAGTCTTATCAGGGGTCTCACATTTTTGTGGTGACTTCTTTGATGTAAGTGTTGGCCTGGGCCCCAATATTACATTTTATTTTTTCTTTAAAGTGGAGTTTCTTGTGCTTGTTTATTTGATGTGGCTCAATGTCTTGCAAGGTAGTTCAATGTCTTGTAAGGTAGTTCAACATCTTGCAAGGAAGTTTTATGGTGCTCTCATCAACAGTTCATGTCTTTTAATGAAATATTAAGTAATCCAGTGACTTCTTTATGGTGAGTACAGTGGGGGGTGGATTTCAGTTCAATTGCATTCATTCAGCTCTGCATCTAACACTTCAAACCACTTTTCACCTCTTCCCATAGTCAACCCCACCCCTCCCCTGTTTTCTCTTCTTCTTCTTGTGGGTCTGCCCCCTCCTTTTCTCCCATGGCCTTACTTCCCCCACCCCTGTCCACACTTCTTTGGTAACCTCCCAAGTCTGTTGCCTTTGGTGCGAAAGTCTTTATCTTTTTTTTTTTTTTATCGTATCGTTAGGGGCTCATACAACTCATCACAATCCATACATATATCACTTGTGTAAAGCACCTTTGTACATTCATTGTCCTCATCATTCTTAAAGCATTTGCTCTCCACCTAAGCCCCTGGCATCAGCTCCTCATTTTTCCCCTCCTTCCCCCCGCCCCCCCCCATGAATCCTTGATAATTTATACATTATTATGTCATATCTTGCGCTGACTGATGTCCCCCTTCACCCATTTCTCTGTTGTCCGTCCCCCAGGGATGAGGTCACATGTAGATCTTTGTAATCGGTTTCCCCTTTCCACCCCACCCTCCCTCCACCCTCCCAGTATTGCCACTCACACTAATGGTCCTGAAGGGATCATCCACCCTGGGGTCCCTGTGTTTCCAGTTCCTATCTGTACCAGTGTACATCCTCTGATCTAGCCAGATTTATAAGGTAGAATTGGGATCATGATCGTGGGGTAGGAGGAAGCATTTAGAGCTAGAGGAAAGTTGTATGTTTCATTGTTGCTACATCGCACTGAAAGTCTTTATCTTGTCCACCCTGCCCTGTAATATTGGGCTCATCCAGTATTGGGCCCTTTGTGAGTGACTGACTCAGTTCACTCAGCAGAATGTTCTCCAGGTCCATCCATGGGCTGAAGTGCTTTGTGCGTTCGTCATTGTTCTCTGGGGAGCGGGATTCTGTTTTCATTTGTCTTGGAGTACCAGGCTTGGCCAGTGGGTTCATCTCACATATAAGTGGGGTTGGGGTGGGGGGAGAGGTTTGCTCTGAGTCACTGGTGTCTCTGTTCATCTCTGCTTCATGTTCAGCCATCAGTCCTGTCAATACCTTTCTCTGGGGTGTCCTTAGGGACTTCCGTCCCGCCATCATTTGTCTCAGTTCCTCCCTGCCAGTGAGGTCGTGCTTCCATCCTCAATACCACATCCTAATGATGCCCACATGCTGGGGAAACACCCAACCAAGGGGAAACTGAGGACATGTCCAAACACTGTCCTTTTTCTCAGACCAGCATGTGGACCGGAGACAGCGTAAAGTGCACCACAACAAACAATTCTACTTGAAAGAACTAGCGTGAGCATTACGTGGATCGGTGGCTTGTGCTACCTCCAGATAGCTCCCCAGAGGTGGCAAATAGATTGTGCACTGGATGCAAGTTCTATATGTTCACTGGTCTCAACTGTGAAGTCAACTTGATCCAAACCACTTCCCTGCACCATGTCAGCTTTTCTAAGCCAATTGTAAGAGTTTAAATAAATAGTAGCTAGTGCCATTTCCTTAAAAAGTGTAATGCCTTTTTGAATAATCGGCACCTAGGTATAAACCTAGATGTGGGCTCCATCTCTTCCCTCCACTTCCAATCATCACTGGTTAATGGTACCAACATGTCATAGGGAAGGACAGCTTTCTGGAATGTGCTTTTGTAATTGATTGGTTATTGTTATTGTGTCTTCCACTTGATTATCTTCTAAGTAGTCAATGATTTATTTTACAAATACTATTTGAAGAAATGTTCTGTTTAGGAAAAGGTAAGGGCCATAGGTAGATTCACCTTCTTGTGAATAGTTTCTTTTTTGTACATGTGCCGTGCCTACAAATTCTCTTTTGTTTATGTATATAATCCAAATATCCACCTTTCATATGGAGATGTTTGTTTGCTCTGATGTCTCACTATCACTCAATTCAATTGTTCCCCGTTTCTCTAAAGTGTTATTTTTCCAACACTTCCTCCACTCACAATTTACTGTTTAACCAAAGAGGTGTTTATTTTGCCCAGTTTCAAAGTCCACAGTATCTTACCTTAGATTTAATTGCTGTGTGGCACTCAAAGATTCCTCAAGTTCAGCTGAATACTTTTGTCATCCTGAGAATTTGAATAGGGATCCCTGGTGGCCTCAGGGTTAATTGTTGGGCTGTGATCTGCAATGTCAAAAGCTTGAAACCAGCAGCCATTCCATAGGAGAGAGATGGGGCTTTCTACTCCTGTACAGAGTTGCAATCTCAGCCCCTGTCATGCAGGGTCACCGTGAGTCGGTAGCTGTTGGATGGCAGTGAGGGAGAATTTTAAGAGAGACCCTGGGCAATGCACATTCAGTTAAAAGGTTGGTGTCTACCCAAGGGTACTTAGGGAAAAATGCCTGCCTCCCACCCCCCACCCCCACTAGTGAGTCATTGAAAACACTATAGAGCACAGTGTCTGCTGACTCTCAAGGCTCTCATGCGTGAGAGCAGGGCCCACAGACGCAGCTTTGGGTGTGGGTGAAGCCCCAAGGGAAAGGTCCCTTGTCCAAAGGAAGGTCCTGAGGCAGCTCACCATTGCCTTTTCAAGTGGCAGTTGCAGCTTCCATGTCTAGCAATCGGGCTGCTTTGTTTACTGGCGCTTTCCTGTGCAGCGAGAGAAGAGCGTCAGCAGCCTGACCCATCAGGACATATCCTGCTGCCACCAGGCCTGGCAGGCTGTCCCCCTGGGGTCTTCTTCCTGGGTGTTGGGGCCCTGACCATTGGTGTCAGAGTCTCAGGACTGTGCATGGGACAGGGTGTGTGTGTGTGTGTGTGTGTGTGTGTCTCGTGCTCAAACAAGGACGTGATAGCAGTCCTTCTTAGAAGGCCCCTCCCAGCTCACTTGTCATACCACGATCATGTGTCCACTAGCAATTGCAAAGCCAAACGCAACTCAATGTCGTCTAGTGGATACCAAATCTCTAGCAACTCCATGTGTCACCAAACGACTCCTCCATGGGGTTTCCTGGCTGCAGACTGAATGGAGCCTATCTCCAGGCCCTTTGTTCTGCCAAACCACTGGCTGGGTTTGAACTATTTATCTGTGGACAAGTGGTCGGGTCCTAGTATTTGCACCATCCAGGAACTTGTATACAGGGAATGGAAGCTTGTGATGCAAGACTTTTCCAGAAGGAACTAGAACGGCCGTGGTTTTCTTCTGCCAACCCCAGTTCAATCCCAAGGGTTGGTCTCTTACCATAACCAGAGTTCTTCTAACGCAGGGAGAGCAGGAGAGGACAACTCCTGGGCCATGACTGACATACGCCAGATGTGCACATGGGTAATCATTTTTAGGTCTTTGCCATCAACGTCGTTTCCTTGAGGAATGAAAGCTACACCGTGGGATGCCCTGCTTGTCTCACTGTGACAGTTACAGGCATGTAGCCAGCCTTGGAATTGTGCGTGGGACCTCACCACTGATTTGTTGGTCTTTCCTTCACATAGGCGTAGTATAGCTCTCTGGTTGTCTACAGGATAAAAGGATATGTTATCCCTTGGACTACTTAGAAGCCATATCAAGAATTGTGGAAATAATAAACAGATCTTTAGGGCAGCAGGTTAATTTGTTTGTGCTTTGCTTAAGAAGTAAATAGCTCTGAGACATCATCGGGGACAGATGAAAATAATTCAGTCGCCTGCCCTCTCTTGCTCCAGAGTAGATCTTTTGTCAACACTTTATAAAGAACAAGTCTATTAACTTTAATAATAATAACAATAAAAAAGACAAGGCGTGCTCTGTGGTAAAAAATCCTACAAGAATGAGGCCAGATCTGGACTGAATACGTTTCTGCAGTTATCTTACAGAAGCATTTGGTCGGAGGCAGGCAGGCTGCATTCCTTCTGGGAATATCAAGCTACTTGCATAAATGCATCATTAAAGCCGGATGGGAAATGGAGAGGTTAATTGACTTTCCTGGGGTCACACAGTAAGGAAGGAGCCAAATGGAGAATTAAATCTGGAGAACCCAAGTTTGGAGTCCTACTGCAAACACCCCTCTCGCCTTACATTGCACTTCCCTGGAGGGCTCCGGAGAGGCAGACTGCACTCCACAAGCTCTTCCCGCAGAGGCTGACTTGACTTGGCTTCCGTTCCTGATGCCAGGCCTAAATCCAGCAACTGGGGCAGTGAAACGGGGCACTTTCCTTTAGCGAAGAGAAAATAGATGCTCCTCCGTGAACTTGGAAAGAAGGAAACCAAGGAAATACAAGGGGTGCTGCCACAGGTATCCATAGGCCTCTTTTCTTTCAAGTTTCTTTCTTAAAGTAAACCCGTTAGATAGCCACAACACCACCAATTAGTCAAAGTGGTTTGTTAGAAAATCTAACGATAATGGATACTACTCACTGGTCCACTTGTCACACCGTGATGGGCTGTGTGTTGCTGTGACCCTGGAAATTATGCCACCTGCCTTCATGGTAGACAGGATTCAGTGGAACTTCCAGACGAAGCGGACAAGAAAGAAGGCGTGATGATCAACATCTGAAATGTTGGCAGGGGAACATACTATAAATAGCAGTTGAGCATTGTCATAGCTAGTCCCAGAATATGAGCCCCTCAGGTTGGAAGGTACTTGAAATATTACACCTGAGGAAGACCTGCCTCTTCACAGTAAAGCCCACCCACTTCCATCATGCTGATTCCAGCTCGTAGTGACAGGGTTCCCAAAGCTGTGGATTTTAATCTGGAGCGAATAGTCTCATTTTCTCCTTTGGTGAGTTTGAACCACTGATCTTGTGGTTAGCAGCCCCTGCTTACTTGACAGCACCACTAGGGCTCCTCCCACACAGTAGAGTCAAGCGTAATGACATGGATGAAGTAAAGCTTCACTTGCTGACTGGGTATGGCTTAAAAACGAGAAGATATGTTAATAACATCCACTAGTAATTGGAACATGGGATGTACAAAGAATGAATCTAGGAAAATTGGAAGTTGTCAGAGATGCATTATAGGGCAAGTTCATTGCAAAAGATGCTGTCATTTTGATGGCTAAAGAGATCCTGACCCAAGTTATGGTATTTTGGATCACCATTGTAAGGATGGGAAAGCAAACTGATGAATCAGAACAAAGATTAATTGATGCCTTTGAATTGTAGTGTGACATACAATATTGAGGAAGTATCGTTACAATGCTCCTTAAGGAGAGGATGGCAAGAGTTCATTTCATGGCCGTTTGGTCATGTTATCAAGGAGCTCTGGTGGAGTAGTGGTTACACGTTGGGTTAGCACTTCAAAACCACCAAGGGAGAACGACAAGGCTCTCTACTCCTTTAAGGAGTTACTGTCTCAGAAACCCTCAGGGGCAATTCTACCCTGTCCTATCAGTCTCTGTGAGTCAGCACCAACTTGAAGGCAGTGAGGAGGGGGGCGTCATGCCATGAGAAGGTCCAGCCCCTGGTAAAAGACATCACACGTTCTTCCTTTCACATTTGGGAGACCCCATTGCTGTTGAGGTCATGGATGCTGTTGGCACATCGTTTGCTAAATGTTTAGTTACACGTGTCTCTTGTGTCCCCCCCCCCCCCCATGGTAGAAAGGTACATGAGAGGTGGAAAGTAGCTGGAATGCCGATTGTGAAACCACAGAGCTGCTGCAGTTTCAGCTCTGCTCTGGTAGCACAGCGGTCCAGCGCTGGGATGCTAACGGAAAGGTCAACAGTTTGAACTCAGTAGCCAGATTTCAGGAGAAAGATGTGGCAGTGCGCTTCTGTAAAGATTGTAGCCTTGGAAGCTCTGTGGGAAGTTCTGATCTGCTCCGCAGAGTCACGATGAGTCAGAATTGATTCCACAGCAGTGGTTTTTGTAAGTGTGTGTGTGTGTGTGTCTGCTTTATTACTGACTTGTTTTTTGACTGACTAGTCATTCCTGCAGAGATAAAGATTGTTTTAGCCCATACAACAAAGGACAGAGCATTTTTTAGACCTCATCGCCTACTAGGATTTGACCTGACACTTGGTTCTTCCAAGTGTTTTCTCACTCATTTGAATGACTTTTACTAATGATACAGATACCTTTTTAATTTGGAGCATTAATTTCAGCAATGGATTTATGTATTGGTTAGGAAAGCTCTGATTTTGAAGAGGGTCAGTTGGTGCAAAGACATGGTTCTATGTGTGTTCTTCTCTCGGTTTTAATGGGAAAGACATTTCACATTTACATGCTATTCTGAAGATTTAGTGAATATTTGCTTTCAGATGGCTATGTTTTTTATTACACTTGGCAAATCTGATGAATTTAGGGCAAAAAAAATCTATAACATCGAAAAATGTGCTGCAGCCTGTAGTTCTGGTAAAATATGTTCTAAATAACTATCACAAATCTAAGAGTATGCCAATTTATATGTCCAGAAGAGTTGCGCCTAAAACAAATTTCATAACAAATTTCAATTTTGTCTTATTAGATGAGACTTGGCTAAGGTTTTTCAGAGCAGATGGCCAAGGTTAGCAATTTCTTTTCTTTTCTTTCTTTCTAGTTTTTTTTGAAACATTGCAATTCTTTATATACTGGTTGCTGTAGTTCTCTAGTGCTATGATAACAGAAATCGAATGAGTTTAACAAACGGACATTTGTTTTCTCATCATTTAAAAGGCTAGAACCCAGTCAATTGCCAACTCCCGTGGGAGGCTTTATCTCTGTGTCTACTCCAGAGGAAGATCTTTGTCTCCTTGCAGCATCCTTGATGATGCCCTTGTGTCTTGTCATCCATCTTTCCCTGAGTCTCGGAGGTTCTTAGTGTAGGGACCCCGGGTCCTAGGGACCTGCTTTGTTCCTGCTCTTCTTTTTGGGTATTAGTGAGGTCCCTCTTCTCTCTGCTCACTTCTCTATCCTTTTAGCTCTTGCCAGTTAAAAGACACGTCTCAAGTGAGGCTGTGGCCAAAGTAATGGTACAGACTTTTGTAAAGATGGTGACCAGTAAGGGTAGGACTTGAGGCACAGCCTCTGATAAGCCTGTGACCCATGCAGCAACCCTTACTAATCCCACCTTTTTAATCTAAAGCCGTAGCATTAACAGACGATTGCATCAGGTCACAAAGTGCAAGACAGCCACACCCTACAGGGACACATGGCCCAGCCAAATGGGCACTGACTTTGGAGGGGGGCAGGATGGAATTCACTCTGTGATGAGTTTTTAAATAAATGCCCTATTTGGGAAACAATATTGGAGCAGTTATTACAAAGCAGGAAAAGTTGGTATAACGTTCACCAAAAATATAAGTAATTCTTATGTTATGGGATATGCATCTAAAAATTGAGGGATCTGGAGGGAAGGAAAGTTGACAGAGGGAGAGGTGGGATTTCGGAAGGAAATTATTTAAGTTTGGTCAACACAGAATGCTGTTTATCATCCCACTGGCTAGGAACATCATGAGAATGTTCTTGTCTTGCAGCCAATGGGTGTTTATAATGAAATCTCATGTATTTAACCCAGGAATTTTGCCTTTATAGATATTGTTTTTAATTTCCATATCTTAAAACCCACAGGAAAGTGCCATTATGAATTTACCAGTTACATTGTAAAAGTTGGCAGAAATCATCCAATAAGAATATGCCTTTGCAGCTGAGGAAAAGTGGTTTTCATAGAACCCAAGTTCACCTGAATATTCCAAAGGATACCTTAGTAATTCATTTGCAAATTAAAGCACACATATTCTTTTGAACGACAAATATTGCTGTCATCCGTAAGAAACACTTATTGAGAGTCTCATAATCAAATCCTAACACGGTGTCGGGCCCTATGCAAGAGACCGAAACACTGGTGCTTTGGGGGCCTCCCAGTGGAATTAGTGCATTTGCATTGTGGTGCTGGAGAAGAATATTGAAAGTAACATGGACTGCCAAAAGGACAAACACCTCTGTCTTGGAAGAAGTACAGCCAGAATGTTCCCTAGAGGCAAGGATGGGGAGACATGATTTTAGATGCTTTGGATGTGTTCTCAGGAGAGAGCAGTCCTACAGAAGGCTATCATGCTTGGTCAAGTGGAGGGGCAGCACAAAGAGGAAGGCCCTCCACCATTTGAGTTGACATCTTGGCTGCCCCAATGAGTCAGGCATAGGAACAATTGTGGGGTGCCTCATGACTGGGCAGTGCTTTGTTCTGTTGTGCATAGTGCTAGAACTTACATAATGGCACCTAACAACCACAATGGAATTGGAGAGTCATCATGCCTGGGAGCTACCCAGAGTGTAGTGGTGGAAGCCCTCCTGAGACAAGCTTCCCCTCAGCTACATCCACCAGGTTGGGCCCAATCATTAGTGGTTGCTCAGTAACTCTTAGTTCCTTCTTCTCCTACTTCCCAAGTTTTCCTTTCATCATCATCAATTCATCATCATCGTCACCACTGTTATTTTGTATCTCAGGTGAGGTTTGTGGGATGCTCTGGTCCATTCCTGGCCCACTGTCAACATTGGTCCAAGCTTGACTCTCTATTGATCTGCTTCTTCATTTTCTGTTGTGCTTCACTGGCCTCCGGGAATTTGAGGAGCATTTAACCCTGGTCTCACTAGGGGCCATCCAATTATTTTTAATGATCAGTTTCTTTATATGTCCAACCTGTGAACATCTGTAAGGGAATATCCTCAGCAGATTATACCCTGTCATATTCTTTGTCTCACTCACTGGCATGGAGTCAGTTCTGACTCACAGTGACCATATAAGATAGGGTCAAACTGGCCCTCTGGGTTTCTGAGACTGTACATCTTGGCAGGAGTAAAGAGTCTCAGCTTTCTCTGGCAGTGTGGCTGGTGGTTCCGTATTGCCGACTTTGGGTTATCTGCCCACCACGTACCTCACTGTGTCACCAGTGCTTTTGGACACATAGTACATGGGATGTCATAATGATAAGGTCACCCAAGCCCACAGCAGATATTGATGAGCACAGTCCCTTGTCACTCAATAGGTTATAATTTGGGGACTACATACATAGGGTGTTCTCTTGGGTCTATAGCTTATCTGGCTTTGTGTAGGCCCTCGTGCCTTCCTCATTTGCATATATGCTGAATATATTAATGATTCTACTCATTGAGGAACAAGAGCAGGGAGGGTGTGTAGTAACTCCTTTACCCAATCCACTGGCCTATTGACTACATATGTACAACTTTGAAAACAATTAAGCTACTGATAGATTCATTGAATAAGTTTCCCTACCCAATAGATTTGAGAACGTGTTGATTGAAAAATACATTTACAAGACCACACATCCTTCACTCAGTGTGGGAATGGGGAAAGGATAGAGAGGGGTCAGGTGCTCATCTGGAGCTGCCTGTTGAGCACACCGGACACTCTCTGCTCACTTTATTGTTAACAGCTATTCGGAGGAGTTAGATTAAGGCTTGTTGTGGACTGTGAGAAAACAGTTGTCTGATAGTTATATCAATCTGCAGCCCTGGATCATGCGGAATGTTGACACATCCTACTGATTGCTGTGGATGGATGTGGCACAGAGCTGTGCCCACGTGGAGTCCGGTGGCACAACAGGGAAGTGTTCTCCTGATGGAGAATGGTCAGATTTAGCTTTTAAATCAGGAAATTGATGGTAGAAACTTACCTTCAACCCTCAGGGGTGTTGGCCTTGTCATGCCTCCTCCACCCACAGCTACACTGAGCAGTGATGGTGGCTGACCCCATCCTTGTGGCTTCCTGACTCAGGGGTTCCCCAACCTTCATGCTAAGATATCTGAAGAAGCACTGCTGAACAGAGCACAGCCTTACTCTGAGGGACACCTGTGCCAGGCGAGAGCATGGCTGAAACAGGCTCCTCCCACAATTCCGCTCTGCAGTGAGGGTTTGCAGATTCACAGGGAATGTTTTACAGATGATCCACAAGGAAGACCCGGCTCCGTGCTCTCTCCCGGAGTTCGTAGGCCGTAGCAGCTCGGGCTCAAAGAGGCCTGCCCGGTGGCATCACAGAGTTCCTCTGATCTGCGGGCAGAGGAATGCAGAGCCTGCCTCTGTTAGAGACACCTCCAAGCCAGAAGGGCGGAATCTGATCTCCAAGCAGGAGTCCTGCTGGTGTTGTTCCCGGTGGTCAGAGGCACTCAGAGATCGGAAGGCACTCTGTCTAGTGTTTTCATTCACGATGCCTGGACACGCTCAAAGAGAAGTGAAGGACACCTCGGGACCAGTGGGCACTGATGAGGCCCGGGGTCAAGGTACCAGGGAGCTGCAGGAACATGGTGTGGTCTTCATTTTTAATGTTGGCAGCTGCCACTGAGATCTCAGTGCCCCAGTGCAGAACACTCTGTTTAATTTGTTTTCTTTATTAACTGCGCCGCCAAATGGCCGTCTTCTTGCTGAGGGTTGAAAGCGCTCAGAGAACTCACCTCCGTTTCGCTTGCCCTTAATTATAGCAGAGTTCTTTGGAATGATGGCCTGAAGCCATTTTCCAAAAGACCGTCATTCAGCCATTTTCTAAGGACTGTTCTTTACTGTGAGATGCCGCTGATGGACAGCAGGAGGGACCTGAGTTTCCCGGTCTGTTCTTCAATTTGACCCACGAAGGCCCAGTTCCACCAGACTCTTTTCCACTTGCCAGTAGATTTATAAATTTTATTGTGTCTTAAAATGCATTCTCATTATGTAATCCTGGAGCCATGTTAACAATAAGTGTTAGGCACAAACTTATGCTATAATCATCACTGACATTTTAGGGGGGGGCGGGGGGCATGCGGCACAGTGCTTAAGTGAACCGCTGGCAATGGAAAGATGGGAATTTGAACCCACCAGCGGCTTAGTAGGTAAAAGATGAGGCTCCATGCTCCTCCTGTAAAGACTAAAGTCTTGGAAACTGTGCAGAAAATCCTACTTTGTTCTATAGGCTCACTAGGAATTAAAACCGACTTGTTGGCAGCAGGTAGCATTTCAGTGCCCAGCTACACGCTTATGTTCAAACACAGATTTTTAAAAAATCGTTTTATTAGGGGCTCATCACAATCCATACATACATTTTATCACAATCTCTTATCACAATCCATACATACATCAATTGTGTAAAGCACATTTGTACATCCATGCCCTCATCATTCTCAAAACATTTGCTCTCCACCCAAGCCCCTGGCATCAGCTCCTCATTTTTCCCCTCCCTCCCCGCTCCCCCCCATGAACTCTTGATAATTTATAAATTATTTTTTGTCATATCTTACACTGTCTGACATCTCCCTTCACCCACTTTTCTGTTGTCCATCCCCCAGGGAGTAGGTTATATGTAGATCCTTGTACTTGGTTCCCCCTTTCCACCCCACCCTCCTTTGACCCTTCCAGTATCGCCACTCACACCACTGGTCCTGAAGGGATCATCCACCCTGGATTCCCTGTGTCAAATACAGATTTTTAATTAGCTTTGTTTTTCTTAATAATTCCAACTAGCTGCTCCTCACCACTTTTCTGTGAGTTTGTCATGCTATAGTGGGTTGCGTGTAACTAAGGTGCACCTTAGTAACACCTGACCCAAGCCATGGCCTCTTCAGTAGCCTCGGATGCATGTAGGAGTGGGACATTGACTAGGGGAGACCTGAGAAGAACCATTGCTTTTCCTTCATGGTGCCGAGAAAGGAAAGTGTAAGTACCGTAGACTGTCAGAAGAACAAACGAATCTGCCATGGGAGAAGGAAGCCAGAATGCCCCCCAGAAGCAAGGATGGCAAGATGTTGGTATCCAAGAGAGAACGCTCCCTGGAGAAGGAGGTTGTGGTCGATAAAGTGGAAGGGCAGTTAAAAGAGGGAGGACCTCCATGAGGTGGATTGATGGCCACAGTGGCGGCAGCAGTGGCTCAGACATAACTTCCTTTGTGAGGCTGGCGCGGGACTGGGCAGTGTTCTGTTCTGCTGTGCATCGAGTTGCTATGAGGACAAACCAACTTGAGCGGACATGAGGACAACTAACGATTCCTTCAAAGTTTACTCTTGTCCCTTGGAATTTTCTAGCGGCCTAATGGCCTGTGGAGGTGATATGTTCTCTCTCAGCGTTACTTTGTTGCTTTGCTGGTGATTTATTGGTGATATGCACATTCTCACCCTGTTGTGTGTCCGTGAGTATGACTGCACATAGTGACCCACTTAATAGGGGAGTGTGTGTGCACGTGTGTGAGAGAGAGCGAGAGAGACAGACAGACAATTTAATCAATGAACATTTCCACTCAATGGCAACCTTATGCATGTCAGAGTAGAACTGAGCTTCGCAGGGCCTTCAGTGGCTGACATTTGGGAAGTGGATTGGCCTTTTCTCAGGGTCTCCCCTAGAGATGGGTTTCCAGCCTTTGGGTTGGGAACCACGCATGTTAACCATTTGCAGGGATTTCTTAACTTCACTGGATCAGAGACTCTCACTGGTCTAGACATTCCTCTCGTCTATAAAGTGAGAAAGGAGTCATTCTTTCCTTTGTAATGGACGATCTTCTGCTGATGCTACCGTTTATGGGATAAATAAAGCCACATGGACCCCACTCTGTCTCGGGCTTCAGAACCCTCTTTAGTATAAAAGAGTCGGCCGTCTTGCCTCTAGCAGCCACTCTTTCTTTTTATTGTGTTCTGGAGTCTTCTTGAGCACAGAATTTTGGGCTTGAAAGTGAAGATGCTGTGCCCACGCCTATGTCCCCCCAAACAGACAACCGGGCTCCTTTTGTTACTTCTTTGGAGCCTGAAGACCTGAACACATGTTGTAAACCACGCTGGCTCCTGCAGCTCCTGTGCTGAGGCCGTGGGGTTTTCTAATTGATAAGGGGGGCGATGAGAATGGGTTCTGATGCTGTGTGCCCAGAGGATCCTCTCACTCACTCACTCACTCACTCACTCACTCACTACTCACTCACTCACTCACTCACTCACTCCTCACTCACTCACTCCTCACGCACTCCTCACTCACTCACTCACGGTCATCCACTCATGGACAGGGTACAATGACCCCAGTAGGTTTGCGAGATTGTAACTTTTTATAGGAGTAGAAAGCCTTATCTTTCTCTCATCCTACTGACTGTTACTTACAAAATCATACATAGCCTAGAGCCAACCTCCAAGTTAAATAGCTCACACATGCATGTCTATAAAGGCTGAATGCAGAGGGCATACAGACTGGTTTCAGGAGCAGTATTTGGGGACAAAATTCCTCCCGAGAGGCTTAGCAGTAGGTATTTAGTGAGCTTCATGTCAAAACCAGCCTGTGGGTTGGTCTCTAAGATGTTAGTGGCAGTTGTATCCTTGATGTTTGCCTGGATGTTTTCCTGGTTTGCTGCCTGGCAGAAGTGCCCACCTTGTCATTGGCATTCACAAAGGTGGGCCGAAGCTTCCCTGCTGTGATACTTATGTGGGTGGGGGACCAGAGGCCTGCCCTCCTGACACTCTGGCTCCACACTCTGCCCTAGCTGATGTCCCTGAGCTTGGGAATCAGGGTTCCCATGGAACCTTGCAGGCGATGCTTCACACTTGGAGTGACAAGACTTTGGGGAACGATCTTGGGTTGGCTGGCCCACCTTCCCTATAAACATTTTACTACATGCGGCATTTTTGAGAATCAATGCATAAAACCCAACCACCCCCACTGGCATTGAGCTGATTCCAATGCATAGTTATCCTGTAAGACAGAGTAGAACTGCCCTTTGGGGATACAGTGGCTGTAAGTCTATACCAATAAGCCACTTCTCCACCATGATCCATCCCTTATTCTGAGTATGCTGTTGTTGTTTAGTGCTCTCCAGTCACGTCTGACTTATGTACAGCAGAACTGAACACTGGTGTCCTGATCCAGGGCCTGGTCTCCGAGGAACACAGCTCTTAAGTACATGGGGCAGCCTGGCCATCCTGGCTTCCAAGGAATATTCTGGCAGTACTTCTTCCAAGACAGATTTGTTTGTTCTGCTGGCAGCCCATAGTACTTCTAATAGCCTTGACCAGCACTGTCATGCGAATGCATCAGCTCTTCATTGGCCTTCTTTGTTCACTGTCCAACATTGATCCCATACATTGGAGGTGGTCCCATACATTGGAGGTGGTCCCATACATTGGAGGTGGTCCCATGCATTGGAGGTGGCTTGGGTCAGGCACACTTTAGTCTTCAAAGTGACGTTCTCCTTTGTCAGCATGTTAAAGAGGTGTGGTGCAACAGATTTGCCCAATGGAATATTCTTTGATTAAGTGCCTAAATCAGGCTTCCCTGGGTGACAAAAATGGTTAAGCAACAGCCTATGAATCAAAAAGTAGACAGTTCAAACCCACTCAGAGATGCCTCTGATTAAATCCTGCCCACTGGCTTCCGGGGTGGTGGGTGGTGGTGGTGGTGCTCTCACAGCTTGGAATTCATAAAGAGCTGTTGTGCCCGGCACACTTGGGCTTTCCCTGAGTAGGAATCTACCTGTCAGTAATCAACAACAAAACAACAACAGTTGAAGTCAAGATATATTTCTCTAAATTAATAGCATATTTAGTGAATACCAGAGAACTGGTTCAAGTTGATTCCAACTCATGTGCCCCCAAGGGTACAAAGCAGAAGAAACAGCTGCAAAAAGTCACTTATACTAGGAACTTGGAATGTATGAAGTGTGGATCTAGGAAAATGGGAAGTCTTCAAAAATGAAATGGAACACATAAAGATCGATAACCTGCATGTGGTGAGCTGAAGTGGACATGCATTAGCCTTTTCTAATGAGAAAGACATATGCTTTCCTCTGCTGGGAATGAAATAATCAAGAGGAATGACGTTGCATTTATTGTCAAAAAGAATATTTCAAGATCTATTTTTAAGGACAACCCTGTTTGTGATGGGATTGTATCTACACACATTTTAGGAAATGCAATAACTACAGCTCCTATTCAAATTTATGCACTAGCCACTAAAGCTACTGATTAAGATATGGAGGAATTCTACCAATGTCATCAGTCTGAACTTTCTCACACATGGGAATCAAGATCCACAGGTAATTATTGGCAATTGGAATGCAAAATTTGGAAACAGAGGGAGAAATAGCAGTTGGAGAATACACTATTGGTGACAGAAACAGTGCTTGAGATCACATAATAGAATTTTGCAAGACCAACGACTTGTTTCTAACAAATGTCTTTCTTCAAAAGCCCAAAAGGTGACTTCTCCAGATGGAATACACAGAAATCAAATTAATTACAATTGTGGGATGAGACAATGAGACAATGCGCAATATCAGCAACCAGGCGAGGATCTGACTGTGGAACCAACCAGCAATTGCTCATTCGTAAGTTTTGGTTTATGCTGAAGAACATTGAAACAAGTCCATGAGTGCCCACATACAACCTTCAGTCTATCTCACCTAAATTTTGAGGTGATTTTAAGAACATATTGGCTGTATTGAGCACTAATGACAGAAGATTTGGTGGTTTTCAGAAGGACATCAAGAACATCATTCATGAAGAAAACAAAGGTCATTAAAAAGACAGGAAAGAAATTAAAGAAAAAAACAACCATGTTAGAATAGGTTCTTGAGGACCTAATGCCGGGGATTTAAGTGGAGAGAAAATGATTTGAGAATGATGAGGGCAATGAATGTGCAAATGCGCTTTACACAATTGATGTGTGTATGGATTGTGATAAGAGTTGTATGAGCCCCTAATAAAGTGATTAAAAAAAAGAATAGGTTCTTAAAGTTGTTCTTAATAGAGTAGCTAAAGCAAATGGAAGAAATGATGAAATCAAAGCGCAGCTAAGGACATTTCAAAGGGCAGCTCAAGGAGACAAAGAAAAATATAAGGAAATGTGCAAAGCTTAGAGTCAAAAAATCCAAAGCAGGAGAACACACTCAACCTGTATTGAATGGAAGAGCACTTCCAAAGAAAGGTGGCCCATATCAGATTATGGAGTGATAGCATTGATAGCACATGCAAGGCCATGTCTGCTGAAGATCATCCAACAACACGTACAGCAATATATTGAGAGGAGGCTACCAGAGGTTCCGGTCAGATGCAGAACAGGACGTGGAACAAGGGATGTCATTGCTGATGTCAGATGAATCTTGGCTGAAAGCGGAGAACACCAGAAAGAGGTTTACATTTTTTAGTCACTATCTATGCAAAGGCATTTGACTGTGTGGATCATAACAAACTATGGATGAGAAGAATGGGAATCCTAGAATACGTAATTGTGGTAATGTAGAACCTATACATAGAAGAAGAGGCAGCTGTTTTTCTTTCTTTTATTTTTTTAAAAGTCCTTTTATTGAGGGCTCATACAGCTCTTATCACCATACATACATGCATCCATTGTGTCAAGCACAGTTGTACATTTGTTGCTATCATCATTTCAAAACATGTTCTTTGTACTTGAGCCCTTGGTATCAGCTCCTCATTTTTTTGTTCTCCCTCCTCCCTCCCTCACAAACCCTTGATAATTTATAAATTATTAGTACATACTCTGGTCTAGCTGGATTTGTAAGGTAGAATTGGGATCATGACAGTGTGAGAGGGGGACGCATTAAAGAACTAGAGGAAAGTTGTATGTTTCCTCGGTGCTATCCTGCATCCTGACTGGCTCATCTCTTTCTTGTGACAGTTCTGTAAGGGAATTGTCTATAGATGGATGGGCTTTGGGTCTCCACTTTGCACTCCTCCTCATTCACATTGATATGATTATTTGTTTTGGGTCTTTGATGCCTGAAACCTCGTCCCATCGACACCTCATGGTCATATAGGCTGGTGTGCTTCTTCCATGTGGACTTTGTTGCTTCTCAGCTAGATGGCTACTTGTTTGTTTGTTTTTAAGCCTTTAAGACCCCAGACACTATATCTTTTCATAGCCGGGTATCCTCAGCTTTCTTCCCCACATTAGCTATGCACCTATTTTGTCTTCAGTGATTGTGTTAGAAAGGTGAGCATCACAGAATGCTGGGTTATTAGAATAAAGTGTTCCTGCATTAAGGGAGTAGGTGAGTGGGGGCCCAATATCTGCTACCTTGATACTTAACATATAAATATATGTACATAGATCTATTTTCCCATCATCATATATAAATATATTTATATATGTACATGTCTGTATTTAGACCTCTATAAATGCCCTTTGCCTCCTAGTTATTTCCTCTTACTTTCCTCTTGTCCTACTATCATGTTCGGCCATCATTCGGGTTTCAATAAATCCTCTTGGTTACATTGCCCTTGACCAAGCCCTCCTCAGTATTCTACACCCTCCTCACACTTGATTTTACATTATTTGTTGTTCCCTTGCCCTTGGGTTTGTTAACACCCACTTCCTTCCCCCCAGCTCCCCTTACTACTGTGTCCCCCTGGAACCATTGGTCCCATTGTTTTCCCCTCCGATTTGTTTATCCCACCTATCTTATCTAGATAGACATGCAGTAATAAGCACAAAAACAGGACAGAACAAAGCAAAACAACAACAACAAAAACAAAACAGCAAAAACAACAACAAAAAACCCAACAACAACAACAACAACAAAAGCCTATTAATAGTTCCAGGTCTGTTTGTTGAAGGGTTTTCTGGTGCCATGCCCTGGCCTCAAAGTGTGTTTTTGGTATTCCTCAGGGACTTCATTGCTTTGCTCCCCTTGCTGCTCTGTTGCATGCCCTTAGTGTTTTACCCCTGTGTGGTGGAGTCAGATCAGACACAATTCCCGCACTGTGCCTCCAGTGTTGTCCCTCATAGTAATATGGGTCAGTGAGGGATGTCTTGTCTCATGGTGGGGCTGGTCTTATGGTCCTCTCTGTGCATTGGCTGCTCCGAGCAGGAATATCATTCTTGGGACTTGCTGGGCCAGGATGTGTTCCACTCTCTCTCCTCTCTTTGTTTGCTTTTGTGTGCTCTGATCAGATGTGAGAGGCAGTTATTCTGATAGACCAAGGAAATACTTAATGGTTTAAAATCAGGAAAAGTATGGATCAAGGCTATATCCTTTGTCATGTTTATTTATTTAATCCATATGCTGAGATAATCATGTGAGAAGCTGAACCATATGAAGAAGGATATGGCACAAGGATTAGAGGGAAACCTAGAATGTGCAGATGACTCAGCCGTGCTTGCTGAAAGAGTAGAGAACTTGAAGCACTTATTGGTGAAAGTAAAAGATTGCAGATTTTAGTATGAATTGCAACACAATGTAAAAACAAAAAATCCTCACAACTGGACCGATAGACAAAATCCCGACATACTAAAAACATGTTTGAGGTTGTCGAGAAATTAATTTTGCTTGGACCCACAGTCAGTGCTTATGGAAGTAGCGATTAAAGAATGAAGCAACGTGTTGCATTGGACAAATCTGCTTCACAAGGCTTTTCTGAGGTGTTAAATGTCACCTGTCACTTGGAGTGCTATTGAACTGTCTCAAGAAAGGTATTGTCACTCACTATGGCATTTTCTGTCGTATGTGAAAGCTGAACAATGGGAGTTTACAGAAGAGTGGAGGGAATCCAAGATAGATAAACCCCTCAGGGTCAACAAGGAGAGTAGAGATACCAGGAGGATTACAGGAGGATGGGGGCGAGAAAGGGGGAAATCGATCACAAGGATCAACTAGAACCCCTTCCGAGGGTGACGAATAACAGAATAGTGGGTGCGGGGTGATGGAGGACAATGTAAGATATGGAAAAAAATAATCTATAACATCAAGGATTCGTTAGGGAAGGCGGGTGGGGGAGGGAGAGGGCAGAAATGGGGAGCTGATATCAGGGGTTCAAGTGGGAAGAGAATACTTTGAAAACGATGATGACGGCATATGTGCAAATGTGCTTGACCCGTTGTTTTATGTTCAACCCATGGTCATAGAATACCTACTATGTGTCAGGTATTTTTACATGTGCTATGAACTAACTGAGGAAACAAAGCAATACAGTAAACAAAAATCTGAGTCTTCATGGCCATTAGGGTTTGTGGGAAACTTGGGGAATAAACTAAAGATCTATAGTGTATAACATGGATAAGTTGTTGGAGAAATATTGATCAAGATAGTGGAAAACAGTGGGGTGTAATTGTTATATGAGACAGAATGGAAGGACAGATGGAGGGCTTAGCATTTGCTGAAGGGTTTATGTGAATTATGAGATACAGGTTACAAGGATGATTCACAAAATGTGGATTTTCTTCCAACTTATTATTATAGTGGAACCTTGCATAGCAAAATAGATACCTCTTTACTAATTTCTACATGTACAATTGAGTAAGTCACTCAATTACATACTTCAAGCTGGGCAGTTAGTTGCTTATTTTAACTTCATTTCACCAATGTTAACTTCATGTCCTCTGAGCAGAAACCCACCCTTTCTCTCCCTTCCACTGTTGGTGGCTTCCACGTGTTAGCTTAGCTTATGTACGTGAGAGGATACAATTCTTCCCTTTTGCAAATGAGGTATTTCACTCAACATGGTGTTTTTTAGCTTTATCTGTGATAGGTAGTGGCCTGCATTGGGATGTTATTTCTTTGGCTGAGACAAAGGTGCGTATTTTGAGCATTAATTCATTAATTAATTAGCCTCCCAAATGGGAAAAAGAGTTGTGTTGCTTACTAGGATAAAAAAGAGTGGGAGAATGGCAAATTGGATTTGATTTTTGGTAGGACATTGAGAATTCTATTTTGGACAGTTCCTTTTCAGAAGCCCAATAGGTTTTCCATTGGGCTGGCATGAATGATATAAAATGAGATCAATTCCAAGTCATCAGAATTTTGGTGGTTTTAGAATCATGGACCTCGTACGATATTAAACACAGACCATGGGCAAGTGCTTTGTCTTGGACACCCATCATTTGTCCAGCTGCCCAGCTCCTTTCCAGAAATACTCTGTGGTGTGTAACCTCCAGAGAGAGACCCTAGCCATCTTCCCTGGTGGAATCCATGTGTCTTTTCTTCCTAGTTCTGCTACTCCAGTGAAGGTGAGAAAGTGGGCTTCTCTGATTGGAAGCATCACCTCAGGAGTTTGAGATTTGAGTCACTGATGCCTCAAATGGGAACCAGTTGGCTATGACAACCTGGACAGTGTCCAGAAGACCTGAGCCATTCTGAGGCACGAACTTGTCTGTGGCCCCCGCTGGCTCTTCTGGTATTCCTTTCTGCTCATTCTGATGGTCTTCACATCTGGGAGCGTCTGTGGGGTCTCAGCATCTTCCCATTGCATTGCCTTCAGGCAGTAAGCAATGTGCATCAGCTTTTCTGGGTGCCCGCACCCCATGGCTACAACAATGGACTCAAACAGAGAATAGTTGTGAAGCTGGCACCATACCAAGCAGTGTTTTCTTCTCTTGTACATAGAATTTTTATAGTCATAACTGACATGATGGCATCTATCAGCCAACCACAACATTCGATAACTGAGTTGTGAGTCTGCAAGACATAGGCAGATGGTTTGGAGGAATTTTAGTAACTAATAGGCAGATTTAATGTCATATGTTTAATACATGGCAAGTTGGTAGGAGGAATAAACATCTATTTTGGAAAAAGTACAGCCAAAATACTCCTTGGGAGGGAGGGAATGTAATTTGAAGGGGTGAGCTCCTGGGAGAGGACACCATGCTTTATAAAATAGAGGGTCATCAAGAAAGAGGAAGACCCTTGGCAAGACGGATTGCCACTGTCACTGGGACAGTGCACCCAGACATGGTGCCCGTGCGACTGATGCAGGCCCAGGCAATGCTTGGTTCAGTTGAACAGTCACGATGAGTCAGAACCAGCTGGACTTCATCTGATGACAACACACCAACCGCTAGAATGTAGAGTCCCAAGTGGTGTGAAGGATCCATCCTGTGGTTTGTTCTAAAGGCTGACTGCTCAAGTTCACGAGAAATGTCTTGGAAGAAAGGTATGGCAACCTCCTGAAAAGCTAACCCTTGGAAACCCCTCGGGGCCAAGTTCTATTCTGTGCACATGAGTGCCATGAGCTAGAACAGGCTTGATGGCAACTAATAACAACAACAGGTTCAAACAAACAAACAAACAAAACCTTGAATTTGAAACCAACGCCTTTCTGATGTCTCCTGCCTCTCCGGCAGAGCACAGAGCATCCCTCTGTGGAAGAAGACACCTCAAGGGAGCAACTCATTTCTGAGTGATTTGAAAAACTCTCAGGACTTCCCCACCTGGGTCACAGTTTGGTTGAGTTCCTGAGATGGTTCTGAATTTGAGAGAAATGGTCTGGCCTTCAGGATAGCATCAGGTTGCTTCCCCAGTCAGTTCTTCTGAAGGTGGAAGGACATAATGACTTTCTCTTGGAAAGATTCATTTGTGAAGCACGACAAATTGGATAAGCAGGTGTCTCCTATGAATGGGACCAGCTGTGTGTGAAATGAACAAAAAGAGCGAACAAGGAGAAGGGTACTTGACTCAAGGTGAAAAATAAGAAAACGCTTTGGACAAGGGTATGGAATTGATTAAAATATGAGGTGAAGCCAGAATTGATAGTGATCTGGGTAAGTGGTGAGATAAAGCACGTGCACCTGAAAAGTGTGATCCCTTTAAGATAGAGCATGTGTCCTGTTATGGGACGAACTATATTTTCAATTGAGAGCTAACGTAGCTAAGAAGAAGGGGAAGGAAAACACAAAGCAAGACCAGCAATGCAGTTGGAGTGAAAGAGAGTGATGCTGGTGGAGCGGGATAGAAGATCAAGTGCACACACATATGTTCAGAAGCAAATTTCGGATCATGTGTGTCTTCAGAGTGAAAAGGAAGATGCGCCTGAGTATGTGAGTGTGTGGGCCTGGGGGCCCTGGCTCAGCATCCACGGGTTAATACTACCTATGTATTTGCTGAGGGGAAGGGAACAGATTCTAAAGTAGCTCTGCTTCTTCGGTGCATCCAGACTCAGACCTTCCTTAGGAGTGAGGATTCTTTAGAAGGAAACCATTACTTTGGGGAAACTCATCACCTTTTTGAAGCCTATTTTAAATCACATAGTATGTCAACTCTACCTCAATGGCACGCGCACACTGCACTTCAGCAAGAGATGACCATTTATTTCCACAATGAGTGTTTAGGATATTGTATTCCCCACCTTTCTCTGCCTATATAACCTCTTCTCTAAATAAAATATCGATTAGGCCGGGGCAGGATAGAGGAAAGACTTTTAAGACAACTCACTGCTATCGAGTCCATGCCCATCCATCCCGACATCCAGGACAGAAGAGAACTGCCCCTGTGGGTTTCTGAGACTGTAACTGTATGGGGAGGAGAAAGCCTGTCTTTCTCATGAGAAGTGAGTGTTGGGTTCAGACTGCTGACCTCCTGGTTATCAGCCCAACTCCCATAAGCCAGTATGCCTTCAGGATTCCCCTCCATGTAGGAGCCACGTAAAAGACACTCACTGGTTTATACACATGACAGTCTGATTTCTAATTCCACAAGCAGGGGACCCACTTCATGGACTGATAATGATAAGATGAATGAGTAGAGTAAGTAGCACTTACTGAGCATGGACTTGACTTTAAATAATTAACTTAATGACTTCCTCCAGCAAGCTTCTCAGTAATTCTGTGCCCATTTTGTAGAGGAGGAAACGACAGCTCAGAAGTGGCAGAGGCTGAGCTGAAAGGCAGGCAGCCTGAGTGTTTATCACCCCATGCCCCATTCATCTGCCCGTCTGAATAATGCCGGAGGAGGGTTGGGGGAGACTGAGCTAGCATGGAACACACACATATCACAGGTGTCCCCTTTTTAAGTAAAACCCCCTTCATACTGTGCCGCATCTGCAAAACCTAATATTAGTGCCCATTTTGTTTGTTTGTTTTTTAAAAACAGAAACTTGTTGATTTGAATCCATACCATGCAATCCCTCCACTGTTTTACATTAATCACACAACACTTATCCTCATTTTATTTTAACTATAATTCACACCCAACAAATCAGTGTTTTAAACATATTAAGAAGAGTTGTGGACTTATCACCAGTATCAATTTTTAGAACATTTTCTTTTTCTTGTACTCGTTATTATTAGCTCTCTATTTTCCCCCAGCCTCCCTTCCTGAGAAACTACTAATCCAAAAAAATCACTAATCCTGTTTCTGTCTCTATAGATTTACCTAGTCTAGATCTTATATACATACACAACCATAACAATAACAAAATAAAACAGAAAAAACGCAACTGAATAGAAAGCAGAAAATAATTGACACCCCCCCCCCCATTTAAAAGATAAGCTGGAACAAATTAAAGATGGGTCACAAGGGAGAACAAATAATAAGATATGAAATGTTCACATAACTCCATCTGCATTAATCCACTTTTCCACTGCACTCTGTCTGGCAGCAAGGCTATTCACATCCCCAGTCAGAGGGGATTCACAGGAACCTTGCACAGAGACCCTGCAAATGGATTTTGGGCTTTCACCATCATCCATCATCTCCTGCTCAACTCTACTACTGTTCTCTCCCCTAGTTTTGGATTTTATTATTTAAAATCCTTGGTAGCGCCAGCTTTTGTTGAGAGCAAAAAATCCAAAGAAGAGAGAAAAAATCCAAGAAGATTTTTCACTTGAACAACAAAAACAAAAGCAAAAGGCAGAGCTGTAAGTTTTCAGCGCTTGCCTGCCATGCGCCCATTAGGAAGCTGCATGCACAGCACCCACAGCCCAGGAGTAGCGCTGTCCAGTTCCTCCTCTGGGAATTGCTCTCCTCAGCCTCCGGCAGCCAGAGCTCAGCACTGTGTCTGGGAGCAACGCTGCCTGTCATTTGAGGTTTCCTGTGCCCTTTGGCATGAGTCGGCCAGTGATTTTCCAGGTGTGTGAATACTGAGAAAGCTTTCCCATTTAAAGGAATGGCAATTGCTGATTCACTTTTCTCCATTACAGCCGAGGAAAGGTTCATAGGAAGGCTCTATTTGGGACAGTGAGGGAAACCTGCACTCAGTGATAACACAGCTGCAGCCATAAGTCAGACATTACCTCAGGCTATGTCAGAACAATTCAGTCTGATTGCTCCCCTCCCTGTTTATTCTTTAAAAATAATTTTTACAAGTATCAAAATAACTGCCTTTAAATGTCAAGGATCAGTTACACATGCAGCTGCCTGCTGCCATCAAAGGCCGGCCCCAGGAAGGCTGGATCTGTCTGCATGGAGTGGTCACTTCAGATCTTTCTTTACTACAGCGCAGGGGGTTCTCCAGCTCTCACCATGCTGGCTACATCTATTTGACTCATTTTCTGGGTGTTGTGTTCTAGGTGTGGACATTGGTGACCCTGAGACTGTCCACTGATAGGGAGCCGGGACAGGGAAGGTCTCAGGGGCAAGGGGGGTGACAAACTCTTGAGGGGAAGGCAATGCACCACCTGGTGGAAGTGAGCCATCCCGGCTGGGAATTAAAGGTGAATGCCCTGACAGTGGCATGGTGGCTACTCATTGGCCTGTGGTCTGCAAGGATAACAGTTCAAAACCACCAGCTGTTCAGAGGGAGAAAGGCAGGGCTTTCTACTGCGATTAAAAAGTTACAGTCTTGGAAACTCACAGGGGCAGTTCTGTTCTACCCAGTCTTATAGGGTCACTATGTATCAGCACCAGCTTGATAACAGTGAGAGGTGTGGTTTTTGCTTTGCGTTTTTAGATGTTTTTTTCTTTCTTTCCATGTTGGTTTTGTGTGGAGCCCTGACACAGGATGAAGGGACATGTCTGATGTTCTCTTTGCGCTCAGGGAGAAAGCATGGTGCGGGGCATGAGAACAGGAGGCAGAATGAGCTCTGCCCTGTCTTGAACCCATTCCTTCCTGGAGTCTGCACATTCAGAGCCTCAGCTTGTCCTTAGTGTGTCTCTTGGGTACCTGCTCATTTCCCCGGGCAGGTGAGCCTGGCACTCCCTTGGAGGCCCCTTCCTTCATCTCGAGGTCTAGAGATGGGCTGGATGCTGCAGGAGATGCCCCTGACCCCTGGCTCAGCACAGCCCTGACTGTGCTGCAGTGCTGTGGTCAGGTTAAAACAGTGGCAGGCGAGGCCGAGGTCCGTCTAGGGTGCACCTCCACTGTATCTGTGCTCCTTCAGAATGTCTGTGTCCAAGTGTAAAGGAGTTTCAATCCCCAAAGAGTAACCTGCACTTAGAGGAAGTAGAGTGTGGCCAATTCTCCGTATTCACACTGATTCTCTGGAGTCACAGCCCGCATGGAATGAACCCCCACTGCACCCTTGTTCCTGGGTAGTTCCAGGATTCTGTCCATGAGAGTCTCTGTCTCCACACCATCATCGGCTGATCGACGCCTAACCTTGCTTTCAGTGTGCTTCTGTTTGGAGATACCCATCTAAAATATTTCATCAATGCACAGACATTGAATTCATGGCCAGCAGCTCCTTGACCTGTGCAGAAATTCACTGTAACCAGAGAGAACCTTCCCAGGCGACACCAAAGAGTGCACTAACTCAGATCGAATTGCTCAATGCTCGCCTAGTGGCAAAAAATGCATACTACAAAAACCCTGCACAGCAGAGCTTTTTCTGTTTTTTTTTTTTTTTTTTGTGGGGGGGGGGGTATACCCCCCTCATATATATAATATTGGAGACAGCAAGAACTGAAGAGAAGTAGAGGCCAAGAAATGGCAGCAACAGAGGTAGACGAACCAAGAGAGAGCAGGAGATGGTATGGTGGGCTTCCCAGCCTACAGAGTGAGAAAGCGTAATGCCTTTGGATAGAAGACTTGCCTCTGTGTACTTATTGGTGGTACTAATGAGGTTTGTAACACCTAAGCAGGGAAGAGGTCAACCCAAGAGGCTTGAGGGCCAGAGAGAGGCCGGCCTCGGGTGCAGCCAAGAAACTCCCTTGACTGACAACCTATATCCTGAGTCATTCTTGATCCTGAATTGTTTCTCCCACAATCCTGAGTGCTGTCTGTGAGCTCCATTTTGTGAGTTCTATGTTGTCATTGCAATGAATCATCGTACCCAACAGAAGCAGGGAGTGCCACGTGAGGGACGGCTGGTCTCATAATTGGAAAAAAATGTTGGAGAACAGAGGCCTGTCTAATAACAGTCAGCCTGAGGAAATGACTGGCCACCTGACACCACCAAGCCACCCCTTCAGCCCACGAGTGACTCAGAAGACGTGCAAAGAGCAGCTCATAAACTTTAATAAGTTGTTTTATGATGACGACAAACAACAAAAACAACCAAATTCAATGCCGGCGAGTCCATTTGGACGTAGAGCACCCTTACAGGATGGACTAGGACTGCCCTTTAGGGTTCCGAGGCTGTAAATCTGTACGAGAGCAAAAAGCCTCATCATTGATGAAGCCCAAAGAGCCACCTGCTCCACCATCGGGCCCCTAACAGTACAAAGTCAACGTGAACGAGCTGCCTAGAAGATCTCAAAAGGCAGCTCGAGAAAAGAAAACGACACGTTAGAATGAAACGTGCAGGGATCTCGAGCTAAAAACAAACACAAACTGAAAAGCACAAGAAAACAAGTGGGGATAGCATGTCATAAACTGACAAAACTGAAGAAAATGTTCAGGATTTGCATTGCTGTATTAAAAGGTTCTAGGGACACAATGTTGAGCAAATTATGCCAGATCACCAACCTAAAATCAGAGGGGCAGAATATACCAGTTCACTAGATCACTAACAGGGGCTCTTCAGCCCCTGAAGAAGTGGTATCTTCTCAAGAACTCTCTATTTGTATTGGAGGGAGATGTCCAAGATGCACCAAAGGCATTGGTGTAAAACAAAGCTTCTGGAATTGATGCAATACCAATTGAGGTGTTTCCTCAAATGAATACCTTGCTGGTATTCCCTATGTCTCTTCTGTGAGGGGCTGTCCAAATATTTTGCAAGGCTTTGGGTCTCCACTTTGCCTGTGTTTCTTAACATTAGCTTGATTGCTTGTTGTTTTTTTTTGTTTTTATATTCCTCTTTGTTTATTTTTATTTCTTTCTTTTTTTTATTAATCTATTTATTGGGGCTCATACAATTCATCACAATACATACATCAATTGTGTAAAGCACATCTATACATTTGTTGCCCTCATCATTCCCAAAATTCTCTTGCCTCTTGGGTTCCCGGAATCCGCTCATTTTCCTTTTTTATTTTCCCCTCCTCCCCTTCCCTTCCTCCTCCCCTTTCCCCCATGCACCCTTAATAATTTATAAATTATTATTGTATCTTGTTTTTAAACTTCTGATACCTATTCTCATCGACAACTCATGATCACACAGGCTGGTGTGCTTCTTCCATGTGGACTTTGTTGCTTCCCTGCTAGATGGTTGTTTAACTTCAAGCCTTTAAGACCCCAGACTCTATATCTTGTGATAGCCAGGTACCATCAGCTTTCTTCACCACATTTGCATATGCACCCATTTTGTCTTTGTGTCGGGAAGATGAGTGTCATACATTGCCACATTACTAGAATAAACATTCTTGTACCGAGGTCGGCTTTAAGTAGAGGTCCAAAGTCCATCTGCTTCCTTGTTGTATTTACTTACATATACATACATAGATTAGTCCACCTATCTTTATTTAAAATCCTTTTTTAACCTTAGTTGTGTAATCACCAACAATTCTGGAGAGTGCTCCCTCCTCCCTCCCACATCCATTGTTTGCTTCCTCAACTCCCTCATACCCTCCCTATCTCCCACCCCCTACTTGTACCTTCCCTCCAAACCCTTGCGTCAGTTCATATTTCTATGCCTCTACTTCTTATGTATTTCGCAAACTGGAAAACCCAACAGAAACAGTAAAAAACAGAAAAAAAAGTGGTAAGAATTAAATAATAATAATAAAGAGCTAAAAATACAGATAGTGGGTACAAAAGATAAGACCACCGTGAATATCTATAAGGCCAGGGAAGAAAATTGTGTCATGGAATAAGCAAGGAATACTTGCACTAGAATAATCTTCTGAGATCTGCCAGCAACTCAATCGAGCTAGGTGTGCTGTAGATGGGTTTGGGGCTCCCACTGCCCTCTATAGTCGTCTACAAATTGGGTACTCACAATTTAGGCTGTGACCCTTTTCCCTTTGTCATATTTGGATTTTGTTCTTGTCGTCTTTGGATCACACAGGCCGGTGTGCTGCTTCCATGTGGATTTAGTTGTCTCCTCGCTTATATAACTGCTTGCTTGAATACAAGCTTTTAAGATCCCAGACACTAGCACCCTTATCTTCAGTGATCATTTCATGAAGGTGAGTATTGAGCAGGGCTATGATATCAGAACTAGCTGTACTTTGATTGGGGCTAGAGTTCCCTGGGGGCCCATAATCCATCTGCTTGCCCCTGAGATATGCACGACTCAGGCTCATTTTGGCGGCCATATTATGAAAACTTCAAAACCCCATCAGACCAACTACCCCAATACCAGCAACAAACCATCTAGCAGAAAACAAGACACAAACAAACAAAAACAAGCAAACTAAAGTTAGGGAAACAAAACCCCAATTTGTCCAAGAACGCATCACTCTGGACACTGTAGATGTGATGAGTCTGTGCAAGTACAGTTCAATCTCCCATTAGATTGAGCTCTGTTTACCCTGAGCATGGGGGTTGGTGCCAGGGGAAACTTCCTGGGTCATTTCTTTCAAGTTCAACCCCCAACCCCAAAGACCAAAATCTGTCATGTTGCTGTGAGAGAAACATCTAGGTACTAGATATATGGTGATTATTGGTCCCCTTCCATTGGGCACCCACCAAACCTGGGGTTCCCCTGAAGGTCCAATGACTGCCATTTCCATAGGTCTGGGATGGCCACTCTCTGGTTCCTCAGCTATCCGAGTATCCCAGACCTTAGTCCCAGGGTTCAGGCATCTTTGAGGCATATATCAGTTTATTCTGCCAGGCCTCTATGTAAAGTCCTTCTGGTGTAGCCCTGGGTTATGCCATGCTGGCCTTAAGATCAGCATCGAAGGTCATCATGGTGTTTAGTCCATGACATGTGTCACCTGTTTCACTGAGGTTTGGGTGAAACGTATACGCAGTTGTGTTAGGTGGGGTTCTCTAGAGAAACAAAACCGAGACACATAATTATATACATATATAATATGTATAGAAGGAATATAACAGCTAATTAGTCCACACAGCAGTACAGAGGGCTCACTTCAACTAACTTCTGTGGAAAAGTTAATATACTGGAAGTCCTTCTGCCAGGTCAGGGACAAGGAACCAGACAGCTGAGTTTTCCCTTGGGCAATGTAGGCAGAGTACACCCACAGGCAGCAAACAGCAGGGCAGGTCACCAAGAGTCAGCCGCTCAGGAGCTTATCCAAGCAGATATGGATGGGATATCAAACTCAAGCAATGCAAGACGACAGGATCCACCAGCTTCAAGCTGAAGTGATGTACAAACTAGAAGCATGGCTAAGCAGGTCTGGAAGGAACCTCAAGCTCTGGAGACATGATCCATGGGTTGACTGTCCCACAGGTAGTGTAGCTCACAAGTTGAGGCCAAGAACTAGCTAAAGCAGCTGACTGATGGTCCAATCACCAGAGAGCAAGAGAGCAAAGGGTGGGCCTTGTGGAGCCATTTATCTCTTTGCCCTCCAATCAAACTGCGACGTCATTAATCCCGCATGTTTCTATTGGCCAGGTTTATACAATAAACCTACCTATCATAGTAGTGTCTATCCAGGAACACAAAATCTGGTCCATTGACCCCCTAGGTTCCCTGCACTCATTATTTAGCACCCCCTCCCAATGTGAGGTTACTTCTCCCTAATCACCCACCATACTCACCAACTGAACTATCAGTGTCTCCTCCAAAATGTAGATGCTCCTTGACCCTACTCTTGCCTTGGTTTTTCTGCTATTTATATAGTGGGATCAAACAATGTTTCATTCTGTTGTGGGTAGGATGCTATGGGTCAGAACCTACTGGATAGCATTTAATGACAGTAACCATCTTTAAAAAAGATTTATTAAACAGATTGCATCTGAAATTCAGACACTGTTTTATCCAAACAGCTGGAGGTCATTGAGAAATCGTATATTTCATAGCTCTCTCCACAGCTCAAGTTTGTCGTTTGCAATTTGGTTCCTTCTTGTAGGCTGAAGTTAGGTAAGTATATAGAAAAGGATGTCAGACAAACAGTTTCCAATTCTGTGACCAGCAGCTAAAAATAGTATGACCGTGGCTGAGGAGCCCAGCTAATGTGTCACAGGTTCCGGTCATCCGCCCTGGCAAAAATACCTGTTACCTGATACTTCAGGGATGCAGAACAAGCTCAATCTTTATCATTTTTTTTTTGAGAGGGCAGCAGATATTGTGGGTTAAGAGATTGTCTTTCCAAATTATTCGTTAGCATTGGCTTCTGCCTCTTTTTGTTGTTCTTCTTCTTTTCCCCAGTTGGATGCGCGTATTTTTTATTGGCAGAGTCGTCATATTCAAACTGAACTACAGCGGAGCCGCGGTGATAGAGAGGCACAACAAAGGACGTGAACTTATTGCTTTTTAATTAGTGCCTATGGGGAGATATCTTTGGTGGCCATGCCATTTATAGGGGGGAAATCTTAAAACATTGATGGGTTAATTGTTCTCACATTTACCACAATGCTCTTGCCCGAAGCAGATATAAATAAATAAATAACTCATCGGAAGAGGCAGGAAACCCGATCTCTCATTCGAGTTTTGCAAAAGAAAATGGAGGCCGAGAGCAGGAGAGGGG